>NC_045130.1:5489857-5794849 GCF_007655135.1 Punica granatum
AATATTGATAACACATCATATCTATCTATATCTATAAAAAGAATATGTTTGGTGCTTTTTATAGATAACACATCATATCTATATCAATAATTTAGTGTAAATATTTTTAAATTTAAACTCTTTTTTGAAAGTATAAATATTCTTCATATCATAAAAATATGATCCGTAAAACGCATCATATATACATATATCTATGAAAGTATGATGTAATTTGAAAATATAATCTTATATGATTTGTTTTGTTCAAATCTTTTCATAAAATATTTTTTATTTTGTAAAATACTAAAAGTTGAGAAAATAAACATCCCATAATTCTATATCATATGTTTTGAAATATTAAAAAATTCCTTTTTCTAAAAAAAATTGAGCAAATAGTGACTGGTTTCACAAGTTTATATATATGTATTTCAAAAAAAATTAAAAATTAAAAATGAAATTTTGTTTTCTAAGAAATAGTAAAAAGAACTAGCAAATAACGATTATCTCACAAATCTATATTTTTATATTTTTAAAAAATTAATAATTAAAAATTAAAAGTTATTAATTTTTTCAGTATCGACATTGAAAGGAAGCATCATCACCTGAACTGAAACTTCACTTAAAAAATCCTATCATTATAGTTATTATCATCATTTTCTTAGCAAAAAAAGAAACTTCACTTAAAAGAGTAACCAAGGAATGACAGGGAAGGAAATGCACAAACCTCATGATGAATGTCCGAAGTACATCGATGATTGAGTACCATCTTTTTCATGCTTTTCTAATGGACCTGAAAATCGTAGAATTATTGTAAATAGAGATCGCCCTTACAACATTAGATAACAGATAAATGATATTCAAGAATGCGAATAACAACACCAAAAGAGAGATATTAGGAAAAGTAGTGTTATTTTGTTTTTTTTCAAAAGAGAGAACTTTCCTTTTCGATAAGGGGAAAAAAAATCACAAGATAAGGACCACTGTGCAAACGACTTGGGCCGATAATAGAGAAAGTACAACGTGAATCGACATTGAAAAAGAAAAGGCAAAAATACATGCAAGGATACAAAATGACGACGATAAATAAATCTAAGGTTGTGTTTGATTGCAACTTTAATTAAGTAAGTGATTCAAAGTTAGTTATATAGGAAAATAAATGAAGAAAAAGAGAAAGATAAAAGGTAATGGTCTCATCTATTTAGTCATTCAGTCAAAAGCTACTTAATGAGTAAGAAAAAAATTGACCTAGCGTATGTTTATTTGGACTTAAAATTCCAGCACTTAATTTTAAGTGCTGAAACTTTAAGCACTTAATAGAATAAGTGCTTAATTGGTTGAATCAAAATTGTTTGGTAAAATAAGTAGCCAAAAATTAAAGTTCCTTTAATATTATATTATTTAGGAGTCCAATATTTTGTTTATTTGTACTTTGATACCCTTTAATTTTTAAAAAAATAAATGAAGATAAGAAAAAAAGATCGATAAAATTTGCGATATGAGCTGAAGGCAGGGGGTGTGGTGGCTTGTTGCTTGGCCACTACTACTACAGACTATGGATGTTCATGGGCAGAGTCTGGGATGGCCGGATCCTTCCCAAACCCAAACCCTTAAAAAATGGTCGTTCTCCAAACTCTTTCCAAACCTGCTAAGAATTTAAAGAGAAATTTCCTAACCCTTCCCACTAATTTAACAGATTTCCACTACGCACCTGTCATTACCCATAATGGACTATTAACCATTATAAAATGAGATGAATTAGCAGTAATAAAAAAATTGATAGTTTAATTTTATGAGTTTCGAGAATAAAAATACTAAGTGAATTAATATCCCTTCTAAAAAAGTTTTATGATATCGAGTTTCACCAATAACATAACAATGAAGCATATACTCCTACTCCAACAAAAGAAAAACAAAAAAAAAAAAGGATCTCGAACTAAATTTTTTAAAAGGCTGAACATTTTCACTAAAATAAAAGAACTAAACTCAAGAACGAGAAGAGAAGAGGCCTAACCCTAATTAAATTAGAATAAGGTATTTTCTAAATATAATAACTAATTAGAGATATTTAAGTAATTTTATACCTTAACGGGTTTGGAACGAGTTTGAGACACATTACCAAATCCTTTCCAAACCTTATAGGGTTTTGATAAAAAATCCCTAAACCCTTTCTGTGACCCAACGAGCAAAACCCTTTATTGCCCCATTAGGGTTTGGGAAGGGTCAAAATTCATTTACCGAAACCCGTAAACATCCCTACCATAAACAAGTTTGTCAGAAAGTTTGAAGAGAAACAAGGAGAAGATACAGAAAATTCTCGATAGTGGTGGCCCTATCGCCAACTACCACCCCTCGGGTGAGATTGCAAGACCCTAGCGACCTCGCCTGAGTGGTAGTGGCCGGTGATTGGGCCACTACCACCAAGAGTTGATGGCGGCAAGGTGGGGGCTGCTAAGTCACCTCTCCCCTTTCCCTCTCTATTGGGTCTGAGTGTGTAAGGGTGGACTGATTTGAAAACAAGGAAAAACTTTGAGGATACTGGTGCAATAAATGAACTGAATGATTAACTAGGCCCCCACCTACTTTATCATTTAGGACCTTTTTTACATAAGTCTACTAAGACAAGTCATTTTCGTTTAGTGTTTATCAAACTAGCTTAATTTCATTAAGCGTTGAATGATTTAAATTCAACACTTATTTGTGTTAACAAATACATGCTTAATGAAATAAGTCATCTTCACTTAGTGGTGCTCTCTTTCACTCACAAAATATTTTCTAATCCTTATCTTTCATTCTCTCTTTCTATACATCTCTTTCTTTAACACTCACTAGTTATAGGTTTCGACGACGTGCGGCCTCACAAATAGGTTGTTCTGTTTTACGGCAGCGTGTGCCTTCAGTGTTTGCTTAGAAACTCATGGATGATCATGCAACAAATGATCATGGAAGGGTTACCATTTTTCCAGGTCAAAAGGGCATCTCCATGTAAGGTGGTTCATGGATCCGACTTGATCTTGAGTCTGTGCAATCTAAAACTATCTGGAACGGTGACATTGTTGGGGCTTCCTTATCTCGCTTTTGCTTATTGTAATTTTCTTTCATCTTTCTGTTTCATCGTTCGAGCTTTTGCGCCGATTAATCTACCAAAAAAAAAAAGAAAAAAACTATTTGGAACGATTTCCTTATTTAAGGAAAGGCTGAGGCGGTGGGGGACAAGAAGGCAGAAGGGTGATAGGGCAAGTCAAGCAACTCATTTATTAATTCCTCGATACCCATTTCTCTTATTTATTATTATTATTATTATTAGTTCAACGTTACTGTCAGAGAAAATAATAAATAAAATAAATATAAGTAAAACATATATAAGTGTGTCGAAAAGCCGGGTGGCACATGATGAACCGCACCTCGTGATCGGCTCGAAATTTTAGCTGTCTACGCATGTATC
This sequence comes from Punica granatum, assembly GCF_007655135.1. Lineage (NCBI taxonomy): Eukaryota > Viridiplantae > Streptophyta > Magnoliopsida > Myrtales > Lythraceae > Punica > Punica granatum. The sequence continues at coordinate 5,493,279 of NC_045130.1, forward strand.
TGACTTCTCGTAATGAGACAAAGGGAGAGTAGGTAGGGAGCCATACCTTCCACCATAACCAGAGGAGTGTCTGATGTTCTTTCTTCCTTCGTCAACTCGACCTTTTCTTTTTTCTTTGTATTTTTATATCCGTTTCTCTCTTCCGGAAAGCATCTCGTAGTTTCCAGTTTTATTTTTTTAAAGTTTACGTAAGAAGAAGGAAATGTTTCTGTTGTATTAATTCACCCAAAAAAAAGTTGTATTGGAATCAACTGATTGATGACAAATTTCATCCCCTAACAAGTGTGCCCACATCAACGTGATGGCTAGTGCTGGTGGTGGAGGAGCTGCTGCCAAGACTCTCCTTACATGGCGGGGCTCTGGGATTCCAGCCAAGGATGCCCCCCGAGCCGCTCGCGGGAAGGACCGGCACGGCGAAGTCTGCACCGCCGGAGGCATAAGGGACTTGAGGATTCAATTGTCCGTCCCTGCAGCAATCATTTTCTACAACGTCCAGGACCTCCTGGGCTATGATCAGCCCAGCAAGACTGTGGAGTGGCTGATCAATGCTGCCTCCGAGTCGATTTCGCAGCTCTCTTCTCTCAAAAGTTCTTTCTCCAATGCCGCGGAGCAGTTGAGTGACAAGAACAAAAGTGTGAGAGTGGGCGAAGATGAATCTAGGCCTGAATCATATCATCTGGATCTGAACAATGACCCAAACAGCCCGGACAGTCCGAACCCGGACCAGCGGCGGTGCATTTCTGGCTCGGAGTCCGCCTGCAGCACTGGCCTCCCATTACAAAGGTTTGAATTGTTCCCAGAATTACGTCCGCTGATAGCTACCAATAGTTCTTTCTCGTGTTTGGCCCTGTTAATTCTCGACATGTTAAGTTCAATGACTTGATCCCATTTGAAAACTTCTATTATAATTCTGTTTAATGAGAGAAAATCTCTTTGCTCTTCTTGTTTTTTTTCTGAAGTTCCTTACTAACTATACCAGAGGAAACTTCCCGAGGAGAAAGTGCTCTACTTAGATTGGAATTTGTCAAGAAGTTGCCCGCTACTATCTTCACCGGCAGTTGGCTAGTAGATGAGGAAAAAAATCCTATCAAACTTAGGTTACTCGATGAGAGGACCAATAAAATAGTCAGAGCTGATCCTCTGTCATCGGAGCGGATTGAAATTGTAGTGCTGGACGGTGACTTTGGATGCGATGAACCTGAAGAAGATTGGACGGAGCAGGATTTCAACGCCTGTATTATCCGTGAGACAGAAGGCAGGATGCCGTTGCTGACAGGAGAGCTGTCAGTCACTTTGCAAGAAGGGGTTGCTTGCCTTGGCGGCATAGCCTTCACTGATAACTCTAGCTGGACAAGAAGTAACAAATTCCGGCTAGGGGCTCGAATTATTCGACAGGCTTCTGCTGAAGGAGCAAGAATCAAGGAAGCAAGAAGTGAAAGTTTCGTGGTGAATGCTCACTGCGGTGAATGTCCGTCTCATTAACTACTACTGTCCTCACATTAGTATCAGTGTGATTACTGAATCTTGTCGTGGCAATGGCGTTTGTTCTTATACAGGTCCATTGAAGAAGGGGCCGTGGAGTGTAGAGGAAGACACGAAGCTGACTAATTACATAAAAAGATACGGTATTTGGAATTGGAGTCATATGCCTAAGGCAGCAGGGCTCAAAAGGAGTGGCAAAAGCTGCAGGCTGAGGTGGATGAACTACTTGAGGCCTAATATCAGAAGAGGCAACTTCTCCGAAGATGAACAACGAGTCATCATTAAACTCCATCAACAACTCGGAAACAGGTAACCGGCAACTACTGGCTAATTATTCACTTGCAAGCGATAAATGCCCTGAACAATTTTGACGCTACGAATGATTTTCCAACACTCCGACTGGACTTTCTGAAATGATGCATAGCATTCGGCTGGTAATCTTAAACATCTATCTTTACTTTGGTTACTCCCATGCCCCGAAAGTTACTACCCAGGACCATTGCTTTGCTGTTCAACCATTCCCTCATATGTATATCTGATTGCAAGGTGTCACGAAACCAAGCCTTCAGTCTATCCTGGCCTAGCTTCGGAAAAATTTGCACCAAAGTAGTCGTGATGGTGTTTCTCACAATCACTGTGTGTGGCTTGAGTCCCGCAACTCTTCCCAGACTTCCCATAATAATGGTATTAGTTCTAGTTTCCTTGTGTTTAATTTTCAGAATGCACATACTGCTGCAGGTGGCAAGCAATTGCAGCGAGTCTCCCTGGAAGGACAGACAATGAGATAAAGAACTTCTGGAATTCGCATCTGAAGAAAAGGGTACTTCAAACCGATAAGGTAACCAAAAATTACAGCTGTTGATACATGTGCTCATTTGTTTACAGTTAACTTTGGCATAATTAGTTCCAAGAATCTTAAATTGACAGTTATTTCTGTCTGCTGATATAAAATCCCTGATGTAAATTCGACGGCAATGATCATTCATCACTTTACTATTGTTTCAGGTAATACAGAATCCACCATCTTCTGAGAGTGGAGGATCATGCTCAAGCATCACGTTTAATGCTACTGCAGTTCAGCAAGGTTGTCCATGCTCCCAACTTGAACCCACCCAACGCTATTAGTTCATATATCTTATGACACGGTAGGATTCACTTGTCATGTCTGACCCGCTTTCTATCTATTCGGCTGCAGCTTATGAATCCCCAGGTTGGACCGATCCATTTTGCAGGGCAGAGGACTGTTAAGATAAAAAGGGTGCCAAGCGACAATGGTCAGAACAGAAGAGAAGACATCTTCACGTTAGCTTTAGGCAATAATTCAAACACAATGCAGTGTCTAGGAGATAATGCTGATCCGATGCTGGACAGATGCTCCGAAGGAATAGACATTGAACCTATTCCTTTGGAGGTGCAACTGCAGAGCGATCTAGACAATCCTCGTAAAGAAACTGACTCATGTTACTCAGACTCTGGCAGCGAAGATGGAATGGCAACACGAGCAAGGCAAAAATACTAAAAACTCGCAGTATCTGAAAGCTTCAAGGAGGATATTCGCCGCAACCATGCAGAGCAGTCCATTTGCTGCTTCCAACGAGGGATGTATGCAGGTTGAGATGTCAAGTGATGCTAACATAGGACACGCTGAAAATCATGATACATTATCTTGGGTACTGTTCCACCAAAATGCGGGTGAAGTAGTGCTTTCCATGGAAATCCAGACAATAGCCAAAGAAATAGTCAGAGCATGTGCACGTGATTCTCGCTCACTCACTCTTATGGCAAGGGCTTTAAGCAATGTGTCAGACACTGAAACCTGGGAATTTGCGCTCGACAGTTTGAGCTTGCAACATGCATCTTGTCGCGATGATTACGAAATCCTTTCAGTGAATGTGTTGAAATTCTGCAGTCAAATTCTAGACATTGATGTGACTAGAAAGTGCTTGAAGAGTTTGGCAATGCAAAGCAAGAGCAAAGAGGTTGGCAGAGCTTCTATGATGGACAGCTGGATCAGGGACGATATGTTGGTTGCTCGTTCTGAGGGTGAAATGGTCGTCAAGAATCTTCTCGATGCGAAGCTTCTGAAATGCCCTTACTTTCGGCTCTGTTCCTGCAAAGAAATCACAAGTTAAGGACCATACCTTCTTCATTTTTCAGTCACATGCCTGCTCTAGAAGTTCTCAACATATCAAGAACGCGCATCAAGTCCTTGCCTGATTTGCTCTTCCAGCTGGTCAGTCTCAAGAGACTCTTCTTGAATGAATGCATCCTCCTCAGGATGTTATCTGCAAAAGTTGGTGGCCTCAGGAACCTTGAGGTACTTGACCTCGAAGGGACAAAGCTCATGGGACTACCAAAGGAAATCGAGCAATTTGTCAACCTGACTCGCCTGGAAGTCTCAATATTGGGAAGCACGAGTTGTAAATTGTCCAAGGAACCGCATCCATTGATTCCTTCCGGAGTCCTATTATCTCTCTCCCACTTGGAAGAATTGAATATTGACGTGGGTCCTGATGCAGAGTGGTGGGATTCTTGTACGGAAGTCCTTGTTGACGAAATCTGCAGCCTGGGAAGGGTGAACACTCTTAAGTTCTACTTTCCAAAAGTGGAGCTTATGAGGCAGTTTGATCCAACATCCTCATCACATTTCAGGATTATCATCGGCAAACACATCGGCCACATCGTGTCTCAACTCCCACCTGACATCGAGTTCGAACTGGAACACTGGGATAGGTACTTGAAGTATATCCATGGTAAGGGCGTTCTTCAAGACATGATGAAGGTACTAAGGCAAGCAGATGCATTTTTCTTGGACCGGCATACTGATCTTAAGAAGCTCTCCGGTTTTGGGAAAGAAAACTTGGAGCAGCTGAGGTGCTGTGTACTGGGGGAGTGCAATGAGCTTCAAGTGCTGATCGACGGTGAGGATTTCGGCAAAGAAAGTGACAGGATCTGCCTCGGGTCACTCGAATACCTGTACGTGTATTACATGAGGAACTTGGAGACCATTTGGAGGGGCCCAGTGCAGAAGAGGAGTTTATTTTTGTCTGAAGTCCCTGTCATTACGGACACGCCCGAAGATTACCAGCATGTTTACACGAGAACTGCTTGAGAATCTCTGCCATTTGGAAGAGCTCACACTCGAGGACTGCCCTGCATTGGAAAGCTTAGTTAGCTGCGAATGATCTGCTCACTGCGAAACCTCTTACTACCTGCCCAAGTTGAGGAAGATGAAGCTTCATTACCTGCCACAACTGACCAGCATCTCTAGCTGCCTGCAAGTTGCACCCAAGATCGAGCGGCTCAGCTTCTACAACTGCCCCAACCTCAGATCTCTTAATCTGTCTGTAAAGGAAGTTAAGAGGATCAGTGACCAGAGAATTTGGTGGGAGGGCTTGGAATGGACCGGAGACCGCCCAGACAAGTTGGATGATTTTTTGTCTCCATAAGTGCAAGTGTAGTTCCTTAGCGCATCTACGCGCTTGTGTGTTTTTGTTTGCAGGTCGGGCTTTTCTGAAGCAGTCCTCTTACTAGTTTCCCAGTTATTTATGGATGTGCTGTATACATGCCTGGGTCATAATACCAACTCCCTGCGTCATAATCTGTTGCTGCTTCTTTGTTTTCTGTCAATTTCGATCGACCTCTCTGCCGTGAACTTCGCGTATCAGGAATAGATTCTACATGATAACATCTTTCATCATCTAGCAACCAGTATCAAAGCTTTATTCTCCTTTTGTGCTCATGCTGCAGAAATTCCTCAGTAGCAACTTCAAGATATATTGATATATGCAAGGGAAGGACAAATGAACTTCTCAAACAATCCTAATACCAAATGTTTCCTGAAATTGCATAATGTAAAAGGATCTTAAGAAACTGGCATCATCCAATAAAAGTGAATACACAACAATGTTAGGCAGTTGTAGGGAAGTACATGCCTGAGGCAATTATTTCATAATCACACACCATCACATCGCAGTAAGTACAGCACAGATCATGAGCAAAGAAAGATATTACACATTAACTTTTAAGCTAGTATGAGCTAACATAACGTCACATGTAGCGAGCATCTTCAGTTCTGTTTACAACCATGCACTTTGGAACTCCAAGAAGAGAAGAAATTGCTGAGCCTCATTGACTGAAGATGCAAAGAGATTGGAGCCTCCCTTCAGTGCCATCTTCCTCCCACTCCAACTTCCTCCACCACATTCTTTGGCCTACGATATATCTCAGGTTGCTGACGTTACTCTTGCCGAAGGGCAATCTAATTAGGGACTGGCACATATATACTATAATGCCCGACAAGGACGCCCACTCCAAGGAGTTGTCAAACCATATACTTCTCAACTTGGGCAAGTTGATCAGTATCAGCGTCTTGAGCTTCGGAAGAGACCCAGGTTCTAAAATACTATCCTTGACTCTCATGATTATCTCTCTGATCTTATGGCACTCCTCAACCCGCAGGTGTTGAAGTTCAGATAGCTGTTGGATCACTCTGCGAGAAAACATCTTCAACAGTTTCGGGCACTTATATATTCTTAGGGTAGTCAACCGGGCGAGGCTTCCCGAATGGACAGGGCCTGCAAAAATGCTTGCAAATCTTGTGGCGTTTTTTATGACCATCTTCTCCAAGCATCCCAATGACGGTTCTGTTGTGTGGGTCCCATGGATTATGGACTCAATATCAGTGCATCCTTCGATCAAGCAACCCCGCATCTTGTTGATACTCTCAATGCCGAACTCTGAGATACTCAAGATACCCTTGTGGCGAATTAGTTCAAAAGCATCAGCTTCAGCAAGTACCTTCTTGATCGCACGATCAACACCTTCTCCATCTGCATACTTCATGCATCGCGAAATTTCATACTCGAAGTGTTCTAAGATCTCATAGCTTGTGCATTCATGATATCCGCCAGAAAATCGGAATGTGAAGCTGAAGTTCTTCCATAGTGAGCTGCTCGTGACAAATATCTTCAAACAGTCGACAGAAGGAAAGCAGAACGAGAGAGAAGTCAACCTCGTCAAGGTAGCCACCTCCTTTATGATAGATAGCCTTCACAACCCCATCCCACCACTGGTTTTGTGGATCCACATCAATTGTGAGCTCTCCCAACCAACAAAGTCTCGAGATGATGTTCTGACTAATCTGGGCAAACCTGGATTGCCCCCGCATTAAAGATCCAATGCACAAGTTCAACAGAGAGATCCTCAGACACCTCAACTGAAGCAGGTGGCCAATCTGAACTGGCAAGTAATTAATCCCACTTCCCCGAATATCAAGCACCTCGAGATTTCTCAGTGCTTTCATGTTAGCAGGAAGTTCCATCAAGTCTCTGCAGGAATTTAGATACAGAGCTGTCAGACTCGTCAAGGAGGATATTGACGATGGCAGTGATCTGCATCCGCAGCCGTGCAGATCTAGAACTTGGAGTTTGGGCATTGATTGAAAGAATGACTCTGGGATCAGAGTGAGTTCATGGTTTCTCTGGAGTAACAGAGTCCGGAGATCTTCACAGTCTACAGCTTCCGGCAACCTATGCCGCTTGTTGTCCATCAAGGAGATCCCACTGACACCCTTCCATTCTTCTTCTTTTGGGAGCTCTTGCAGCCCTTCACGGGCTTTCACCAAAAATGTTAAATCTTTGCTAGCTGATGAAATCTTAAGAGCCATGTTTCGGATGACTTTATTCATCCTGACATGTTTCATCTTCTCGCTTCTTTCCAGTAAGGAAACATCGAGGAGATCACTCAAGATGGAATGGCCCCTGTCATGAGCTGCCAAGAAATCAACCGCGTCCTGTATAAAACCTCTGGCCTTCCAACATTCGGGCAGGTAATCCACAAAGATATCGTTACTCTTCAGGATATAAAGTGCTGTAGAGGAAACAAATCTTTTGTGTCTCATCATCAAGATCATCGTAGCAGAATTTTAGAAACTCGAGCACTTCCTCCATGCCTTGAACTCTGATGTTTGGCCATCTCCGCAAGCTCCAGAGACCATCCCTTAGATTAATGCTGTCCTTCTTCCTGAAGTTCCTTGCAACTCTGTCAATCAAAAGGGGCAAATCGGCGCATTCATTCACAACAAGGCGCGCAATCGGCTCGACACCGGTTCCGTCCCACTTTTTCCTGAAACATTTTCCAAGCATCAGAATCCAATAATTGCTTCACATTGATGAACTCATTGACCTCCATATCATAGCAGACATGTTCATAGCTACTTGCCAAGACAACCTCAGTATCCATTTCGTCTTCACGGATTCCCACTCTATGTAATTCAAGAGCCTCCAACACTTCATCCAGAAGAAATAAGTACCTTTTGTTTTCCAATTCCTTTGATATTCTCCAAGCAAATTCACTCTGATCATTGTTCCATTCGACATTCAATTTAAGCCTTCCTAGTATCACCTGTTGCAACTTCTTTATACTATTGTCTTTAGATACAGAGACAGATAACAATGTCGAACATATAAGCGATCACTTCGTCATTGTTCAGGTTGTGCATGATCGTTGTTTTCCCTATCCCCAATGTCCACCATACTCCAATTCTCTTTACATTCCGATCCCTCAAATTGCCTCGAATCTCTTCGATGGTCCAGCGGAGTGATGGCTTATTTTCTGTTCTTGGGGCATTTATCATCCCGACAGGCTCCGGTGGTTTCTCAACTACAACATATGTTTCAACTCTTCCCTCTACCCAAAGGCTATGCAGCACATCACACGTATTCGCCATGCATCTGCTAAGGGTAGATCTGGACAAAATGTGACGCTTTCTCCATGTTCGCTTCTTCCCTTTTTGAATTCATTTTCCAGCTCCAAAACCTATTGCTCGATCACCCCGACCGTAGAAATCCATGCCTCACATTCTTTAGTGATCCTCTTCGTCATGTCTTTCCGTACTTGAGCCTCCACATCAGCCCTCCTTGCGAAAAGCTTGTCCGCTTCTTCCGTGAGCCTTCTGTAGTTCTTCTCCAAATCATCAGCATAACCCAATTTTTTAGTGGCATAAGATATTAAGTTTCTCCCGTCCCAATATGTCTCTACCGCTAAAGCTGCAGCTGCTGCCTCAACCATGCTACAAAGTGAATTTCAAATCATAGGAGAATTGACTGTAAATTTGATGCAACAGAAGACGTGGCAAATATGTATCTCGAGAAAAACAAGTTCTGACGACCCTGTTTCTAGGGAAATGCTTCCGGAGCACAACTCACGCCTTTGGTAGTGAAAAGACGAGTTTTAGACCGAATTCCATTATTTTGGGTCTCAAACGGGCATTTTTACGTTATTTAGATGTTTTTACAATTTTAGAAAAAGTTTATTCTTTCGTGTAATTTAGGCATTTTAATTCCTATTAAAGCTATGTAAAACCCTAGGTTAAAACAATTGTCTTTTGATCATTCAAATAAAGTTTGGAGCTACCTTGCTCTTTACCCATTCTCGGATTTGATTCGAGTTGGATGTCAATTTCCTAGGAATTTGAAGAATCAATAGGGATTCAAGGTCGAAGTTCCGGCATTTTACGGAATCAACGGGTCTGTGACAGGTTGTTTCCGTGTACGCTGCGTCAAAATTTCTAAATTAGACAATGACAAAGCAGACGATAAGATTTTGATGGACAATAGTGAGCATCATAAAAACAGCATGAGACCATTAACAAATGAAATCCCATGGCTAGTTTGTTGGCTACTATTAGATGTACGTTGATGAACTTACGCAGAAGAATATAGACATACTTAACCATTGTGGAATCACACTGTCATGAATATCTTTATGGGGCAATGTTACAATTGTGGGACTAGCTTGGCACTTGCTCTATGATTTATTGGCCTGTGGAAGGATCCAAGTCAACGTACAAATTCAAAGGGGAAAACTACAGCAGTCTGACTAGGTTTGTTTCTGGAACTCAGTGACTGGTCACGTCGTGATACGCAACTCAAGTATGCTACAGTATAAAGTCAGATGTCTGACATCGGAGTAATTTCTAGATATGAAGATCCCCATGCTTTATGTGGCTCAATAACATGGGATAAACTTCTTTTAGGAGGCTCCTAAAGAGGAGCTTTTCAAGGCAGCCAATCAAAAGTTGACACGTCATAGTTTATTGGGTGACTCTCTGAAACACAGTAATAAGAAACTTGTTAAAGAACAAATAAGAAACTTATTATTTTTAGCTATAATAAGAAACATATTAAATAATAAGCAACTTGTTCTTTAAAAAGATATGCAGACTCGCAATGAATGTCGAACTTGGGGCTAAGTTATTGCCCTGTTATCCAGAAAATGCAGTAGAATTTCCTACCTAGTCTGATCTACTACCTAAATGAAGATTTTCCAGACAAGCCAACAACTCAAAAGTGAAGAAGCACTTCCATTGGATGTGCCGATGACAATGGAGCAAGAAATTCACGAACCGATAAGACATGCCTATAATTAGTTCCGGAGATGCAAGAACCAAATCTTACAATACAACATACAAAGTCATCCCCTTCATAAGCTCAAACAAAACCACGAACTCGACGCAGACGAAAGGTCAATCATTCACCTCAACAGAACCAGTTTTGATTGATCAAAAGCTAGTTGCTGATCGAGAACAAGCAACGTCCACTTCCTCCATGCCTTGAACTTTGATGTTTGGCCATCTCCGCAAGCTCCGAAGACCATCCCTCCATAGATTAATGTTGTCCTTCTTCTTGAAGTTCCTTGCAACTCTATCAATCAAAAGGGGAAAACCGGCACATTCATTCACAACAAGGCGTGCAATGGGCTCGACACCGGGAAGATTAGGCCATGTTTGGATTCCGTGTTAAAAAATTTTAACTTTAACTTAATACACTACACAACAAAATGCACATTTCCCAAGTCAAAAAATTTTAACTTTAACTTTAACTCAACACACTACACAATAAAAACACACGTTTCCCAAGTCAAATTTATAATCCCATCTCATCTGTCCTTTTCCACAATCAAAATCAAAATCAAAATCAAAGTTACTTTAATTCTGAAACCAAACGCACCATTAATGTTCCTTCCCACTTTTTCCTGAAACATTTTCCAAGCATCAGAATCCGATAATCGCTTCACATTGATGAACTCATCGACCTCCATATCATAACAGAAATGTTCATATTTGCTTGCCACGACAAACTTGCTATCCATTTCGTCTTCACGGATTCCCACTCTATGTAATTCAAGAGTCTCCGACAATTCATCCAAAAGAAATAAATACCTTTTGTTTTCCAATTCCTTTGATATTCTCCACACAACTTCACTCTGATCATTGTTCCCTTCGACGTTCATTTAAGCCTTCCTAGTATCACCAGTTGCAACTTCTCTATACTATTGTCTTCAGATACAGAGACAGAGATAACAATGTCGAACATATAAGCTATTTCTTCGTCATTGTTCAGGTTGTGCATGATCGCTGTTTTCCTTATCCCCAATGTCCCCCATACTCCAATTCTCTTTACATTCCAATCCTTCAAACGGCCTCGAATCTCTTCGATGGCCCAACGGAGTGATGTCGTATTTTCTGTTCTTGGGGCATTTATCACCCTGACAGGCTCTAGTGGTTTCTCAACTACGACATTTGTTTCAACTCCTCCCTCTGCCCAAAGGAAATGTAGCTCCTCACACATGTTCGTCATGCGTCTACTTAGAGTGGACATTGACAAAATGCGATGCTTTCTCCACGTACGCTTCTTTCCCTTTTTGAATTTATTTTCTCCAAAACCTCTTGCTCAATCACCTCGACCCTAGAAATCCATCCCTCACATTCTTTAGTGATCCTCTTCGTCATGTCTTTCCGCACTTGAGCCTCCACATCAGCCCTCCTAGCGAAAAGCCTATTCGTTTCTTCCGTGAGCCTTCTGTAGTTCTTCTCCAAATCATCAGCATAATCCAATTTTTTAGTGACATAAGATATTAAGTTTCTCCTGTCCCGATATGCCTCTACCGCTAAAGCTGTAGCTGCTGCCTCAACCATACCACAAAGTGAATTTCAATTCATAAGAGAACTGATTGTGAATTGCTAAATTAGACAATGATAAGCAGAGGATAACTCTTTGATGGACAACAGTGAGCATCATAAGAACATGAAACCATTAACATTTGAAATCCTGTGGTAGCTACTTAGATGTATGTTGATGAACTAACACAGAAGAATAAAGACATACTTAACCATTATGGAATCACAGTCATGAATATCTTTATGGGGGAATGTTACAATTGTGGGACTAGTCTAGCACTTGCTCTATGATTTATTGGCTTGTGGAAAGGTCCAAGTCAGCATACAAATTCAAAAGTGAGAACCACAACAGTTTCACTAGGTTGTTCCCGGAACTCAGTGACTGGTCACGTCGTGATACGCAACTCCAGTATGCTATAGTATAAAGTCAAATGTCCGACATGGAGTAATTTCTAGATATGAAGATCCCCATGCTTTACGTGGCTCAATAAAATGGGATAAACTTCTTTTAGGACGCTCCTTAAGAGGAACTTTTCGAGGTGGCAATCAAAAGTTGCCACATCATAGTTTATCGGGTGACTGTCCAAAACGCAGTAATAAGAAACTTGTTAAAGAACTAATAAGAAACTTATTATTTTTAGCTATAATACGAAACATATTAAATAATAAGTAACTTGTTCTTTAAAAAGATGACTCGCTATTACCAAATGACAAGACAATTTGCTAAACAATAAGTTTCCAACTGAATAACAAGAAACTCGCTATTTTTTGGGTCATCCTTACAATCCACCTTTTATGGATCCTCTAATGCTAGCAACACTCCAATAACAACATTTTAATGGTAAGCCCGAACCTTTAATCTCGAGGAATGGAGAGGAACAGTCGGACACGATGTATAATAGGAATAACTAGCGAGCATAAATCTTAGCCGGACATGTTTTTCTTACCTTTCATCAACAACAATACCAATCATATAATTTCGAAAAGAAGCCTGATGGGTAGGTGTTGCAGGGCTGCGAGTAATAAAATACCCATTAGTGAATTACGATATAAGCCATCAAGAAGCTGATTTCCTAAACATATGCAAACTCGCAACGAATGTCGAACTTGGGGCTAAGTTTTTGCCCTGTTATCTAGAAAATGCAACATAAATTCCTACCCTGTCTGATCTAGTACCTAATGGAGATTTTCTGGACAAGCCGAAAGCTCAAAAGTGAAGAAGCACTTCCATTGGATTTGTCGATGACAATGGAGCAAGAAATTCACGGACCGACAAGACATGCCTATCATTAGTTCCGGAGATGCAAGAACCAAATCATACAATACACACAACATACAAAGTCATCCCCTTCATAAGCTCAAACAAAATCACAACTCGGCGCAGATGAAAGGTCAATCATTCATCTCAACAGAACCAGTTTTGATTGATCAAAAGCCAATCGTTGATCGAGAACAAGCAACGTCCACTTCCTCCATGCCTTGGACTTTGATGTTTGGCCATCTCCGTAAGCTCTGGAGACCATCCCTCCATAGATTAATGTTGTTCTTCTTCTTGAAGTTCCTTGCAACTCTGTCAATCAAAAGGGGCAAATCGGCACATTCATTCACAACAAGGCGCTCAATCGGCTCGACACCGGGAAGATTAATGTTCCTTCCCACTTTTTCCGGAAACATTTTCCAAGCATCAGAATCCAACAATCGCTTCTCATTGACGAACTCATCAACCTCCATATCATAGCAGACATGTTCATATCTGCTTGCCAAGACATACTTGCTATCCATTTCGTCTTCACAAATTCCCACTCTATGTAATTCAAGAGTCTCTGACACTTCATCCAGAAGAAATAAGTACCCTTTGCTTTCCAATTCCTTTGATATTCTCCACACAAATTCACCATGATCATTGTTCCCTTCGACATTCAATTTAAGCCTTCCTAGTATTACCTGTTGCAACTTCTCTGTACTATTGTCTTCAGATACAGAGACAGAGATAACAATGTCGAACATATTAGCGATCTCTTCGTCATTTTTCAGGTTGTGCATGATCGTTGTTTTCCCTATCCCCAATGTCCTCCATACTCCGATTCTGTATACATTTCGATCCCTCAAGTGGCCTCAAATCTCTTTGATGGCCCAACGGAGTGATGGCTTATTTTCTGTTCTTGGGGCATTTATCACCCTGACAGGCTCTGGTGGTTTCTCAACTACGACATTTGTTTCAACTCCTCCCTCAGCCCAAAGGAAATGCAGCTCCTCACACATGTTCGCCATGCGTTGCTTAGGGTGGATTTGGACAAAATGCTACTCTTTCTCCATGTTCGCTTCTTTCCCATTTTGAATTCATTTCCCAGCTCCAAAACCTCTTGCTTGATCACCTCGACCGTACAAATCCATGCCTCACATTCTTTAGTGATCCTCTTCGTCATGTCTTTCCGCACTTGAGCCTCCACATCAGCCCTCCTTGCAAAAAGCCTATTTGCTTCTTCCATGAGCCTTCTGTAGTTCTTCTCCAAATTGTCAACATAATATAATTTTTTAGTGACATAAGATATTAAGTTTCTCTCGTCCCGATATGCCTCTACCGCTAAAGCTACAACTGCTGCCTCGACCATACTACAAAGTGAATTTCAAATCATAAGAGAACTGACTGTGAATTGCTAAATTAGACAATGATAAGCAGAGGATAACTCTTTTATGGACAACTGTGAGCATCATAAGAACAACATGAAACCATTAACATTTGAAGTCCCGTGGCTAGTTTGTTGGTAGCTACTTAGATGTATGTTGATGAACTAACACAGAACAATAAAGACATACTTAACTATTATGGAATCACATAGTCATGAATATCTTTATGGGGAAATGTTACAATTGTGGGACTAGTCTGGCACTTGCTCTATGATTTATTGGCATGTGGAGAGGTCCAAGTCAGCATACAAATTCAAAGGTGAGAACTACAACAGTCTGACTAGGTTTGTTCCCGGAACTCAATGACTAGTCAAGTCGTGATACGCAACTCAAGTATGCTATAGTATAAAGTCAAATGTCCGACATAGGACTAGTTTCTAGATATGAAGATCCCCATGCTTTACGCGGCTCAATAACATGGGATAAACTTCTTTTAGGAGGCTCCTTAAGAGGAGCTTTTCGAGGCAGCCAATCAAAAGTTGCCACCTCATAGTTTATCGGGTGACTGTCCAAACATAGTAATAAAAAACATTTTAAAGAACTAATAAGAAACTTATTATTTTTAGCTATAATAAGAAACATATGAAATAATAAGTAACTTGTTCTTTAAAAAGATGACTCACTATTACCAAATGACAAGACAATTTGCTAAACTCTAAGTTTCCAACTGAATAACAAGAAACTTGCTATTTTTTGGGTCATCCTTACAATCCACCTTTTAAGGATCCTCTGATGCTAGCAACACTCCAATAACAACATTTTAAAGGTAAGCCCGACCCTCTAATATGGAGGAATGGAGTGGAACAGCCGGACACGATGAATAACAGGAATAACTTGCAAGCAAAAATCTTAGCCAGACATGTTTTTCTTACCTTTCATCAGCAGCAATACCGAGCATATAATTTCAAAAAGAAGCCTGCTGAGTAGGTGTTGCTGGGCTGCGAGTAATAAAATGCCCATTAGTGAATTACGATATAAGCCATTAAGGAGCTGATTTCCTAAACATATGCAGACTCGCAACGAATGTCGAACTTGGGGCTAAGTTCTTGCCCTGTTATCCAGAAAATGCAACAGAAATTCCTACCCGGTCTGATCTACTACCCAAACGTCAATGCAGAAATTCGGTTTCTTCCTTCCCTTTTTTAATGTAATAAATAAATAAGATTTTTTTAGTTTAATAATAGAGCAACCACCTTTTGAGACATTTCGCGGCAACTGTTGCCTCAAGACCGTTGACTCAGACCGATAATTACGTAGTGTGTCACATCCATGCCGGCTTTAGGTTCAGTTCAGGCTAGGAGTTCAACCTCCGGGATATCGGCATATCTGCCGAGTCAGCAATGGCGAGACTGTGTTCTACTGATAGATGACAAATTCATAACAAGTGTGCCCACATCAACATGATGGGAAGTGCTGCTGGTAGAGGAGCTGCTGCCGAGACTCTCCAGCCAAGCTTGTTCCCTGGGCCGCAGGTGGGAAGGACCGGCACTGCAAAGTCTTCGCCGCCTGAGGCTTAAGGGACCGGAGGATTCGATTGTCTGCCTCTGCAGCAATCAATTTCTACAACGTCCAGGACCTCCTGGGCTATGATCAGCCCAGCAAGACTGTGGAGTGGCTGATCGATGCTGCCTCCGAGTCGATTTTGCAGCTTTCTTCTCTGAAAAGTTCTTTCGCCGGTGCCGCGGAGCAGTTGAGTGACAAGAACAAAAGTATGAGCGTGGGGGAAGATGAATCTAGGCCTGAATCATTTAATGTGGATCTGAACGATGACCCAAACAGACTGGACTGTCCGAACCCGGACCAGCAGCAGTGCATTTCTTGCTCAGAGTCCGCATGCAGCACTGGCCACCCATTACAAAGGTTCATATTGTTCCCAGAATTACGACTGCTGCTAGATACCCATAGTTCTTTCTTGAGTTTGGCCCTGTTAATTCTCGACATGTTAAGTTCAATGATTTGATCCTATTTGAAAATTTCTCTTATAATTTTGTTTAATGATCGAAAATCTCTTTTCTTATTGTGTTTTTCTTGCAGATCCTCACTAACTATACCAGAGGAAACTTCCCGAGGAGAAAGTGCTCTACTTCGATTGGAATTTGTCAACAAGTTGTGCGCTACTATCTTCACCGGCAGTTATCTAGTAGATGAGGAAAATAATCCCATCAAACTTAGGTTACTCGATGAGAGGACCAATAAAACAGTCAGCGCTGATCCTCTATCATCGGAGAGGATTGAGATTGTAGTGCTGGACGGTAACTTTGGATGCCATGAACCAGAAGAAGATTGGACGGAGCAGGATTTCAATGCTTGTATTATCAGTGAAACAGAAGGCAGGAGAGCTTTTAGTCACTTTGTGAGAACGGATTGCTTGCCTTGGCGGCATATCTTTCACTGATAACTCTAGCTGGACAAGAAGTAACAAATTCCGGCTAGGGGCTCGAATTATTCGACAGGCTTCTGCTGAAGGAGCAAGAATCAAGGAAGCAAGAAGTGAAAGTTTCGTGGTGAATGATCACTGCGGTGAATGTCCGTCTCATTAACTACTACTATCCTCACATTAGTATCAGTGTGATTACTGAATCTTGTCGTGGCAATGGCGTTTGTCCTTATACAGGTCCATTGAAGAAGGGGCCGTGGAGTGTAGAGGAAGACACGAAGCTGACTAATTACATAAAAAGATTCGGTATTTGGAGTTGGAATCATATGCCTAAGGCAGCAGGGCTCAAAAGGAGTGGCAAAAGCTGCAGGCTGAGGTGGATGAACTACTTGAGGCCAAATATCAGAAGAGGCAAATTCTCCGAAGATGAACAAGAAGTCATCATTAAACTCCATCAACAACTCGGAAACAGGTAACCTGCAACTACTGGCTAATTATTCACTTGCAAGCGATAAATGCCCTGAACAATTTTGACACTACAAATGATTTTCCTACACTCTGACTGGACTTTCTAAAATGATGCATCACATTCGGCTGGTAATCTTAACCATCTATCTTCACTTTGGTTACTCCCATGCCTGAAAGTTACAACCCAGGACCATTGCTTTGCTCTTCAACCATTCACTCGCATGTATATCTGATTGCAATGCGTCACGAAACCAAGCCTTCAGTCTATCCTGGCATGGCTTTGGAAAAATTTGCACCAAAGTAGTCTCGATGGTGTTTCTCACAATCACTGTGTTTGGCTTGAGTCCCACAACCCAGACTTCCCATAATAATGGTATTAGTTCTAGTTTCCTTGTGTTTAATTTTCAGAATGCACATACTGCTGCAGGTGGAGTGCAATTGCAGGGCATCTTCCTGGAAGGACAGATGCTGAGATAAAGAACATCTGGAATACGCATCTGAAGAAAAGGGTACTTCAAACCGAGAAGGTAACCGAAAAAATGAAGCTGTTGATACATGTGCTCATTTGCTTACAGTTAACTTTGGCATAATTAGTTTCGAGAATCTTAAGTTTTGTGTCTGCTGATATAAAATCCCTGATGTAAATTTGATGGCAATGATCATTCATGACTTTTTACTATCGATTCAGGTAAGACAGAATCCACTATCTTCTGAGAGTGGAGGATCATGCTCAACCATCACGTTTAATGCTACTGCAGTACAGCAAGGTTGTCCTTGCTCCCAACTTGAACCCGCCCAACGCTATTAGTTCATATATCTTATGACACAGTAGGATTCACCTGTCATGTTTGACCCGCTTTCATCTATTCGGCTGCAGCTTATGAATCCCCAGGTTGGACCGAGCGATTTTGCAGGGCAGAGGACTCTAAGATAAAAAAAGGTGCCAAGCCACAATGGTCAGAACCAAAGAGAAGAAATCTTCACGTTAGCTTTAGGCA
Source organism: Punica granatum (assembly GCF_007655135.1). Lineage (NCBI taxonomy): Eukaryota > Viridiplantae > Streptophyta > Magnoliopsida > Myrtales > Lythraceae > Punica > Punica granatum. The sequence goes on from NC_045130.1 coordinate 5,511,253, forward strand.
ACAATTCCAAGGCAATGCAGTGTCTAGGAGATATTGCTGATCCGATGCAGGACAGATGCTCCGAAGGAATAGACATTGAACCAATTCCTTTGGAGGTGCAATTGCAGAGCGATCTAGACAATCCTTGTAAAGAAACTGACTCGTGTTACTCAGACTCTGACAGCGAAGATGGAATGGTGGCACGAGCAAGGCAAAAATACCGAAAACTCACAGTATCTGAAAGCTTCCAGGAGGATATTCATTTTGTGGAGGCGACCACACAGAGCGGTCCATTTGCTGCTTCAGATGAGGGATGTATGCAAGTTGAGATGTCAAGTGATGCTAACATAGGACACACTGAAAATCATGATACGTTATCTTGGGAACTGTTCTACCAAAATGCGGGTGAAGTAGTGCTTTCCATGGAAATCCAGACAATAGCCAAAGAAATAGTCAGAGCGTGTGCACGTGATTCTCGCTCGCTCGCTCTTATGGCAAGGGCTTTAAGCAATGTGTCGGACACTGAAACCTGGGAATATGCGCTCAACAGTTTGAGCATGCAACATGCATCCTGTCGTGATGATTATGAAAACCTTTCAGTGAATGTGTTGAAATTCTGCATTGAACTTCTAGATGATGATGTAACTAGAAAGTGCTTGAAGAGTTTGGCAATGCAAAGAAAGAGCAAAGTGGTTGGCAGAACATCTATGATGGACAGCTGGATCGGGGACGGTATGTTGGCAACTCGTTCTGAGGGTTAAATGGTCGTCAAGAATCTTCTCGATGCAAAGCTTCTGGTGTTGTCTGAGAATGGGGAACTTGTGAAGTTTGTAGATATTGGTCAGCATCTGGTAGATCTCGTGTTTCATCCTGAAGAAGGTTATGAATTTCTGATGCAAGGTGGTCTGGGGCTGGTGGAGCCACCAGAGGTTGAGGAATGGGAGAGAGCAAAAGAAATCTATATAAGAAGAAAAGAAAAGAAAGAAACCTTTGATAAGAAGGCGGTACAACAGTGCCAACTACAGCACCACAACCAATCTATATTTACATGTTTTAAAAGATTTAATAATTAAAAATTCTTTTTCAGCATCGACATTGAAAGCAAGCATCATCACCAGAACTGAAACTTCACTTAAAAGAAACTTCACTTAAAAAATCCTATCATTATTGTTATTATCATCATTTTCTTCGCAAAAGAAGAAACTTCACTTACAAAGAGAAACCAACGGATGACACGGAAGGAAATGCACAAACCTGATGATGAATCTCCAAAGTACATCGATGTTTGAGTACCATCATTTTCATGCTTTTCTAATGGACCTGAAAATCGTAGAATTATTGTAAATAGAGATCGCCCATAAAACATTAGATAACAGATAATGATATTCAAGAATGTGAATCACAACACCAAATGCAAAACTATGCCCAACTTCACCCAGCACAAACCACTGTTGACTGTCATGTCATTAGGAAAAGTAGTGTTATTTTGTTTTTTCAAAAGAGCGAACAGAACCATTCTAGATTATCTTAGGTTACTGATAGAACTTTCCTTTTCGATAAGAAAAAAAAATCACAAGATAAGGACCAATGTGCAAACAACTTTTGCCGATAATCTGTCAGTACAACATGAATCGACATTGAAAAAGAAAAAGCAAAAATATATGCAAGGACACAAAATGACGAAGATAAATAAATGTAAGGTTGTGTTTGATCGCAACTTAATTAAATAAGTGCTTAAAAGTTAGTTATATAAAAATATGAATAGAACGAAAAAAGAAAGACGAAAGATAATGAGTAAACAAAAAAAATTGACTTAGCATATATTTGTTTGGACTTAAAATTTCAGCACTTAATTTGAAGTGCTGAAATTTTAAGCACTTAATAGAATAAGTAATTGATTGGTTGAATCAAAATTGTTTGGTAAAATAAGTACCCAAAAATTAAAGTTCCTTTGATATTATATTATTTAGGAGCCCGATATTTTGTTTATTTGTACTTTGATACCCTTTTATTTTTTATAAAAAAATGAAAATTTAAAAAAAGACTGATAAAATCTGCGATCTAAGCTGAAGGCCCGGGGGGGGGGGGGGGGGGGGGGGGGTGGGGTTGGCTCGTCACCTGCCCACCACTGCCACTGACTAGGGATGTTCATGGGCAGGGTCTAGGATGGTAGGATCCTTCCCAAACCCAAACCCTTCAAAAATGGTCGTTCTCCAAACACTTCCTAAACCCATTAATAATTTAAAGAGAAATTTCCTAATCCATCCCACTATGTTAATGGATTTCCACGGGGCACCCTTCATTTACCCATAATGGACTCTTAACCATTATAAAATAAGACGAATTATCAGTAATAACAAAATGGATAGTTTAATTTTTTGAGTTTCGGGAATAAAAATACCAAGTAAATTAATATCCCCTCTAAAAACAGTTTTATCACATCGAGTTTCACCAATAACATCAGAAATGAAGCAGATACTCCTACTCCAACAAAAGAAAAACATAAAATGGATCTCAAACTCCACTCTTTAAAAGGCTGAACGTTTTCACTAAAATAAAAGAACTAAACTCAAGAACGAGAAGAGAAGAGGCCAAACCCTAATTAAATTAGAATAAGGTATTTTCTAAATATAATAACTAATTAGAGATACTTACGTCATTTTATACCTTAACGGGTTTGGAATGAGTTTGAGACAAAATACCAAACCATTTCCAAACCCTACATGATTTTGATAAAAATTTCTAAATTCTTCCTGTGATCCAACTGGCAAAATCCTTTAACGTCTCATTAGGTTTTGGAAAGGGTCAAAATCCATTTACCGAAACCCATGAACATCTCTACCGGAGACGAGGTCGCCAACGAGTTTGAAGAGAGAGAGGGAGAAGATACAGAAAATTCCCGACAATGGTCGTGGGACCTGGCGACCTCGCACGAGTGGTGGTGGACTGTGATTGGACCACTGCCTCCAGAAATTGATGGTGGCAAGGTGGGGGGCCGCTAAGTCGTCTCTCCCCTTTCTCTCTCTATTGGGTCTGGGCACATAAGGGTGGACTGATTTGAAACAAAGAAAAACTTTGAGGGTATCGGTGAATAAATGAACTGAATGATTGAGTAAGTCCCCACCTACTTAATCATTTAGTACCTTTTTGAATTAAGTCAAGTCATTTTCTTTTAGTGTTTATCAAACAAGTTTAATTTCATTAAATGTTGAATAATTAAATTCAGCACTTATTTATATCAACAAACATGTATAAGTCATTTTCACTTATTGATGCTCTCTTTCCCTTACAAAATATTTTATCAACCTTATCTTTCCTTCCCTCTTTCTATACATTTCTTTCTTTAACTTATTAAGTGCTTAAATTTTAAGCACTTAATTTATCAAACACTACTTAAGTCTCACTATGTTATATGGATTTCACTTTTTGATAACAATCCTGATGTAGACTTTAAAAAGTATTCAAACTGTGTCTTTAGTTAAAACAAGATTATCAGCAAAGCGAATCCTAATGAAGACCTTCTCGGGGAAATCTAAACTAGAGTTTGGTTGAAGCAATTTCTCAGAGGTCGAATCAATCGCAAATACCACGGTTTTCTAGCCACCCTCTCAGGCTGCACTTATACTTTCAGACCAAATATATTGTGACTCGCCTTGCTGGGTGATACCTTCTGGAATAGATCCCACCCAAACTTACCAGAATGTCACTTACTTCTTTCAAGTCAAACTGAAATAGGATGCGAAAGGTAAAAGCCTTCCCCGGGATCTTCCAAACTTTTTTTTTTGTGTGGTAAACGATTGGTGCCTTGAAGAAATCCTTGATATAACCTCGGGTGACAAGGCTTGGCCCCAAAAAAAAACCTTTGATAAGAAGGCGGTACAATAATGCCAACTACAGCACCACAACCAATCAAGTTTTGTCTATCAAAAGCAAATAAAAAAAAAAAGGAGGGAGTCAAACCAACTTGCCTGAGATCTCGCCCTCATCAGCTCTGAAGAAATCTGGTCTAGACAAATTTTCTCTACTAACATTAATCTTGCCTGTCAGCATACCAAGTACAGTAGAAATGTCTGGTCGAAGATCAGGATCGTGTTGGGTGCAGAGAAGACAGATTATCAGGTACTTGTAAGCATCCTCTCTATCCAAATATCTCACTACAGGAATGTCAACCAACCCCAACAGCTCCTTCCTCTCGTGCAGGTCCCAAGCCCTGTCAAGGAGACAATTTCCTTCATCTGTTACTTCGGTGCTGTTTCTCCCGCTGACAATTTCCAAGATTAGAACACCAAAGCTGTATGAATCGGCTTTTTTTGTCAACCAGCCATGCATTGTGTACTCAGGTGCCAGATAACCCAGTTTGCCAACGACACGCTTGCTCACATAAGACAAGTCAGGATGGAAATATGTGGCATTACCGAAGCCTGAGATCTGCGGATTGAACTCATCATTGAGAAGAACATTTCTCGCACTAATATCTCTGTGCAAAATGTTCGCATCATGAAGAAAAGCGAGCCCCCTGAGCAATACCAATGCAAATTCTACGGCGTACTTCCCAAGGGAGATTGATGCAACGGGGACCACTACGGGGAGGTGCACTAGGGAGAAGTGCTCGTGCGAGGTCGCTTTTGTTGACATAAGCATAGACGAGAATTCTTTGGTTTGCTTCAACACAGCAACCATACAACTTAACCAGGTATTTGTGCTCGATTCTCACAAGTATGGATATTTCATTCAGGAACTCGGGCTTTCCTTGGGCCGACCCACCGGACATCACCTTTACCGCAATCACAGTGCCATCTTTAAGGACTCCTTTGTATGTACTTCCGAAGCCCCCTGTCCCAATCTTATTACTTAAACTAAAATTATCAGTTGCCTGCAGCAACTCCTGGAGACTGTACAGTTTGGTGCTCTGGATGCTGGACAACAACTCTTCATCAACTTCTTCTTTTTCCATATCTACGAAAGCCGAAAGGGCGATTGAACGAGAAAAGCCTCATCCCTTGGACTGAAACTTCACTTTAAAAAAGAGAAAAATCTGAAGTAGACACTGTAACTCACCTAAATTGTGAAAAGAACCCCAAGTCCACAATCATTGAAACTAAGGCCAGACTATCATAAATCTTACATTTTTCACAAGGCCGCTGAGGAAATATCAGCTTCTCCCCCCCGGCTGATGAGAGGATGAGGTATTAGCTTTGGTAGCGGGTTGAAGAAGGAACCACTGGAGCAGAGCTGAATCGCTCTAACTCTTCTTCTTCTTCTTCTTCCTCCTCCTCCTCCTCCTCCTCCTCCTCCTCCTCTTGTTGTCAGAAGCCAACGGCGCGGCCTTTGAAATTTGGTAGTTAACAGTTGGTCCACATTTAACAGTACCGGACATGGAAAATTTCACCGCATTAAACGGGCAGATAAGATATGACTAATTTGATTGCACTGTACCCGATTTTTTTCTTATGGCGGTTTACCTACTGATGTCCATTGTTGCAATTTTTTTTATAAAAGTCTGCTATTTTAGCTTGACCGGCCATTAATGTTCGCAATTCTTGCTATCAGTTTTGGAAATTATTGTGATCCTATTAAATCAGAAGTTTAATAATTTTATTTATGTTGAATGCGTCATTATGAATACTAGACGAAATGCCCGCATAAATGCGCGGGCTAAAATTATTGAGACAACGAAATAACTGATGACCACTATATTAGAAACATCATATATTTATATATATACATATCCACAATATAATTGGGATAAGTAAAATTGGAATCATATCCTACCAGTAACTTCCCCTCGTATGTAGTCTAACCTATAGATTTTGATGTTTATTCATATGTAATTAAAATTAAACAATTTTGATATCATATAGGAGCCTTTAAATTATATCATCGCTTGTACATAATAGTGTAATTGTGCATCAGTGGAATCAACAAATGTTTCTTCGATTATGCAGTATATGCAAATTAGAAAATCCCTTGGTTTAATGAGAACATCAATAACCACCTTATATTCATGAAAATAACACAAATTTGGACCAAAAAAAAGAGCTACGTAAGCATTTAAATGATGGAGAAGTTCATTATCTCCATCTTAGTTTTCCCTACATAAGCATTTAAATGGAGTATTTGAAAAGTCCACAATTAACAAAATCAAGAGAATATATTTTGAACTTATTACCTTAAAGTTGTCCAAAATTCAGTTGTCACCACACCCTCTTTGATACCAAAGTCTTGTGCAATCTAGTAACAATACGTCCACAATGACAAAAACTATTTCTTCAAAACATGTTCTTCGTGCTTTCTAAGACCGTAATTCAAAGAAAAAAATCTATCTTCATCTGCTAGTAATAGAGAGATTACACGTGCTATATATAAAATTTTTTGATTGAATTGAAGACTGACTTTCATGACTAATGAACCTTTGAACTTCCGCATGAGTTAGGGGCCTTTGGATTTCTATGTTACTGAATTTAGGCCTTCCGTAAGTTAGGGACTTTTGAAATTTCATGAATAATTTGTCACTAGCTTATTGTCACTTATCAATTTCTCATTGGTTGTAACTTGAACAGATAGCAGGGTGGTCTTGACAAGTAGATTCGGTCATGTTTGTTATGGGATGACCCTCAAAAAATTTCTTCTCAAAGCACAGATCATAAGGTTATGGTGAGAAGGGTTACAAGGGCCTCCGGCCTCCGAACGATGGAGAATGGACAACAAGCTGTGCTGATTACAGCGAAACCAACTTTCAGTAACAAAGGAATCATGATTTGATCTAATACATTTTTTCTTCTCATACAAAGCCTTCGTGTGTTTTAGACTTGCATGAAACTGGGATTACATCTCTCCCGTCCTCTTCATCTCGTCTGGATTCTCTCAGAGTGCTTTAAAGCTTCCTCCTTGCTTGGTATTCTTATATCATCTCAAGGTCCTAGATATTCGAGGAATTTGTATTGGCTCTTTGCCTTTTCATATTGGGCATTTAACTAAATTGAGATGTTTGCGCATGTCAGTATCAAGTTTTGACTTGGGAAGCGAGAGTAACGGAAATTAATTAGTTTGGAATTCCAGACCTTTCGATGCTAGAATAATTGATCGTGAATGTCAACCTTTACAACAGACAGTTGGATGAGATTTTCAAGATTGTTACAGAACGGGGTGGAGAACATGAGTAATCACCAAGGTTGTTAGCTTGAAGATTGTGAGGATATTGAATGTATAGTCGATGGCAATTCACCGAGCACTCTGGCTTTGGAATCGTTGGAGGGGACGCAAATAAGTAATGTTCCTCAATTGCACAGCATATGGAAGGACCTGTATCAGCTGGAAGCTTAAGATATATTATGGAGTAAATGGGCAATTTGGTCTCTGACTTTCGCAGGTTACGTAAATCGAGTCCCTGATTTATTTTTTGCATCAATTTGGTCCTTGAGTTTGTCAATTTGCATCAATTTTGTCCTTGTACGTCAATTATATCATCTATTGAAGAAAATTACATCAATTACATCATCCACTAAAAGAAATTACATCAATTAAGTTATCGCTGCATCGATTGTGTCCTTTTTCACACAAAATACATAAAGAGCTTCTTTTGGGTACATCAGTTAGGTCATTCCGTTATCATGGTGTTAAATATGACGTTAACTGTGGAGCATGTTACATCGTTTAGGTCATTTCTTTATTTTTTTAATTTTCTTTTATTCTTGTTTAATAGAAAAAAATTAAGAAAAAATGAAAAACGGGTGCTTTAGAAAGACGACAAAATGACGTCATTTTGAGGGATGAATCCAAAACGACGTTGTTTTGTCATTTTAAAAAAGATTGAAATGACGTCGTATTGAGTCCACGACTCAAAATGACATCGTTTCGTCGTCTTTTTTTAAAAAAGAAAAATTTGAAGGGAGCCCCTGCTAGAGCTCGCCCTTGTTCCCTCTGTTTTTCGAAATAGAGGAAAATCAGAAGGAATAGAGGGGAGAGCTTCGGTGGGGTCTGCCCAGCAGACAACCTTTCTGTTGGATACTGGACCCTCTGGTGACCTTCCCCCCAAGGTGAGGTCGCCGGCAGGGGAGCCCCCACCGGCCCCCATTGTTTTTTTTTAAAATTCTATTATAAAAAGAAAAAAAAGGACCTAATTGATGTAATTGATGTAAAAGACTCAACTTATTTAGTGGATGATGTAATTGATGTAATTTCATTCAGAGAATGATGTAATTTATGTAAAAAGGACCTATTTGATATAAATTGGAAAAGTAGGGAATCAAATTGAGACAAATCGACAAACTAAATGACCAAATTGATACAAAAAATAAGTCAGTGATCTAATTGACGTAATCTGCTAAAGTCATGGATCAAATTGCCTATTTACTCTATAATATGATAAGATCTGAAATTCTCCTTTTTATGATAATTATTAATAAAAATTATTTTTAAAAAAATTTAAAAGATATATTTTGTGAAAAAATAATAGTAAAACATAATGTTTTCCTAATTTTTAGATAAGATATTGTTGATTACATAATATATATATATATATATATATAAATTAATAAATCACAAAATTTTTAAGTTTAAAAATAAAATGAATATTCTTTGATAAGATATCGGTATAATCGAATATTTTTTTAAAAAAATCACAAGATTTTATTATCTATATAATATTTGATAATCTTGAATTTTTAGTTTAAAATAAATAAAAATTTAATATCTAATCACATAAATATCAGTATTAAATAAGTATATATAAATATGTTTATATATAATATAAATGTATTAATGTATATATTTCTTCTGATAATATAAAATCGCGGCTATCACTACTTTAATTTTTGAATTTTTAAAATTGAATGAATATTTTCATTATATATTGATATAACATAATATTTTTAAAATTTTTTGAGAAGATTTTATCAACTACGTAATATTTTATAATCTTGAATTTTTTATGAAGTTAATATCTAATCAGATCAATATTAGCATTTAAATAAAAAATTATATATATAATAACTATACATTTATACTTAATTTACTGGTATAATTAAGTTAACAACAACAATATATATCCAATATAATATATTTCTATTGATTGTAAGTTATAATTTATAATAGTTTGAAATGAGCATATATACGATATATATAATGCAATTAACAAAAAGATAAAGGACTTATCGTTTTATCCTTGCAATGCACGACCTTTGGGAACTAGTCTGCCTATATGATTTTTCATTTTTTATTTCTTATAAAAAGTTATTTTTAATAAAAATAAAATAGGATCAGTTCGGTTATCCGCAGTCAACAGAACCAAAAGATTAAGTAACATACTGAATAGTTACTAACTGGCTTGGATGAATTGATTATGGTCTGGTTAGTCGACTTCGGGGTGCAAATTGAATAGAATTGCGTCTGATTTTCGAGTTGGATCGTGATCCAACTCAACTTAATTTTGTGCAATAATTGCAATTGTTGATAAATATATTGATGTGTAAGAATATTTATATGTCTTTATATATATGTAAAAAGTAAATTGTGGATTTATTATTAAAATTTTGATTATAAAAATAATTAAAAAATAATTATTATTTAATAGTAGAAAAAGATAAAATAGTGGATGAGGTAGAATTGGATTATTATTATTAAAAAAAGAAAAAAGGGTGCCAGGTGTGAAAGCAAGAATCTGCTCACTAGGAAACCGACGACTTTACCCACCACCCACTCCATTTGCCTTTCCCCTTGGTCAATCAGGAGAAGGATCTCTTTGATCTCCCCTTAGCTTGTAAGGTTATGGACCCGATCGATCCCTACCGAGTCATGGAGCCGGGGGCGCTTCAGCTGCCGCTAGAACCAGTGAGATCCGTCACAGACCTGTCAACACCTTTCAAACCGTCCTCCAACCAGATTCTGCCCACAGAGATCCATGAGACCCCTGTCGATTCCTTGTTAGTGAACAAGGCTTACTTCTCTGAGATCAAGTGGCTCAAGCGGATCAGCAGTGGGGCGACTGGGGTTGTGTACGAGGCGATCCACCAGCCCTCCGGACGCCGCCACGCCCTGAAAGTGATCTCCCGCCGTCACCGAGAGGGCTGGGCTCGCTATCACATTCTCCCCAAGGCGGAGCCCCTCGGGGATGGGGACAACATCCGACACCCAAACGTGGTCAGGTGCCACGGCATCCATTACTCTAACAAGCAGATCCAAGTTCTGTCAGATTATGTAGATGGCGGCACCCTCAAGGGGTTCCACGAACAAGACAACCAATTCCTCTCAACATTGACCTTCCAGATACTCAGGGGCCTTGCCTACCTGCACGAGCGGAAGGTCGTGCACCGTGCTATAAAGCCCTCAAACTTGTTGGTCGACTTTGAAGGGAACATCAAGATTGGTGATTGGGTCGGGCGGGACCTGGCAAAGACTATGGATCCACGGGACGCATCTGTTGGGACGATTGCTTACACGAGTCCGGAGAGGATAGAGACAAGTATGAAGGGAGGGGATTGTGACGGATATGCAGGGGATATATGGAGTGTTGGTGTTTGTGTATTGGAAATTTATCAGGGGCAGTTTCCATATGGTTGCGAGATGGAACATGCTCAGTTGATACTTAAAATTGCTGAATCAGAGCCACCACAGGCTCCACCCACTGCCTCCGTGGGGTTTAGGGACTTCATTGATTGCTGTTTGCAGAAGGACCCGTCTAAGAGGTGGACTGCTGCTCAGTTGCTGAGGCACCCATTCATATCGCTGCACAACCGTCAGGTATATACACTGAACTATACTTCTCTTGACTTGCTATGTATCAGTGACAACCCCAATTTCGCTCCAATCTGCAGAACCGAGTCAGCACCGAGATGACTGGACCCTCGAACACATTAGCTGCCTATCTGCAGAACCGAGTCAGCACCGAGATGACTGGACCCCCGATTGCATTAGCTGCAGCCGACATAACTAAGCTTGACCTGAACCCGAGCCCTGGAAGGCTGCATACCCCCTTATCTGGTTTCCCCATTTAATCCTTTAATCTCATGTCATTCGTGATTGAAACATATGGAAGCTTGCCATTCACCCTTCTGTTTCGCTTCTATTTGATTGGCTAGCAGAAAAATCTGCCACTGCTTGAAAGCTCAAGGATCTTTTGTTTTCTAACATTTCAGGAGGCAACAGTCATGGTGTTCGCCTAGAAGGTCTTCTCCTACAAGCTCGACACCGATGGCTGAAGCCTGGAGAAATACTCCAAGTTTTGCAGAATCATGAGAAGTACCTCCTCACCCCAGAACCGCCTCACCGTCCTCTAAGTAAATAAACTTCAGCCTCATCCTTTATGGATAGTTTTGGAGGAACTTAATAATGTAAGGATCCGACCTAACTTGGACTGCTTGCTCGCCGAATCCATTTTACTGATTCGGTACCAGGTGGATCTCTGTTTCTCTTTAACAGGAAGAATCTTCCTTTCTTCCGACGCGATGGTCATGATTGGAGAACAATGAGTGATCAAAAGACAGTTAAGGAAGCATATCACCCGCATAAGGTTGAGATAAAATTCTTTTTTCCGTTCATTTGGTGCTTGCGATGCGCCCATTCATGCGAGGGAAGTTTTGCCACTTTGTGTGGTCCAAGCACTACTTAACCACGTCTTCTCTCTTGAATGGGATGCTGTGACTTGAAGCCCGGGATTGAGTGGGAAACTGTCTGTCTTCTGTTTAGGTGGGAGATGGAGATGTTCTACACAGTTATTATGCACAAGGGAAGCAGAACCCAGATTTTGAGAGGCGCTGCTATTGGGCTGATAAGTGAGTTCACAGATTGCCTGGGTGCTCTTCTCTGTCGTTCCTATACTTTGATTCTACCTCCTTCTGATGATATCCACTGATTCACACAAATGTTAAAGTTTCATTAGTTTAAGGCCATAATTGGTGTAGCTTTATGGAGCTCGGCCAGTATGATCCCCATGTTACATCGACTCTTGATCATCAATTCTTCTAGATTTCTTAAATATTAAGTCTTTTCTTGATTTCCATATCCTTATGTGCTACTCTTTCTTTGGCGGTCAATGCAGTCACATTGTTCTGGTTCATTATGGATTTGTAAACAAGGTCAGCTGCTCAATCCTTGTTTGCTCTAAGGTTTTCTAGGTAGAATTTCCAAGTGCATCTCGGGAAATATTGAATTTTATCGATCCAACTTTCCAGTGGCGGAGCAAGAAAGAAGAAGAGAAAAAAACACATCGTGATCTAATGCAAACAGAAAGCAGCAAAGGATTTGGCAATGGGATAAAAGAACATTGTGAACTGGCTACCTTGGAAGTGCCCACATCCGGCGATCAGCAAGGTTGTCCTGGTCGAGCCACACACTAATTGATTTTATTAGGTCAAAGCACGATTTATTTGTTGTGTATATGATTAATATGGCCTGCTTTGTATTTTTTTGGGTGTTGTGGACCTGCAGGTTGGGCCGAGGAATTTCACAGGGATGCGGATTCTAAGATGAAATTGAAGTCAGTCATGAGCGATCAGGACCAAGGAGAAGACATCTGCATGTTAAGTGAAGATGAGAATCCCAGGGCAGTGTGGTATCAAGAAGACAAACTTGAAGTGATGCAGATGGAGAGCACTGGAATAAGTGAGGATAAACAGAATCCTGTGGAAATGAGACCAAATAGCAGTATAGGCATGGATCAGATAGAAACCGATTCATGTTGCATAGACTCTGACGCAGAAAATGCAATGGAGATTCAGGCCGGGGGAAAGCACCAAAAGTTCACAGCATCTGGTAAGTGCCACCAGACTCAAATCCTGGAGATCCAATTGCAGAGCAATCCAGGTGCTCCCTTAGCGGAGTGGTGCTTGCCAGTCGAGATGTCAGTTGATGCTAACATTGAGGACATGGTCACAGAACCATCTAGCCAGAGTGCTCAAATTGATGATGCATTGTCTTGGGAGTTGTTTTATCAGAATGTAGGTGACATAGTTGATTCCATGGATATCCAGGCAATAGCCAAAGAAATAGTTAGAGCATGTGGACGTGATTCTCGCTCACTAACTATAATGGCAAGGGCTTTGAGTAATGTGTCGGACATTGAAACCTGGGAATATGCCGTCGACAGTTTGAGCTTGCAGCATCCATCTTGTCTTGATGATTCTGAAAATCTTACAGTGAACGTCTGGAAGTTCAGCATTGAACTGTTAGAGGATGATGTAACAATAAATTGCTTGAAGAATTTTGCTCTGCACAGCAACAGCAAAGAGGTTGCTCGAGCATCTTTGATAGACGGTTGGATCAGGGAAGGTATGTTGACAACACATTCTGAGGGTGAAAAAGTCATCAACAATCTTCTCGATGCAAAGCTGCTTGAGTTGTCTGAGAATGGAGGGCACGTGAAGCTTCTTGATCTCGGTCAGCGTCTGGTAGATCCCATATTTCAGCCCGGAGAAGGTTGTGAATTTCTGATGCAAGGTGGTCTGGGGCTGGTGGAGCCCCCAGAGGTTGGGGAATGGGAGAGAGCCAAAGAGATCTGCTTGATGAATAATGATTTGAATGAACTGCCGGAGGACCCAAGGTGCCCTTCACTTTCGACTCTGTTCCTGCAAAGAAATCACAAGCTGAAAATGATACCTTCTTCGTTTTTCAGTCACATGCCTGCTCTAGAAGTTCTGAACCTGTCCAGAACGCGCATCAAGTCCTTGCCTGACTCACTCTTCCAGCTTGTCAGTCTCAGGAGACTCTTCTTGAATGAATGCATCCTCTTCAGGACGTTATCTGCGAAAGTCAGTGGGCTCAGGAACCTTGAGGTACTTGACCTCGAAGGGACGAAGCTAATGGGACTACCAAAGGAAATCGAGCAACTCATCAACCTGACTTGCTTGGAAGTCTCAATTTTGGGAAGCACGAGTCTTAGATTGTCCAAGGAAGCGTATCCGTTGATTCCTTCTGGAGTAGTATCATCTCTGTTGCACTTGGAAGAATTAAATATTGACGTGGATCCTGATGCTGAATGGTGGGATTCTTGTGCAGAAGGTCTGGTTGGTGAAATCTGCAGCTTGGAAAGGTTGAATACTCTTAAATTCTACTTTCCGAAAGTGGAACTGTTGAGGCAGTTCGATGCAACAACCTTATCACACTTCAGGCTGATTGTTGGCAAGCACATTGGCCGCATCATGTCTCGAATCCCACTTGACATTGAGTTCGAACTTGAAAGATGGGACAAGTACTTGAAGTACATCCTTGGTGAGGGCGTTCCTGAAGATGTGAAGAAAGTGTTAAGACAAGCAGATGCATTTTTCTTGGACCGGCACGCTAAAGTTGAGAAGTTATCATACTTCGGGACAGAAAATATGGAGCAGCTGAAGTGCTGTGTACTAGGGGAGTGCAATCAGCTTCAAGTACTAATGGATGCAGATGATGTCAATGAAGAAGGCGACAGAACCTGTCTCGGGTCACTTGAATATCTGTATGTGTATTACATGAAGAACTTGGTGACCATATGGAGGGGTCCAATGCAGAAGGGGAGTCTATCTTCTCTGAAGTCTTTGACCTTGAGGACATGCCCTAAGCTGACCAGCATTTTTACACTAGAACTGCTCGATAATCTCGTCAGCTTGGTGGAGCTCTCAGTTGAGGACTGCCCTGCCATGGTAAGCTTAGTTAGCTGCACACATTCAGCTCACAGCGAAACATCAACCTACTTACCCATGCTGAAGAAGCTGTCCCTTCATTACCTGCCCGAACTGAGCTGCATCTATAGCGGCCTGCAAGTTGCACCGAGGATCGAATGGCTGAGCTTCTTTGACTGCCCGAACCTCAGGTGTCTTGAACTGTCCATCAAAGAGGTGAAGAGAATAAGGGGCCAGAGGAACTGGTGGGAAGCCTTGGAGTGGAGCAGAGGTCGACCAGAGAACTTGGACGATATTTTTGTCCCTATTGATGCATCTGCAGTTCCCTAGAGGAGCTCTATCTATATGTGTCTGTATGTCCGTCTGCTGTTATAATCTGCTTCATTATTGATGAAACTTGAACGCTGTTGCTTCGGAGAAAACTTCCGTATCTCTCCTAGTACGCGTCGAGTCCAATAAATCAGCTAAAGAATTGGTTCCTGTACTATCGAAAGAACGCCTACTTATTGAGCTGGTAAATGTTACCACTAGTTATAGGCTTCAACAATGTGCGGCCGTACAATTACATTGTTCTGTTTTACGGAATCGTGTGCCTTCAGGGTGTGCTTAGAAACTCATAGATTATCATGGAAGGGGTTACCATTTTTCCACGTCAAAAGGGCCTCTCCAGGTAAGGTTCATGGATCCGACTCGATCCTCAGCATTAAAATCCTCCTAATTCAAAATTACTACTCATATTGGCATGTATTGTAATCTCATGAACATATAGGCCCAAAGTCAAAAGTGCCTCACTGGCAACGCCACACATCGTGACTCATATCGAATAAATCTTAATCTAGGTTATTGTTTATTTCTCGGGTAGGTGGCTACACTGCACTTGAATTGTACTGCAGAAGGTTGTGTCACGTCTCGCACCTTGCAGTCTATGCAACTCTCTAGTCGCTAATGAATGTCTGCTATAGTTTTGCGGACCGGTGAGAAGTACGGTTGAAACAAAGACTCGCTGTGCAGAATGGGACTGCCATTTTCAGTCTCGCAGAGGATCAAACATGAACTATGATGGACAAAACAAATGAAAACGAACTTGCCATTATGTGGCTTGGAACTGCCGCCCACTGCTTCCCTTCCGCCCTGCCAACAAGAAGAGCTCTCTCTTACCCTTCCTCGTTGCAGGTTCCGGAGCCATAAGGCCGCAGAAGAACAGAAGCCATTCGGTTCTGGAACAAGATGGACCTGCTGGCTTCCTGCCCAGATCAACTGGTGGGGAGACCACCGCCTCTGCCTTCATACCACGGTTGAACACATTAGCAAATGGCCGTCACAGCCATGCCGGCTATCATTGGGAGCAGGCCCAAGCCTGTGCCTGTTCAACAGATTGACCTGAACTCGTCTCGGCCACCACTGACTCTCCCAAGCATGACTCAGAAGTGAGCCCAGAGGTGGAGAAGAGGATTATGTTTGAGAAGATACAGACTTCTCATCCCAAGGCAACATTCAAGGAAGTTCTTTTATCACAAATCCTCGTTTATGGAAAATGAAATGAAGGGCGCCCTCCTGATATTTGAGGACAGGGTCGGGAGACTCTGGCGGTTCCAATACGATTAATGGGCCACAAACGGGAGTTATGTAATTACCGAAGCTTGGTCCCCCTTCGTCAAGGAGAAGAAGCTCCATGCAGGCGATATCATCTTGTCTGTGAAGGGTATAGGAGAGCTGGGTAAAGGCCATTTCTTCATCGACTTCAGGCACAGGAGTAACATACTACCAATAGAATCCACATTGATCAAGTATTCCAGCACAGATGGCCAAAAGGAAAACATGTACCTCGGCACCGATGACGACGTAGAAGAAAAGGATCTGAGTTGCAGTTATGATTAAATTAGCAATAATCTTTTTGGTAACTTATTATGTATATCTTACAAGTTACCAGCCAAGTCGGCCTTTTCTTTTTAGAATGACAGCACTTCATGGCACGGGAACTCACCAGCCTCTTTGATCTGTTTGGATGCAGATTCTGAAGTCTCATCAGAGTGTGGGTTTCATGACATGGTCCCCACTCTTCTAGACAGAGGCCAACTTGTTTTTCCTGCTTCTTTAACACGATCCATCGAACATTCCAATGATGTACTGCTTCTTCCTCCTTTATGTCTTCAGTAACTCGAGCCATGGTTGTCGGCAAAAACAAATGTCAATCTTAATACAGAGCTCTGCTTCTTCTGGGAGTAGCTCAGCACGGTCAAGCATCAGCTTTGTTGATCCAGATCAGCGAGCTTCCCCCACATATTTGGGTTCATTTAATCTTTGGCCAGAGGCCCATTCACTTGTTGAGAGTGCAGCTGATACTTTACCTTGTATCTGTTTGGGTGCGGATTACCGATGTGCAGGTTGGACGAGAAGATTTCATGAGATACAAAAGCATAAGATGAACAATCAGAAACAAAAAGATTCGTGCATGCTGAGTGAGTACCAGAATTCCAAGGTGGTCGAGAATCAAGAAGATATACCTGACTTGATGGTGATCGGAAGCTCCGGCAAGACAGACGTTAAGCGGGTTCCCTTGGAAGTGCAGCCATGTTGCAATATAGATAATCCCGATGAAGACAATGACTCGTGTTGCACTGACTCTGATACTGAAGATGCAACGGCATCTAGAGCTGGGCGAAAATACCAAAAGCTCATAGTGTCCGAAGTCATAGATCAGGACATTCAAATTCCAGATTTCCACAAACAGAGCAGCCCAGGTGCGAGTGTAGAAGAAAGGTGTTTGCCAGTTGGAATGTCAATTGATAACTTTGAGAATGAGAAAAAGGAACTGTCAAGAGGATGCAGTGACATGGATGATATCTTGTCTTAGGAACCGTTCTGTGAGAACTTAGGTGACACAGTTGATGTGCAGAAATGCAGAAAATAGCCAAAGAAATAGTCCAAGCATGTGGACATGATTGTGGTCGGTCACTTTAATGGCAAGGACTTTGAGTGACGTATCGGACATTGAGTCCTGGCAATATGCCCTCGACGGTTTGAGAACGAAGCATGCATCTTGTGGTGATGAATTTGAAAACGTTTTGACGAATGTCTTGAAATTCAGCACTGAGCTACTAGAAAATGACGTGACTAGAGTATGCTTGAGGAGTTTTGCACTGCGAGGCGTGAAAAGTGAGGCTGCCGGAGCATCTCTGATAGACAGTTGGATCAGGGAAGGCATTCTTGTCACGCGCTCTGAGGGTGAAAGGGTCATCAAGAATCTACTCGATGAGAAGCTGCTCGAGTTGTCCAAGAATGGGGAATTTGTGAAGTTTATCGTCATTGTCAGCATTTGGTAGATCTGATATTTCAGCCTGAAGAAGCTTGTGAATTTATGATGCGGGGTGGTCTAGGACTGGTTGAGCCATCGGAGGTAGGGGAATGGGAGAGAGCTAAAGAGATCTGCTTGATGCAGAATGATTTTACTGAACTGCCCGAAAATCCAAGGCGCCCTTCACTTTCGGTTCTTTTCCTGCAAAGAAATCACAAGCTGAGGACCATACCACCTTCATTTTCCGGTCAAATGCCAGCTCTTGAAGTCCTCAACCAGTCCAGAACAAGCATCAAGTCCTTGCCCGACTCGCTCTTCCAGCTGGTCAGTCTCAAGAGACTCTTCTTGAATGAATGCATCCTTCTCAGGACATTATCTGCAAAAGTCGGAGGGCTTAAGAACCTTGAGGTACTCGACCCCGAAGGAACAAAGCTCATGGGACTACCAAAGGAAATTGAGCAACTCGTCAACTTGACTTGCTTGGAAGTCTCAATTTTGGGAAGTGCGAGCCATAAATTGTCCAAGACAGTGTATCCACTGATTCTTTCTGGAGTGCTATCATCTCCGTTGCACTTGGAAGAATTGAATATTGACGTGGGTCCTGATGCTGAATGGTGGGATTCTCGTGCAGAAGGTCTGGTTGGTGAAATCTGTAGCTTGGAAAGGTTGAGTACTCTTCTACTTTCCGAAAGTGGAACTTTTGCGGCAGTTCGATGCAATAACCTTATCACACTTCAGGCTGATTGTGGCAAGCACATTGGCCGCCTCATGTCTCGACTCTCGGCTGACATTGAGTTTGAACTGGAACAATGGGACAGGTACTTGAAGTACATTCAAGGTGAGGGTGTTCCTGAAGAAGTGAAGAAGGTGTCGGGACAATCAGACGCATTTTTCTCGGATTGGCACGCTAGTCCTGAGAAGTTGTCCTGTTTCGGAACAGAAAATATGGAACAACTGAAGTGCTGCGTACTGGGGATTGCACTAAGCTTCAAGTACTAATCGATGCAGGTGATGTTCATAGAGAAGGTGGCAGAATCTGTCTCGGGTCACTTGAATATCTGCATGTGTATTGCATGAAGAACTTGGTGAGCATATGATGGGTCTAGTACAGAAGGGGAGTTTATCTTCTCTAAAGCCGTTGACCTTGCGGACATGCCCTAAGCTGACCAGCGTTTTTACACAAGAACCGCTCGATAATCTCTTCAACTTGGAAGAGCTCTCAATCGAGGACTGCCCTGCCGTGATGAGCTTAGTTGGCTGCATTCATTCAGCTTGTAGTGAAACATCTACCTACTTGCCCATGCGGAAGAAGCTCTCCCTTCATTACCTGACCGAACTGAGCAGCATCTGCAGTGGCCTGCAAGTTGCACCGAGGATCGAATGGCTGAGCTCCTATGACTGCCCGAACCTCAAGTGTCTTGAACTGTCTGTCAAAGAGATGAAGAGAATTAAGGGGCCAGAGGAGTTGGTGGGAAGGCTTGGAGTGGAGCAGAGGTCGACCGGAGAACTTGGACGATATTTTTGTCCCTATTAATGCATGTGCAGTTCCCTAGAGGAGCTCTCTCCATGTGTATCTGTATGTTCATCTGCTGTTATAATCTCCTTCATCATTGTCCTTATGTCTCCTAGTATGCGTCAAGTCCAATAAATCAGCTAAAGGATCGGTTTCTGTACAATCTAAAGAACGCCTTCTTATTAAGCTGGTAAACGTTACCACTCACTAGTAATAGGTTTCAACAATGTGCGGCCGCACAAATAGATTGTTCTGTGTGCTTAGAAACTCATAGATTTATATGGAAGGGGTTACCATTTTTCCAGGTCAAAAGGGCATCTCCATGCAAGGGTCATGGATCCGACTTGATCTTGAGTCTGTGCAATCTCAAACTATTTGGAACGGCGACATTGTTGGAGCTTCCTTACCCCGCTTTTGCTTACTGTAATTTTCTTTCATCTTTCTGTTTCATCATTCGAGCTTTTGCGCCGATTAATCTACTGAAAAATAAAATAAAAATAAATAAATAAACGCTATTTGGAACGATTTCCTTATTTAAGGAAAGGCTGAGGCGGTGGGGGACAAGAAGGCAGAAGGGTGATAGGGCAAGTCAAGCAACTCATTTTATTAATTCCTCGATACCCATTTCTCTTATTTACTATTATTATTATTTTCAACTTGTTAGTGTCAAGAGAATAATAAACAATATAAATATAAAACATATATAAGCGTGTCGAAAAGCCGGGTTGCACATGATGCACCTCACCTCGTGATTGGCTCGATATTTTAGCTGTCTACGCTAGCATCTGACTTCTCGTAATGAGACAAAGGGAAAGCAGGTAGGGAGCCTTACCTTCCACCATAACCAGAGGAGTGTGTGATGTTCTTTCTTCCTTCGTCAACTCGGCCTTTTCTTTTTCTTTTTTTCTTTTTTTCTTTGTATTTTATATCTGTTTCACTCTTCACGAAACCATCTCGTAGTTTCCAGTTTTATTTTTTTAATGTTTACGTAAGAAGAAGGAAATGTTTCTGTTGTATTGATTCACCCAAAAAAAGTTGTATTGGAATCAACTGATAGATGACAAATTTCATCCCATAACAAGTGTGCCCACATCAACATGATGGCTAGTGCTGGTGGTGGAGGAGCTGTTGCCAAGACTCTCCTTAGATGGCGGGGCTCAGGGATTCCAGCCAAGGATGCTCCCCGGGCAGCAGGTCGGAAGGACCGGCAAGGCGAAGTCCGCACCACTGGAGACATAAGGGACCTGAGGATTCAATTGTCCGTCCCTGCAGCAATCATTTTTTACAACGTCCAGGACCTCCTGGGCTATGATCAGCCCAGCAAGACTGTGGAGTGGCTGATCGATGCTGCCTCTGAGTCGATTTCGCAGCTCTCTTCTCTGAAAAGTTCTTTCTCCGGTGCCGCGGAGCAGTTGAGTGACAAGAACAAAAGTGTGAGCGTGGGGGAAGATGAATCTAGACCTGAATCATTTCATCTGGATCTGAACAATGACCCAAACAGCCCGGACTGTCCGAACCCGGACCAGCAGTGGTGCATTTCTTGCTCGGAGTCCGCCTGCAGCACTTGCCTCCCATTACAAAAGTTTGTATTGTTCCCAGAATTACGACCGCTGCTAGCTACCAATTGTTCTTGCTTGTGTTTGGCCCTGTTAATTCTCGACATGTTAAGTTCGATGATTTGATCCCATTTGAAAACTTCTATTATAATTCTGTTTAATGATCGAAAATCTCTTTTCTCTTGTTGTTTTTTTCTGCAGATCCTCATTAACTATACCAGAGGAAACTTCCCGAGGAGAAAGTGCTCTACTTAGATTGGAATTTGTCAACAAGTTGCCCGCTAATATCTTCACCGGCAGTTGGCTGGTAGATGAGGAAAACAATCCTATCAAACTTAGGTTGCTCAATGAGAGGACCCATAAAATAGTCAGCGCTCATCCTCTGTCATCGGAGAGAATTGAGATTGTAGTGCTGGACGGTGACTTTGGATGCCATGAACCAGAAGAAGATTGGACGGAGCAGGATTTCAGCGCTTGTATTATCCGTGAAACAGAAGGCAGGAGGCCATTGCTGACAGGAGAGCTGTCAGTCACTTTGCGAGAAGGGGTTGCTTGCCTTGGCGGCATAGCTTTCACTGATAACTCTAGCTGGACAAGAAGTAACAAATTCCGGCTAGGGGCTCGAATTATTCGACAGGCTCCCGCTGAAGGAGCAAGAATCAAGGAAGCAAGAAGTGAAAGTTTCGTGGTGAATGATCACTGCGGTGAATGTCCGTCTCATTAACTACTACTGTCCTCACATTATTATCAGTGTGATTACTGAATCTTGTCGTGGCAATGGCATTGTCTTTTGTACAGGTCCACTGAAGAAGGGGCCATGGAGTGTAGAGGAAGACACAAAGCTGACTAATTACATAAAAAGATATGGTATTTGGAATTGGAGTCGTATGCCTAAGGCAGCAGGGCTCAAAAGGAGTGGCAAAAGCTGCAGGCTGAGGTGGATGAATTACTTGAGGCCTAATATCAGAAGAGGCAAATTCTCTGAAGATGAACAACGAGTCATCATTAAACTCCATCAACAACTCGGAAACAGGTAACCTGCAACTACTGGCTAATTATTCACTTGCAAGCGATAATGCCCTGAACAATTTTGGCACTACGAATGATTTTCCAACACTCTGACTGGACTTGATGAAATGATGCATCGCATTCGGCTGGTAGTCTTAACCATCTATCTTCACTTTGTTTACTCCCGTGCCTGAAAGCTACTACCCAGGACCATTGCTTTGCTCTTCAACCCATTCACTGGCATGTATATCTGATTGCAATGCGTCACAAAACCAAGCCTTCAGTCTATCCTGGCATGGCTTCCGAAAAATTTGCACCAAAGTAGTCCCGATGGTGTTTATCACAATCACTGTGTCTGGCTTGAGTCCCACAACTCTCACCAGACCTCCCATAATAATGGTATTAGTTCTAGTTTCCTTGTGTTTAATTTTCAGAATGCACATACTGCTGCAGGTGGCAAGCAATTGCAGCGAGTCTGCCTGGAAGGACAGACAATGAGATAAAGAACTTCTGGAATACGCATCTGAAGAAAAGGGTACTTCAAACCGAGAAGGTAACCAAAAAATACAGCTGTTGATACATGTGCTCATTTGCTTACAGTTAACTTTGCATAATCAGTTTCGAGAACCTTAAGTTGACAGTTATTTCTGTCTGCTGATGTAAAATCCCTGATGTAAATTCGATAGTAATGATCATTCATCACTTTACTATTGTTTCTGGTAATACAGAATCCACCATCTTCTGAGAGTGGAGGATCATGCTCAAGCATCACGCTTAATGCAACTGCAGTTCAGCAAGGTTGTCCTTGCTCCCAACGCTATTAGTTCATATATCTTATGACACAGCAGGATTCACTTGTCATGTTTGACCCGCTTTCTATCTATTCGGCTGCAGCTTATGAATCCCCAGGTTAGACTGAGCCATTTTGCAGGGCGGCGGACTCTTAAGATAAAAAAGGTGCCAAGCCACAATGGTCAGAACCAAAGAGAAGACATCTTCACGTTAGCTTTAGGCAATATTTCCAATGCAATGCAGTGTCTAGGAGATAATGCTGATCCGATGCTGGACGGATGCTCCAAAGGAATAGACATTGAACCTATTCCTCTGGAGGTGCAACTGCAGAGCGATCTAGACAATCCTCGTAAGAAACTGACTCATGTTACTCAGACTCTGACAGCGAAAATGGAATGGCGGCACGAGCAAGGCAAAAATACCAAAAACTCGCAGTATCTGAAAGCTTCCAGGAGGATATTCATTTTGCGGTGGCGACCATGCAGAGCAGTCCATTTGCTGCTTCAGATGAGGGATGTATGCAAGTTGAGATGTCAAGTGATGCTAACATAGGACACGCTGAAAATCATGATACGTTATCTTGGGAACTGTTCCACCAAAATGCGGGTGAAGTAATGCTTTCCATGGAAATCCAGACAATAGCCAAAGAAATAGTCAGAGCATGTGCACGTGATTCTCGCTCGCTCACTCTTATGGCAAGGGCTTTAAGAAATGTGTCGGACACTGAAATCTGGGAATATGCGCTCGACAGTTTGAGCTTGCAACATGCATCTTGTCGTGATGATTACGAAAACCTTTCAGTGAATGTGTTGAAATTCTGCATTGAACTTCTAGACGATGATGTAACTAGAAATTGCTTGAAGAGTTTGGCAATGCAAAGCAAGAGCAAAGAGGTTGGCAGAGCATCTATGTTGGACAGCTGGATCGGGGACGGTATGTTGGTCACTCGTTCTGAGGGTGAAATTATCGTCAAGAATCTTCTCGATGCGAAGCTTCTGGAGTTGTCTGAGAATGGGGAACTTGTGAAGTTTGTAGATATTGGTCAGCATCTGGTACATCTCGCGTTGCATCCTGAAGAAGGTTCTGAACTTCTGATGCAAGGTGGTTTGGGGCTGGTGGAGCCAACAGAGGTTGAGGAATGGGAGAGAACGAAAGAAATCTGCTTGATGCATAATAATTTGACTGAATTTCCCGAAAATCCGAGGTGCCCTTCACTTTTGCCTCTGTTCCTGCAAAGAAATCACAAGTTAAGGGTGATACCTTCTTTATTTTTCCGTCACATGCCTGCTCTAGAAGTTCTCAACCTATCAAGAACGCACATCAAGTCCTTGCCCGACTCGCTCTTCCAGCTGGTCAGTCTCCAGAGACTCTTCTTGAATGAATGCATCCTCCTCAGGACGTTATCTGCAAAAGTTGGTGGCCTCAGGAACCTTGAGGTACTAGACCTCAAAGGGACAAAGCTCATGGGACTACCAAAGGAAATCGAGCAACTCGTCAACCTGACTTGCCTGGAAGTCTCAATATTAAGCACGAGTTGTAAATTGTCCGAGGAACCGCATCCATTGATTCCTTCCAGAGTCCTATTGTCTCTCTCGCAATTGGAAGAATTGAATATTGACGTGGGTCCTGATGCCGAACGGTGGGATTCTTGCATGGAAGTCCTTGTTGATGGAATCTGCAGCCTGGGAAGGTTGAACACTCTCAAGTTCTACTTTACAAAAGTGGAGCTTATGAGGCAGTTTGATCCAACTTCCTTATCACATTTCAGGATTATCATCGGCAAACACATCGGCTGCATCATGTCTCGACTCCCACCTGACATCGAGTTCAAACTGGAATGCTGGGATAGGTACTTGAAGTATATCCACGGTAAGGGCATTCTTCAAGACGTGATGAAGGTACTAAGGAAAGCAGATGCATTTTTCTTGGACCGGCATACTGATCTTAAGAAGCTCTCTGATTTTGGGAAAGAAAACTTGGAGTACCTGAGGTGCTGTGTACTGGGGGAGTGCAATGAGCTTCAAGTGCTGAACGACGGTGAGGATTTCGGCGAACAAGGTGACAGGATCTGCCTCGGGTCACTGAAATATCTGTATGTGTATTACGTGAAGAACTTGGAGGCCATTTGGAGGGGCCCAGTGCAGAAGGGGAGTTTATCTTGTCTGAAGTCCCTGACATTACGGACATGCCCGAAGATTACCAGCATTTTTACACGAGAACTGCTTGAGAATCTCTGCAATTTGGAAGAGCTCACACTCGAGGACTGCCCTGCTTTGGTAAGCTTAGTTAGCTGCAAACGATGCTCACTGCGAAACATCTTACTACCTGCCCAAGTTGAGGAAGATGAAGCTTCATTACCTGCTGCAATTGACGAGCATCTCTAGCGGCCTGCAAGTTGCACCCAAGATCGAGCTGCTCAGCTTCTATGACTACCCCAGCCTCAGATCTGTTAATCTGTCTGTAAAGGAAGTTAAGAGGATACGGGGCCAGAGAATTTGGTGGGAGGGCTTGGAATGGACCAGAGACCGCCCAGACAAGTTGGATGATCTTTTTGTCCCCATAAGTGCAAGTGTAGATCCTTAGCGCATCCATGCGCTTGTGTGTTTTTGTTCATCATGTTGGCTACTGCGTTCTGGTAAAAAATCAATAAACCTCGATGCTGCGGGGATGTTAAGACTTTCTTTGCAGGTCGGACTTTTCTGAAGCAGTCCTCTTACTGTAAGTTTCCCATTTATTTATGGATGTGCTGTATACATTCCTGGGTCATAATACCAACTCCCCGCGTTATGATCGGTTGCTGCTTCTTTGTTTTCAGTCAATTTCGATCGACCTCTCTGCCGTGAACTTCACATATCAGGAATAGATTCTGCATGATAACATCTTTCATCATCTAGCAACCGGTATCAACGCTTTATTCGCCTTTCGTGCTCATGCTGCAGCAATCCTCAGCAGCAACTTCAAGATATATTGATATATACAAGAGAAGGCCAAATGAACTTCTCAAACAATCCTAATACCAAATGTTTCCTGAAATTGCATCATGTAAAAGGATCTTAAGAAATTGGCATCATCCAATAAAAGTGAATACGTAACAACCTTAGGCAGTTGTAGGGATGTACGCGCCTGAGGCTATTATTTCATAATCACACACCATCACATTGTGGTAAGTACAGCATAGATCATGAGCAAAGAAAATACACATTAACTTTTAAGCTAGGATACGCTAACATAACGTCACATGAAGCAAGCATCTTCAGTTCTGTTTACAACCATGCACTTTGGAACTCCGAGGAAGAGAAGAAATTGCTGAGCCTCATTGACTGAAGATGCAAAGAGATTGGAGCCTCCCTTCAGTGCCATCTTCCTCCCACTCCAACATCCTCCACCACATTCTTTGGCCTTTGATATATCTCAGGTTGCTGGCGTTACTCTTGCCGAAGGGCAATCTGATTAGGGACTGGCACATATATACTGTGATGCCCTCCAAGGATGCCCACTCCAAGGAGTTGTCAACCCATATGCTTCTCAACTTGGGCAAGTCAATCAGTATCAGCGTCTTGAGCTTCGGAAGAGAACCAGGTTCTAAAATACTATTCTCGACTCTCATGATTATCTCTCTGATCTCATGGCACTCCTCAACCCGCAGGTGTTGAAGTTCAGATAGCTGTTGGATCACTCCGCAAGAAAAGATCATCAACAGCTTCGGGCACTTATATATGCTTAGGGTAGTCAACCGACCAAGACTTCCCGAATGGACAGGGCCTGCAAAAATGCTTGCCAATCTTGGGGCGTTTTTTATGACCATCTTCTCCAAGCATCCCAATGACGGTTCTGTTGCGTGGGTCCCATCGATTATGAACTCAATATCAGTGCATCCTTCGATCAAGCAGCCCCGCATCTTGTTGATACTCTCAATGCCGAACTCTGAGATACTCGAGATACCCTTGTGGCGAATTAGTTCAAACGCATCAGCTTCAGCAAGTACCTTCTTAATCGCATGATCAACACCTTCTCCATCTGCATATTTCAAGCATCGGGAAATTTCATACTCAAAATGTTCTAAGATCTGATAGCTTGTGCATTCATGATATCCAACAGAAAATCGGAATGTGAAGCTGAAGTTCTTCCAGAGTGAGCTGCTCGTGACAAATATCTTCAAACAGTCGACAGAAGGAAAGCAGAACGAGAGAGAAGTCAACCTCGTCAAGGTAGCCACCTCCTTTGTGATAGTCTTCACAACCCCATCCCACCATTGGTTATGTGGATCCACATCAATTGTGAGCTCTTCCAACCAACGAAGTCTCGAGATGATGTTCTGACTAATCTGGGCAAACCTGGATTGCCCCTGGATTAAAGATCCAATGCACGAGTTCGACAGAGAGATCCTCAGACACCTCAACTGAAGCAAGTGGCCAATCTGAACCGGCAAGTAATTAATCCCACTTCCCCGAATATCAAGCACCTCGAGTTTTCTCAGTGCTTTCATGTCAGCAGGAAGCTCCATCAAGTCTCTGCAGGAATTTAGATACAGAGCTGTCAGACTCGTCAAGGAGGATATTGACGATGGCAGTGATCTGCATCCGCAGCCATGCAGATCTAGAACTTGGAGTTTGGGCATTGATTGAAAGAATGACTCTGGGATCAGAGTGAGTTCATGGTTTCTCTGTAGTAACAGAGTCCGGAGATCTTCACAGTCTACAGCTTCCGGCAAACTATGCAGCTTGTTGTCCATCAAGGAGATCCCACTGACACCCTTCCATTCTTCTTCTGTTGGGGGCTCTTGCAGCCCTTCACGGGCTTTCACCAAAAATGTTGAATCCTTGCTATCTGATGAAATCTTAAGAGCCATGTTTCGGATGACTTTATTCATCCTGACATGTTTCATCTTCTTGCTTCTTTCCAGTAAGGAAACATCGAGGAGATCACTCAAGATGGAATGGCCCCTGTCACGAGCTTCCAAGAAATCAACCACGTCACATATAAAACCTCTGGCCTTCCAACATTCGAGCAGGTAATCCACAAAGATATCGTACTCTTCGGGATATAAAGCGCTGTAGAGGAAACAAATCTTTTGTGTCTCATCATCAAGATCATCGTAGCAGAATTTTAGAAACTCGAGCACTTCCTCCATGCCTTGGACTTTGATGTCTGGCCATCTCCGCAAGCTCCGGAGACCATCCCTCCATAGATTAATGTTGTCCTTCTTCCTGAAGTTCCTTGCAACTCTGTCAATCAAAAGGGGCAGACCGGCACATTCGTTCACAACAAGGCGCGCAATCTCCTCGACACCGGGAAGATTAATGTTCCGTCCCACTTTTTCCCGAAACATTTTCCAAGCATCAAAATCCGACAATCGCTTCACATTGACGAACTCATCGACCTCCATATCATAGCAGACATGTTCATATCTGCTTGCCAAGACAACCTTGCTATCCATTTCGTCTTCAGGGATTCCCACTCTATGTAATTCAAGAGTCTCCGACACTTCATCCAGAAGAAATAAGTACCTTTTGTTTTCCAATTCCTTTGATATTCTCCACGCAACTTCACTCTGATCATTGTTTCCTTCGACATTCAATTTAAGCCTTCTTAGTATTGCCCGTTGCAACTTCTCTATACTATTGTCTTCAGATACAGAGACAGAGATAACAATATCGAACATATTAGCGATCTCTTCGTCATTGTTCAGGTTGTGCATGATCGTTGTTTTCCCTATCCCCAACGTCCCCCATAGTCCAATTCTCTTTACATTCCGATCCCTCAAATGGCCTCGAATCTCTTCGATGGCCCAGTGGAGTGATGGCTTATTTTCTGTTCTTGGGGAATTTATCACCCTAACAGGCTCCGGTGGTTTCTCAACTACGACATCTGTTTCAACTCTTCCCTCTGCCCAAAGGCTATGCAGCTCCTCACACTTATTCGCCATGCGTCTGCTTAGGGTGGATCTGGACAAAATGCGACGCTTTCTCCATGTTCGCTTCGTTCCCTTTTTGAATTCATTTTCCAGCTCCAAAACCTCTTGCTCGATTACCCGGACCCTAGAAATCCATGCGTCACATTCTTTAGTGATCCTCTTCATCATATCTTTCCGTACTTGAGCCTCCACATCAGCCCTCCTTGCGAAAAGCTTGTCCGCTTCTTCCGTGAGCCTTTTGTAGTTCTTCTCCAAATCATCAGCATAATCCAATTTTTTAGTGACATAAGATATTAAGTTTCTCCCGTCCCGATATGCCTCTACCGCTAAAGCTGCAGCTGCTGCCTCCACCATACTACAAAGTGAATTTCAAATCATAAGAGAACTGACTGTAAATTGCTAAATTAGACAATGATAAGCAGACGATAAGTCTTTGATGGACAACAGTGAGCATCATAAAATCAGCATGAAACATATGAAATCCCGTGGCTAGTTTGTTGGCAGCTATTAGATGTATGTCGATGAACTAACACAGAAGAATAAAGACGTACTTAACCATTACGGAATCACACAGTTATGAATATCTTTATGGGTAATGTTACAATTGTGGGACTAGTCTGACACTTGCTCTATGATTTATTGGCCTGTGGAAAGGTCCAAGTCAGCATACAAAATTCAAAGGTGAGAACTACAGCAGTCTGACTAGGTTTGTTCCCAGAACTCAGTGATTGGTCACGACGTGATATGCAACTCAAGTATGCTATAGTATAAAGTCAGATGTCTCGACATAGGAGTAATTTCTAGATATGAAGATCCCATGCTTTATGTGGCTCAATAACATGGGATAAACTTCTCTTAGGAGGCTCCTTAAAGGAGCTTTTTGAGGAGGCCAATCAAAAGTTGCTACGTCATAGTTTATCAGGTGACTGTAGGGAACGAAGTAATAAGAAACTTGTTGAATAATAAGACACTTATTAGTTAACAAGAAACTTATTATTTTTAGCAATAATAAGAAACATATTAAATAATAAGACACTTGTTCTTTAAAGGATGACTCACTATTACAAAATAACAAGACAATTTGCTAAATAATAAGTTTCTCACTTAATAACAAGAAACTTGCTATTTTTTGGGTCATCCTTACAATCCACATTTTAAGAGGATCCTCTGATGCTAGCAAGACACCATGACAGCATTTTAATGGTAAGCCCAACCCTCTAATCTGGAGGAATGGAGAGGAACAGCTGGACACGATGAATAACAGGAATAACTCGCGAGCAGAAAGCTTAGCCAGACATGTTTTTCTTACCTTTCATCAACAGCAATACCGAGCATATAATTTCGAAAAGAAGCCTGCTGGGTAGGTGTTGCTGGGCTGCGAGTAATAAAATACCCATTAATGAATTACGATATAAGCCATCAAGGAGCTGATTTCCTAAACATATGCAGACTAGCAGCGAATGTCGAACTTGGGGCTAAGTTATTGCCCTGTTATCCAGAAAATGCAGCAGAAATTCCTACCCGGTCTGATCTACTACCGATATGGAGATTTTCTAGAGAAGCCGACAGCTCAGAACTGGAGAAGTACTTCCATTGGATGTGGCTATAATTAGTTCCAGAGACGCAAAAACCAAATCTTACAATGTACACAACATACGAAGTCATCCCTTCATAAGCTCAAACAAAACCACAAACTCAACGCAGACGAAAAGGTCAATCATTCATCTCAACAGAACCGGTTTTGACTGATCAAAAGCCAGTCGCTGATCGAGAACGAACAACGTCCACTTCCATCGGAATTCCCGTACTTTCACTCAACAAAGCGTATTCAACAACAGACTACGCTAGTAAAACAGCCGAATTATTGATCAGGGACGAGAAGAGTGAGCTACCGTGTAATTACTTGGAGCTGGAGGAGGCAATCAATCAGCTGCAGGGAACTCCATTGCAGCTGCTCCACGAGGCCTTCTTCCTCTGCATCGAAGTCAACTGAGTAACTTCGCAGACGACGTCGTTATTTTGTTGGAGACGCGGTTGGAAAGGACACCGACGCGGTTTCTTCCTTTTTTATAATGTAAATGCAACCACTTTTTGAGACATTTCGCGGAAACTGCTGCCTCAAGATCGTTGACTCAGACCGAAAATTACGTACTGTGTCACATCCATGGCGGCTTTAGGTTCAGTTCAGGCTACGAGTTCAACCTCCGGGATATCAGCATATCTGCCGAGTCGGCAATGGCTAGACTGTGTTCGGGGTGGTCCGCGTCCTCCAGTTGACATCCGCACGGTGAGGGTTATTTCCATCACCTATCAATCCTACCACATTGAATGCTTCATGTTGGGAGTCCGTGGCAATCCTTCGGCGCTTAGACTACTCCAAACTTGTCAAGTTTGACAGCACGTTCATTGCCGATACCTTGTCGAGTTAGACAGCACTTTCATTGCCAATACCAGCCAGGAAGTCGAGCTCATCTTGGAATTCATGGACAGTGCGTAGCTCATGACCTCTGGATTGATTACTTGTAAGTAGTTTGATCGCAATTCAACGAGGCATGTATTTCATAATTGTTTCGTTTTTTGTAATGGGCGTTTGCCTCGTTTTCTTATCCAAAAATAATGAAAATTCAACAAGGCATGACCATTCCTAATATTATGAAGTGCCGCATCGCTATTTAGACACAACGTTCTGCACTTGCTATATAGAAGGCACATCCGAAGAGCGTGAGCACCCACTGCACTTGCTACCACACCATATAAGGCCTCTAGGCCATTTACTTCAGCAATTTACCACCATATAAGGCCCTCTCTAGGCCATCTACTTAGCAATTTACCACCATATCCAGCCCTCTCTAGGCCCTCTACTTCAGCAATCAACAAAGCAATCGGGACTGAAAGTAATTCCCCCAAGCAATGTCAAACCATATGATTGAAATACGGGTTCTAGAACATTAATGCCAATAGTGAATCGATCTCAACAATTATGGCGTGATGTCAAGCTTTGGTTTTCAGCTAAATCAGACATTGATAAACTTGGATATAAGCACCCCAAAGCTCTTAAAAAACCAACCATATCAGAAGACCCGAACAAGTTCATCAACTGAACCCAAATATTTCTCGCAGATACAACAGTTTTGGCCTCGACTATCTGTTCCGAAAGGAGGGCAACATTTCATTCCCTCATGGTCTTATTCCACCAAGAAGCTAATTTCCCTCTGTTCCAATGAAAGTATAAGGAAAAAAATTCCGCAAATCATCAGATCCGGGGAACTCCCAAATCTCTCGCTAATGAATGGCTGATTCATTTGGCAATTCAAAGGATTAAGAAGAAGTCGCCCCCTTGAGATACGCGATTAGATCTGCACGATCCTGTGGCTTCTTCAGACCAGGGAACACCATCTTGGTCCCAGGAATGTACTGCATAAACAGCCAGAAGGAAACATTTTAAACACAAACATCACCGACTCCATGAATTATCTTATAATAGACTGCACGAACACAGAGAGAAGGGATCTCCTGACAGCCGAGAGACTTAAAAAGGATTATTAATGGTCAATCAACAAATGTGGACTTGGATACGATTTATGAAAAGATTGAACCCCTCAAAGCAACAAGATGTCAATCATAGATCAGTCCACGAGCTACAACAGACAGTGGAAATCCAACATGGAGAAATCCTCTGGAATTACTCGGGTCCATAGATTGACCAAAACAAAGTTCAGGGGAAAGACTTTTACCTTCTTAGGGTTAAGCAAGTAGTCATACAATGTTTTCTCTTCCCATATAACGGCCATGTTCTTGTTGGCAGCCGAATAAGAGTACCCAGGAGTAGTGCCCGATTGCCTTCCGAAAAGACCATTCAAGTTGGGCCCTGCATTTCCCAACAGTCTCACACGTTAACAACTATGTTGCAGATCTTAAATTTCTACATAGATTGTCCAAGAGTATACAGCATATAATTGCATTCTACAGCAAAGAGTTTATCAGGACGCAATCCATCATTGCAACTATGCAGACATCTACGATTAAGCCAACAGATCCTTTCCATCAGACCGCCCAATAACAGGACTAGACGATCAAAAGAACCAAATCGAAGAAACTTGCTGGATCTGGAAAAGCTTTTTACTCAAGGAGCGTGGTTCCCAAGCCAAAGACGAAGAACATCAACAAAGGCATATGAGCAGTTAAAAAAATTCGATCTTTGCACACAACAGGATCAGCTCAAATCCATCAAAATGGAACCAAAGGCAAAGCCTTGGAGCCGAATTTCTCGCATTCAAGAAAGACAGACCGATTTAACCGCACACAAAACAAATTAACAACCAACGCAATGCGAACCCGCTGCATCTAAGATGGAAAACTTTGATATCACCGCCGTCACCGGAAATCAGCTCAATCGGATCGACACGGAAAACAGAAGCGGCGCATAGCAAGCAACAAATCTCCCGCTCATTCACATGGGCACAACATGTTCAAAAGAAACAGCTTCTAAGCCGAAGAATCGCGACACCGACACAGGAATATAGCTCAGAGTTATGTCAATGATATAGAGGCCGAGCATAAGAACTGTACATCCTGAGCCCCGAGGATCACGCACAGATCTGTAGATAGAGGAGGATAAGTGAAGGAGGGAAGGAAGGGAGTGCTTGAGAGCGGACCTTGTTTGTGGCCGGCGCCTTTTTCGACGGTGTGGCACTGAGCGCACTTGGTCTTGAAGATCTTCTCTCCGGCCTTGGGATTGCCGGGCGGGGCTTCCTGAAAGCTCGCCATTCCTCTTCTCAAGCTCGCCGAAACTTCTTCTTCTTCTTCTTCCTCCTCCTCTTCCTCGTCCTCCGCGTCTAGGGTTTTACACACAGCCGGTGCGTGCAGGTAAATCCCGTGAAAGCTCCGGGCTTTGGCGCAGGTCAGAACACGCCGCTGTCCTATGACGGTGGCACGCGTATATTGCAAGTGACGGCCAACGAAATTACAAGAATGCCCTTCTTACCGTTCAGGCGTGCATCCCATCTGGGAGCTGGAAATTGAGAGACTGGAATTCCCAATTTACCTTCCCACATCGCGTCTATATATATATATATATAATAAAAATAACTATAAGAGCTAGTTATTATACATGTATAATGCTTTATTTCAAATGGTAAAATTGAGTTATATTGTTATTTAAATGATTTAGGCAAGAATTTATTATGCCTAAGTTTTTAATTGTTAAGAATATTTCTCTTTTTTTTTCAAAGTAAAGAGTTTTCTAACTTAAATTTAGTATAACATATTTTTATACTTTACTATGAGGAAATAAATTTTAAAAAGGAGTAGCAAATAAAGATGAAAATAGAGAATCAATTTTTTAAAACTAAACGGACTCTTGTACTTCACAGGTTTTGACAAATTAAAGTGCTTTTATTTTGTTAATTGACTAGTTTTAAGTGAAATTAGTTTTTTTTTTTGTGAATGTGGGGTCGAAGTCTAAATACATTAAAATAAAAGGTTCAAGTGATATGAATGCAGAATGCGATGGCTCCCATAACATTTCCAAACTTGAGAAGGCGAAGTCCACAGCTACTTAATTTGTGAGAGATTCGCAAAGGAAATTCACGCATCTATTACCTTCCTAAAACACGTGTCAACAAACCACAGTTTTTTTTATATATAGAAAAGGAATTGGCTTTTTTTGTTTTTAAGGACGAGGGCTTGATCGTCTTTTTGGCAGTCCTTTGAAGGGTTCTCGATCGTGAAGAAGGAAAGGTCCTTTGGCAGTCCTTTGAAAGGTCTGGAAGAAGAAAAGGCTGGTGGGGCTGCTTTTGGAACATTTCCGCAGCTTCCTTCGTGTTTGGCCTTTGAACGGGGTCGAGATGAATGAACGGCTCAGGTTTCTTCCACCGGATCTACCTCCGGAATGACCCAATACAAGTAATTACATTGAAGATTCTATCCCAGTTGGTTAAAAAAATAATCACCGTAATTATTTTTATTTTTTTGTTGAATCGAATTAAGTAAAATTCAGGACTTACACGTGTATCCTTTTTCTTTAATTAAGGATTCACTTTTCTATATTTGAATTACGATATGCTTGACTAAGCATTTTCTGATCGCCGCCCGAACCCGGCCGACTCCTCCCCCTCCCTTCCCTTAAGGCTACCGACTTACTGCCCCTTCTCCCGACAGTCGTAACCTCCCAAGAATATCAGCTGCCCAGCAGCCCCCCCTTCCCTTTCCTGGTTGGCTTTTCCATCGGCCTTCCTTCCTTGCAATAAACTGCTGGAGCAATTAAATACTCAAAAATCTCCAAGAGTCATGTCACCCGTAGCTCGAAAGGGCGGATGTTAAGCTCCCTTGGATTTCCCATTTTTTTTGGGTTCGACAGTTCCATTCAGGTAAGCCTTGTGATTTATTATAGCAAGGAACATTGGACCTCTCTATTTATTTAATCATTATTATTTACTTGTTTAGAATCGAATTATTGATGCTAGAAAGGGAAATTTATAAAAATAAATAAATAAACACACACGCACACAGCGCGGTGACATACGTTATCGCCCGGTATATATTATCAAGAAGTTGTAAGTTCGATATTCGGTGATATTGTCCGTGTCCCGCTATAAAATAATAGAATTTCTGTTTTATTGCGATAAACACCATTAACTATCATTGAATCAGAGCCACAAGGCCTACACATATAATACCCCTGCCATATGAAAATTTACTTTAAATATTAAATATGATAAAAAGAAAAGCAAATTAATTGATGAAAACTAAATAATAACAATAATGATGATTAAAGACCAACGTAGTTGATTCAAGCAATTCAGCTCTTGTTCTGCTTAAGCAAGGTGTCGAGGTTGAAGTCCTTGTAAATGCAGAAAATTCACGTTGTGAGAACTTTATCCCTTAGTAAGCCGATCGAATTCAACTGGATTAGTCGAGGCTCATTTGGGCTTATGAATACCATGATTCACACCAAAAAAATAATGATGATTAAAGCCAATAGCTCTGCAAGTGCCAGAGATCAAAGTCCCACACATCATCCCAACGTATTCATCTTCTTCTTCTCTTCTATTTCTTACATCGTCGACTTCGAGAATCCTGGTTTCTCTTCTTCGGGATGGTGTCAGCGCATGTTAGTGTGGGATATGAGGGTGGAGGAAGCTTGGCTTCTATGCCCCGACTCCATATTCTTCCTCCATGGCTTCCCCAACTTCTAGTAATGTGTTCAATTCGATCACTCATACCTTGATTCGGCTTAAGTTTGCCGGAAACAACCAGTGTGAACTTCACAAAGTTCGACGGTCAATCATACTAAGCAGCTGATTTTCTTCAGCATGACTTTCTATCAGAAAATTTGCTCGAAAAATAAACAATTCTTAATGAATTTAACAATGCAAATGTACAAATGATTGGGTGACCGTCAAATTTTTGTCTGAGGTTTTTTTGAGACCAATTTGTCAAAAGTTTCAAACTGTGGGACGAATTCCACAGAGTTGAAGAGCTCGAGAGATAGTCAAAGAGTAGAGAAAGAGAGAGTTTATGGAGGCTGAGCTTCGAAAAGATACTACTCCTTCGACTCCGACTCTTGCACTGATTTTTCAAAGTATTTGAAACCAACTGATAAATAGCATGAATTGAACAAAAGAACCAACTCCTCTCCCTCTCCTTCTCTCTGTTAACCGATCAGATAGAAAAACACCACTGATAATCTAAGCATAACCCACCAGACCATAAAAATCAAAAATAGAGAAACAAAGACACATAGAGAGAGACGTACCTCGTTGAAGCATAATGTGTGGAGGCAACGTGAATTAAAACTCAGAGGGGAGAGGTCATCCGTTAGAAGAGATAGAAATGAGACTCATTGATTTGTGTGTAAAAAAAGTACATTTTTTGTCTTTTTTATTTCCATCGAAGAGTTATTATTTGTAAACTTATTGGCGAAGGTGATCTTTATTAGTCCTTATGTCCTCTTCTTTCTCCAACTTGGATTGTAAAAGTCAATATGTTTGACTCACTGGAATCATCATGAATGTAATTAATTATTTTAAATTAATTGTGTTAATTGTTTGAGTACCAAAAATATAATAAATTTACATGAAACGTGAAGAGACATTGCACTACGAGTAGAGGATTTCCAAGATTTGATAAGAAGCTGATGTCCCGTTTGAATTCAGAGTTAATTGATTTTAACTTTAACTCTAACTCAACACACTACGCAATAAAAATACACATTTCTCAATTCAAAAATTTTAACTTTAACTTTAATTCAATACACTACACAACAAAAACACATGTTTCCCAAGTCAAATTTATAATCACATCTCATTTGTCATTTTTCACAATTAAAATTAAAATAAAAATCAAAATAACTTTAACTCTGAATTCAAATGGTCCTTGAGGGTTTTTGAATACGACTATATGAACTTCACTTGTTTGCTTATTTATTTATATATATATATATATAATAGATATAATAGATTCGTTGCTGTACGTTCATTATTCGGATCATTTCCCTCAATTTTTGGCTTGAATGGCTTCGGGGCCTTTTCGTATTACTTTCCATTGAGTATTTTCCAAGACCTGTATATTTAGTTTTTTTTCCGTAAAATAAAATTCTCGTTACTTGTCGAGTGAAAGAGATGGAGAATGGGGTCCAAAAATATGATTAGGCCTGATTGCAGGGACCTTCTTTAGCACCCGAGGCTCAACCCTTGATGGGCTTTAAAACCCAAAAGCCCAGCACGCCATTACGCAGAAGGATATCCGTGTGTGTGTGCGTGGGTGTGTATATATGTATATATATATTCTTCAGCTGATCGTACTTTTGTCCCCAAGCAATTGCTCAACCTCTAGTATAACCTCTTTCTGTGGAGGATTTCTTTAATAAGTGATCCTAGTCGTCATGCGGAATGCCATATTAAGCCTGTCAATCCAATGACTTATCAGATGTTTCTCATCGTAATCACGACACATCGCGAAGTTATTAATTTCAATGTTGAAATCGTATTTATACAATCTCTTCCAACTAATGCATCGTCCATAAGTTCCATCGTTCATCCCAATTTTGTGTTTGGTTTTAGGGTTAAGTTGAGTTGAGTTTGATTTTAATTGTTTTGTAATGATTGTGTAGTTGAATTATGAGAAAAATATAAAAAAGTAAAATTTGTGTTTGGTTTTGGTTTTAGGGTTGAATTGAGTTGAATTTTGCTTTTAATTGTTTTGTAATCATTGTGTAGTTGAATTATGAGAAAAAATGTGAAAAAGTAATAAATAGTTGAGAGAATTTAGTATTAAAAATTGAATTGAATAGTTAAAAAAATTGAAGAAAAAAGAAAAAGTAATAATTATATTTTTGAATTGAAAATAAGTGGAGTAGAGTTAAAAAAAATTGAATACCAAACATGTAGATGTGTTTGGATTTTGAAAATTTTTTAACTCAACTCAATTCAACTCCACTTATCTTCAATTCAACAGCACAATTATTATTTAATCATTACTTTATCTCAACTATTCATTACTTTTCACACTTTTCCTTATAATTCAACAACACAATCATTACTTAATTATTATTTTATCTAAACTATTCATTACTTTTTCACACTTTTTCTCATAATTCAACAACACAATCATTTCAAATCAATTAAAATCAAAACTCAACTCAACTCAATTCTAAATCCAAACACATTTAGGGTGCGTTTGTTTTTTGAAAATTTTTTAACTCAATTCTACTTATTTTTAATTCAACATCACAATCATTACTTTTTTTCTTTTTTAAAATTTTTTTAGCCATTCAATTCAATTTTTAATATTAATTTCTCTCAATTATTCATTACTTTTTCATAATTTAACAACACAATCATTACTTAATCATTAGTGTCTCTCAATTATTTATTACTTTTTCACACTTTTTCTCATAATTCAACAATACAATCATTACAAATCAATTAAAATCAAAACTCAACTCAACTCTAAATCCAAACGCACTATAACTTCTCAATTCGGTTTTCAGAAGTGGTTACCTACAAAGCGCTTACCAACCTGCATTGTAGATATTCAAAAACTTAATCGGAATCGGCTTCTATACTGCTGGACACTGGCAACTCCAACAAGTATCCTTTCATTTCGATTATTCAGGAAAGAAAAAAATCTTTTCATTTCGATTAAAAGGGACAGGTGTTCTTTTTATTTTGTGCTAATGTTCTAAACCAAAAAAAATCAGGTCCAAAAAATTCTTCGAAATATCACAAGTAATTCATATATGTATATGTACACAATGACAAACTATTGCATGTATCTCGTGGAGCCACATCCCAAATATGAAACATTGCGAAGTCATGTGATCTCTTATAGACTCTTTCACATAACCATATCACCGTTATAATGGAATTTTTATATTTGATAAATAATAATATGTTGTGAAATATTTAATGTACAATGAAATATATAAAAAGATCTACATATTGGCAGCTATAGATAACATACAATCTCGTATTATAGGAATATATACATATACGTTTTGAGACAATGAAAGATATAGTGCAACTTTTATATCAACAGCTATACACTATAGGAACACGAGTGCGATATGCCTACACACGAAATAAAGATAATTTTAATTTTGAAAATTTATATACTTGCGCTAATTTTATGAGTTATTTTTATTTATGTATTATATTTTTGAGAGATTAATTAATTCTGCTATGTTGGACCATACGACGAAATATATATTTTTAATTTAAAAAAAGCTATGGAGTCTTTGTAAGGAGGAGAAAGAAGGGTGAGAAAGAGAGTAGTACGGTCATCTTCGTGGGTGAGAGAGAGAGAGAGAGGAAAGGAGGAGAGAATCGTGGAAGGAAGAAGTAGGTATTAAAATATGAATTTATAATATTGCCAATAATTACGCTCCTCTGAATTTCACAAATGATTTTTAAAATTTTAACTCTAATTTTAATTCTACTTACACATTTAGTTAACAATATAATTATTACTTTTATCTTTTTCTTCAATTTTTTTAGTCATTTAATTTAATTTTGAATACTAAATTCTCTCAACTATTCATTACTTTTTCACAATTCAACAATACAATAATTACTTTCTTTCAACTATTCATTACTTTTTCATATTTTTTCTTATAATTCAATAACACGATCATTATAAATTAATTAAAATCAAAACTTAACTCTAAAATCAAACACACTTTTAATACCTTTTAGTTTCATTTTATTTTTGGATAGGCCTTTTTGAGTAACGAATGTTACACCAGAGGGTCTGCGCCCTTTATTATGGTAAAAATAAATAAATAAAACTGAATGTATATATATATATATATATATATTTCCTTCGCATACAAACTTGCATTATATATTGGCGGCTCTATTTATAAATGTCGTTTGCATGGGAACCTGTAGTATTGTACTTCCATTTGCAAAGTCATGGGCTGCTTTACGGACTTGGTATATATGTATATATATTAGTAAGATTGCCCTTGCCATGCATAGGAAAACTAATAAATAAAATCATTCATAATATATGATAGAAAACATATATTATTTGTCTTATAGTCAAATTTTATTTCAACTTAATACAACAATCATTATAAAGTATCTACAAATTTTGACAATTTAATATCATTGTTAAAAATATACGAGGTATTCTTCAACCGATCATTGTTATGCCATTATATTGATGCATCTTATTAATAATATTATTGGTTTATTCAAGTTCCATAAGTAACAATCCATATTTAAATTCTTTATAATTGGCATATAAAATTGAATTAAGAACAGATGTAAGACTCATTTTGTATTTTTTTCTTAGTTAAGTGAAATGAATTTCGTAATTAAGTTAATGTGAAAGATTAATTAATTTTTTTTTGTATTTGGCCAATTACTATTTCTATTATTATTATTATTATTATTTTATTTATTACTATAATATTTATCTATTTATTATTATCGTTATTATTATTATTTACTTCACGGTTAAGTAAATGTATATATTATTATATTAATATATATTTATAATATTTATTATTATAGTATTTATTTATTTATTTATTTATTATTATTATTAAATGCTTCACAGCTAAGTAAACGTATATAATATTATATTAATTTATATTATTATTACATACTTCATGGTTAAGTAATGTATATATTTACGTTAATTTATTAGTAGTTTTTAAAAAATAAAAGAGAAACTGAAGAGTATGAAAAACGAACGTATTATTCGCGAGAACTTTCGAAATGCTTCCGGTTTATATAGATATATATAGATATATAGACAAATATGTATATATCTATACATATATATGAAAACAAGATACAATGTGCGCCTGGCCAAATATCCTCGTAATGGAATTTTTTCGATTTTTTCAGTTTTTAAAATTTAAAATTATCTTTTATTATTAAATTAGCAACAAAATCTTTCGAAATTATACATTAAATAATATTGCATAGCTATTTTATGAATTATATTTTCTTTCCAAAAAAATTAGATTTGTTTACTGAAAAATGAAAACAAAATAGATTATATTTTATTTAGATTTTATGAGCTCAGTCGGATCCCAGTTTCTAAATGAATTTTTCTAAATTTCTTATATTTTAATTTTCGAAATTATTTTTAATGAAAAAATATTTTTACTGATATATCATCATAAAATCCGCTTTCTTGATTTTTTTAATTTTTATACTCTATATCTATATAACGGGAAGGCATTTGAAATAAATGAGAAGATTTTAATATATGTATTATTTAATAATCTCGAATTTTTTAAAATAAAAGTAATATTTCCTCACATAAATCTATATCTATATATATACATACGAAAGCATGGTACGAGATGGGACTAGCTCGACAGCCCCGGAACGCTCCGTTGCAAAATGAAATCTCCTCAATTTTTTTAGTTTTAAAAAATTTAAATTATAAAATTATCAATAAAATCTTCTAAAATTATAGATTATATAATAGTATATAGATATTATATAAATTATATTTTTCTTTCCAAAAATATTCAAATTTGTTCACCGAAAACGGAAAATAAATTAGATTTTATTTTATTTTATTTAGATACTGTGAGTCTGGTCAGATCCCAAATTCTAAATGAAATTTTCTAGATTTCTTAAATTTTAATTTTCATAATTATTTTTAATAAAAAAAATTAACGATATTTCCTCATAAAATTCGCTTTCTTTATTTCTTTATTGTTTATAATCTATATCCATATAGCAGGAATGTATTTGAAATAAATGAGAAAAATTTATTATATATATAGATATTGTTTAATAATCTTGAATTTCTAGAATAAAAAGTAAATTTTATCACATAAATATTAACATCAAAATAAGTGTATATTAGTATATATTCTTACATAATATAAATATATTAATACATGGTTTCCTGTACAACCTTTAGTATATATTGTAAAAAAAAGTATATATGAATTATATGTTTTTATAGATATCTATTTTTAAAAATAGATTAGATAACATTTTATAGATATATAAATTATATTTTCTTTTTCAAAGCAAATTAGATTTGCCTGAAAAAGGAAAATAAATTAGATTATATTTTATCTAAACTATGCACGATGGTTATAAATAGGGATAATCTTACACATAAACATAGGTATATTCAGCTCTCAAAAAATACGTCTATAACTAGAAGCGAGCTCTTGAAATATATGTCTATCCCTAAATGCAAGTTAGTTGATTAAATATATGCTTTGATTTTTTCTACCATTCTTATCGAAAATTTTCATTTTTTATTTTTCTCTAATTTTTTACTTTTTCTCATATTCTTTTTAAATATTGGTGATGTGAATTTCATCTTCGAAAGATATTGCTACTCATGTACGCAAACTCTTAGAAAATAAGTTCATTTACCACTAAACAAGAAGATTGTTTATTTTATTCTTTTTTTGCTTATGATTCTCAAAGGAGTTTTTTTTAAAAAAATTATATACTTTTTCTAGCTAGTGAAACTATCTTGTACAACGTACGGGCTCCACGACTAGTTATATACTATGTTGCACACTTATCCAGTATCAACACCAATCTTACTTCAATTTGATAGTTTCATCGGTTTTACTTTTACTTACTTTATTGCGATATTTGAAATTTTGTCTAGATAGCTTATTATTTTTTTCGATGGATATATTTGTTCACGTATTTTCATTCAATTCATTTGTTCACATATTTGCATGAGATTTTTTATTTTCTTATGATTGATAAATTAGCTCGTATTTTAATTCAAATTTCTTTTTACTAATTTGAATGATAATTTTACTTTATTCATCATTTTGTTTTATCTATAACTAACATAATAGATTTTGAGGTGTTATAATAGTTTGCATAAATTTTAAAAATTGGGATTAATAACAAAAAAAGTATAATTTTTTCGCATTTTAACAATTCTAGGATGAATTTTTCCTTAACCTAAAATGCACAAACTTTGATTTGATAATAATTATGGCACAATGTCGAATTTTCTGTTAATTTAGATGGAAATTATTGACGTGTATGTAGAGTGGACCTGACATATTTTTTAATAATAAAATTATTTTAGAAAATAAAAAAATTATAAAAGAAAAAAATTAATTTGGGGGTTCTATCGATTCCAATTAAATCGAGGTATTCAGTTTTGCTTTTTTTTTAAAATTTTTTTTATCTTTCAGAAGTTATTTTGTTATTAAAAAATATGGATGGTCCCACTCTACCTATACGTCTGAAATTTCCATCCAAATTAACGAAAAATTTGACGCCGTGCTAGAATTATTATCAAATTGAAAGTTTATATATTTTCAGGTTTAAAAAAATTCATATTAGAATTGTTAAAATGTGAAATGTTTGTATTTATTTTTGTTATTAACCCACAAAATTGGGATATTAAAAAGATGCTTATATAACTTATTTAATTGTTTAACTATCTTCTCTTATAATTTCTGATATCTCAATTTTTTTATAACTTTTCAATTCATGTATTATAATATTTTTTTCACTAAAATAATTAAAATTATTTGTACAATCCTGTGAAATGCCAATATTATCTCCCATTTCATGAGAAAATACAAATTGGGTCCGTGGAAAGAGAAATCTTTGTTTTTCTTTTGTTTTTTCAACCGAAAGAGAAATCCTTTTCTTTTTATCGGTGAAAGAGAAATCTTGCCATCAAACCTAAAAGTAGAACAAAAAACAAATGAAAACTAAAAGGAGCTAGAAAAGACGGAAGAACTGAAAACGGAAAGGGAGATATTTGGCGTGGTACCGACCTACCTAAGATGGCCCACAATCTCACACGTGGCACATTCTCCGCTCTCCAATCCTCCCTACCGAATTTCCACAAACCGGAAAACAAAACAAAAAATCCACTATCGAAAAAAAAAACAATATCGAAAAAGAAAACAATATCGAAAAT
The DNA here is from genome assembly GCF_007655135.1 of Punica granatum. NCBI lineage: Eukaryota > Viridiplantae > Streptophyta > Magnoliopsida > Myrtales > Lythraceae > Punica > Punica granatum. The sequence goes on from NC_045130.1 coordinate 5,555,294, forward strand.
CATACCCGGAAAAAAAAAAGAGACAAAATTATTCCATATGTTACGCGAACAAAAATAAACGGAAAAAAAAAAAATTTCCCTCCGGTGCAGCTCCCGGTTCCTTAGCGGGGTCGCCGTGCCGAAGAGCAACCGCTACCCTCACTCTCTCTCTCTCACGCGCACACACGCTGATCAATTCCTCCCTCGCCCTATCTGCGATTCTCGAGTGACGACGAGAGGTGTGTGTCTCCGCCATGGCCGTGTTTGCTGGCAGAGGGACAGGGCAGCAGAACGGGGAAGGAGCAAGAAAATGGTCAAGCTCAGCATTGGTTTTCTGAGTTAACTCCCCTCTGTCGGTCCCCTTCCCTCTCCCTCCTTCCCTGTCTCCCCACCTGTAACTTCACATCCATCGGTCCATCGCCTTTTCCGGACCCACATCAGATCCGAAAATCTCTCTCTCTCGCTCCTCTCCCTCTCCTCTCTTTCTCTCTCTACCTGGAATCTCGCCGTTGCTTGCCTCGTACGTCTCGCATTCCGGGCCAGACCCAAGACCCAGAAAAGAATTCTCTCGTAGATTTTTGTGATTCTTTCGCTTAGATTTTCCCCTCCCCCTCTCAGCGTCTGCCACATTCGCCTCATAGATTTTCTGATCCTTTTCTTGGTTGGGTGTTCGATTTGTTCGTAGGGTTTAGTGGTTTTAATCTCTCGATCCGGAAATTCATCTGGGAGTCCGCATTGTTCTATTCATTTTGATTTGGGAATTTTTTTTTTAAATTTGGTGGGTCATAATTGTTAGCGGAGAAGTATTGGCATAACAACTTGTCAGCTTGAATTGCTTCGTTTTAGTCGAATTCATTCAGTTCGCGGATCTGGTTCTGTGGCAATCGGCAATTCTGACGTTTGAGTGATATTTTTTGTCTATTGTCATTGATTTTTTGGATTCCTGGGGTTTGTTGCAAGTAGATGTTTGGATCCGGGTATCTGCACCCATGATTGTATAAATTGGAGGTGTTTTGGTGCCTCGTGAAATGCTGACCGATGCTTCACAGATTGAATAAGCTGATGGGCTGCATTTGCTCCAAAGGGATTCTCTCGAATGAGGGAAATTCCAAAGACCGGGAAACAAAGCTGAGCAAATCTTCCAAGAGATTTGTCAGCTCATTTAAGAGAGATGAGGTTGTGGTCGAGCCTGATGGGGTGGGCAATGAGGCCACAGCACGGTTAATTTCAAGCTCTCTCGGGGTCGAAACTGAAAATGAGCGTGACAAAAAGGGATCCGGTGCTATTGATGATAAGCCCTCAAAGGCTGTTCAGAGAAGGGTGACGGCCGACATTGGTGATAGCGGTGGGTCCAGTGGACAATTACAACAACAGCAGCAGCCTAGGATGGGCAGAGTGGGGAGCTTGTCCCATGGAGAGAGAGGGGCACAAGTTGTTGCTGGGTGGCCATCTTGGTTGAGCTCAGTGGCTGGAGAAGCCATAAATGGGTGGATCCCGAGAAGGGCGGACTCATTTGAGAAGCTTGAAAAGGTAGCTTTCTTTATCTCTGCGCGCCTCTAGCTTTCATGGTTTGCAACTGTGCGATGAGAGGAAGTATTTACACTTACATTCTGCAAAACTGGGCTTTCTAATAATTTCTTCAACCGGGGCGATTCTCTGTTGTACGATGCAACTAAAATTTTGATGAAATTTGGAACGATATGTTGTGCTTAATATTTTATTGAGCCACACAATACAGTTGCTTATATGTCATCATTTCTGAAGTTGCAATGTTAGAGCACAAAGATAGTTGCTGTGTTTTCTTTCAATGTTTTGATATAGTATTTTTTAAAATTATACAGATTGGTCAGGGTACCTATAGCAGTGTGTACAGAGCGCGTGACCTCGAGACTAACAAAATAGTGGCCCTGAAAAAGGTTCGATTTGCTAACATGGACCCAGAAAGCGTTCGATTTATGGCGAGGGAAATACTAATTTTGAGAAGGCTCGACCATCCAAATGTCATGAAACTTGAAGGTTTGATCACTTCAAGGGTTTCAGGCAGTCTCTATCTCATATTTGAGTATATGGAGCATGATCTTGCTGGCCTTGCTGCAACTCCTGGTGTTAAATTCAGCGAAGCTCAGGTATTCGTCTATTAGAATAATTTCTTAAATTAAAGTTATGCCTCCGCCCTAATTTCTTTTCGATGTATGGAAAGTGTTGAAATCATATATATTGTGAGAAAATTGCAAGACCTATTACCTTTGACAGCTCTCCCAACTCCCTCCATTTTTCTAAATTTGAAAAAGAAACCCGAGGGGAAAGAAGTATTAGCTTGTGTCTTGCAAGACGACCTGGATTGTAAAACATCTTTGAAGCGCTTGTGAACAACATTATAGTCCTCTTCTAAATGAAATACTGGGAACAGCTTTCATTACCTCAGAGAAAATGCCGTGTTCAATCATTTTACCTGTAGTTACTAATCATTGCGACATACTTGCTTAATCCTTTTCTTCACCTGTTTTTGAATGCAACTACAGTAATAAAATCACGCATGTTATGCTCTTGTGTGTAGATCAAATGTTACATGCAGCAGCTGCTCCGTGGGCTTGAACATTGCCACAGTCATGGTGTTCTGCACCGTGACATTAAAGGCTCGAACTTGTTGATCGACAATAATGGGAACTTAAAGATTGCAGATTTCGGACTTGCAACGTTGTACCAGCCTCACCAGAAGCAGCCTCTTACGAGTCGTGTGGTCACATTGTGGTATCGGCCTCCTGAGCTCTTGCTTGGTTCAACTGACTATGGACCATCCGTGGATTTGTGGAGTTCAGGCTGCATTCTTGCAGAACTGTTTGCTGGGAAGCCCATTATGCCTGGAAGAACGGAGGTACTCTGCTAACTACAATACTAACACATGAATTGTTGGGGCGACTTTATATTCCTTCTTCAAAGGAAATTTTACATATAAATTTTTTTAAGAGGAAGAATATCTCCGTGGCTTGATATGTTGCTTGGAAGCTTAACAGCGTACATTGAGTGATTATTCATCTCTTGTCCAAAACAGTTGAGTTGGACTACGGTTAGATTGTTGTCTTGTTAGTTAGCTGGAAGCAATGCAGTTTGGAGAGAGCCGCAGAGGATCTCCATTTAGTATGTGAGAGGTTCTGCAACCTAATTATAATTTTTCTATTGATATAGGTGGAGCAGCTGCATAAAATTTTCAAACTTTGTGGTTCTCCTTCAGAAGCATACTGGAAAAAGTCAAAGTTGCCGCATGCCACGATCTTCAAACCTCAGCAACCTTACAAGCGTGTCCTCGAAGAAACTTTTAAGGATTTCCCTCTGTCAGCTATGGCCCTCTTAGAAATTCTTCTTGCTATAGAACCTGATCACCGTGGATCGGCTTCTTCGGCCCTTCAGAATGAGGTTTTCTTTCTTTCTTTTTTTTTTTTTTAATCTCTCCTGTCACTCTGGGTGATGAAAATTTTATCCTTTCCTGTCACAAATTTGGACGTGCTGCATTGATTTTCTTCTGTAAGCACCTAAGTGCTGTGCTTGCAGTTAAAATATCTACTTACGCTGTGAAGCTGAATTTTGGTTGTTCTCGTCATCTATTTCAATGTTTGTGCTAAATTTGGAAATTTCCTCCCTTTCCCAGTTCTTTACTACAAAGCCTGTTCCATTAGACCCATCAAGTCTGCCCAAGTACCCCCCGAGCAAGGAGTTTGATGCTAAGCTCCGAGACGAGGAAGCAAGAAGGTGAATAATTTTGATGATGCCAATATATGAGATTGACCAGTGAAATTTATAGCATACGAAGAAATCTTTTTGGAATATTTGAGTCGAGTTGATGCAAGTAAATTTAGTTTTCCTTCATAGGAAGGAAAAGCAAATATATATCCTCTCCCATACACTTGAACCTCTGTTTAACATTTTGGACACATTCCTTTCTATTTAGTTTCACGTATGGGTGACAGAGTTTTATTGAAAACATAAAGGGGAACCTGATTGTACGATGTTTTCAATTCTGACAATATACTAATACCAATTAATCACAATGATAGGCGAAAAGCTGCAAATAAAGGCCGCGGAAATGAACCAGTTAAAAGGAATCTCAAAGAATCTAAAGCGGTTCCACCTCCAGATGCTAATGCAGAATTGCAGGCGTCAATTCAGGTAACTTTTTCTCTTGTCTTCTGGATCGATTTTCTGAAACAGGGTACCTTTAACTAGAATTTTATGTTTCATTTTCGTTATTCTGTATTACATTTTTTCAGTGCTTTTCATCTTATAGTAGTTGGGAAAGCAGATGATGCAATGAGATCTAGGGAAAATTCCCTCGTGAGATCTCATTAGGAGAATAAAGACCGCTTTGGTTAGAGAAAACTGGGAGTACTTTCTTCAAATTTCCAGTTTTCTTTCCTCCGGAAATAAGAAAATTAGGAAGAAATTATTGTGAATCGTTCCTTGCAATTTTCTTCTTGGAGGACACGTCATATCTTGTTTTCATTTACAAGAAAAGTTGGTTTCGATATACATATTTGAATATGTTTTAGCGGATGACAGCAGAAAACCGAATCTAGCATGAGTAAGGATAATTTGTTTGTATTTCTGGCTGTTGCTAGTGGGCAAAAAGTTCCTCAATGAACCTTTGGTTTTTATTTCCTGTTTTGTTGGAATATAAATTAGAAGAAAAGAAAAAAGAGATTTTTTCCCGTACCAAACGAGGTTGATCCTATTAGTATCACTAAAGTTTTTGTTGTGGGACCTCTAATATTTCAGAAGCGACAAGGTCAAGGGCAGCCGGACTCCATCAGCACAAGCGAGAAATTCACCAACGAGGAAGATGGGGGCACTGGGTTCCCAATTGAGCCTCCTAAAGGGGTGGCATCAAAAGGCATCTCCCACTCAGGCCAGTCCTCACGCGTAAGCAAGCTTGGCTCTGGTCAGGCAGTGAATGCAAAAGAGGGTGCGGCACTGACAATCTATGATTACGATTCCTCAAGGAGTGGCCGTGAGGAGTCAAGACCGCATAGATCTTATGTGGACAAGGCAGCAGCCCAGCTGTCAAGGTTCTCAAACTCTGTTGCAGTTCGAGGCAGTTCACGGTTTGATGGCCACAAGGAGACAGGTGGCAAGTATGACCGCCTTGATGGAGGGGAGTCCTCAGGAAAGCCTGAGTGGGCCAACCATCTGCTGGATCAGCCAGATTCTTCATACAAGAAGGGTAGAGAGGTTTCAGGGAAGGAGTTCACTACGGTAAGTATGCAAATTTAGTTAGATCTAGTGATCTTGTTTATTATACGAGTAAGTTTTCGGAGGGCTTTTTGTTCAGTCGGTAGAATAATGCTTGCTTGATTGCTGATGAGATCTTGATAGCTATCATCATAGGTTAATATGATGATCTTTTCTTCTAATTATTTCCTTTCCACCAAAAAACAAAAGGGATCAACTTTATTTGTCCAGAGGTATCAGTTTTCTGGAAAACTTTAGGAAAAGGAATAACTTCCTCCATTTTCCTGTGAAATGGACTGATCTTTTAATTTAACGCCTGAAAAGAGAAAATGTCGTGCAATTTGAATTCTAGGCCATATTATTTTATGAACCCGTCACATCCCTCTATCTTCAATTTTCCATGAGGTCTTTATAAGCTCACAAATTCACCTTCCAATGGTTGTTTGTCATGAGGATTGATTTTGTTCATTACATGGTAGTGACATATTTAAGACTTGTTTGTGTTTTCAATATCAGGGCTATTCCCCTCGAAAGAACCGGATACACTACTCGGGCCCATTGCTAGGACCGGGAGGTAACCTTGAAGAAATGCTCAAGGAGCATGAGAAGCAAATCCAACATGCAGTTCGAAAAGCCCGTCTCGAGAAGGTTAAGACCAGGCAAGACCACAGCGAGAGCAGGCAGACTGAGTCACTACTTCAATATGGGAGAAACGGGAGGTGACCATTGTCAAATGGAAAACTGTCAGCTCGATATAGAATCAAGAAACAGTTACAGAGAAGCACAAGGCCATTCTAAAGACATGATGAGTTTCCCCGTCTGGAATAGGGAACTGTCCGGTGCAGCAAGCATGCGACGGGGCTATGGACTGCACGGTCCGCTTATTTGGCTACGGAAAACTGGGGAAGAGCTTCCAGTTTTAAGTTTTTCTCTTCTCGAGGAACAGAAGGGGCAAAGAAAAAGATCTGCCGCATTTGCGATGAACAAGAAGTTGGGATCTTTAATCTGGAGGATGCATTCTGCGAGAAAGTGTGATCCGGCACATACCTTCTCCCTTTCTTGCTCGTCTAACAGAAAGAGAGAGACGTTTTCCAGAACCCATCTGGGCTGGTAATTATTTTGGGGGGTGGTTTCTGATTATGGGAGTCATTTTCAGAAACCCGCTGAAAGGGAAATTGGGTTTTGTTCAAAATCTGTGGATACATTCTTTGTAATTGTACAGTTGGAAGGAAAAAAAAAAAAACAGAAAAAACAAAAAGAAAACGAGAACAAATTCTTACATCCTCGGTCGATATTGAAACTTCGATTCATGTTGTCGATGGTGTTCAATTTTGAATTGTCAAGAGTTATGTTTGTCGGAAATCTAGTTGGCGGTTGAATCATCGGTCATTTTGGAGGCCATTCTTTGTTCAGAATCATATTATATTCTCACTAGTTTAATGACCCCAAGTTTAGTTTACTATGTAACTGCGATAATATTTTTCGAGTAAAAAAATTTGATATCACGATGTCAGTCTTATCTTTATATATATGTGTATGTGTGTGTGTGTGTGTGACTATAAGCTAATAAATAGGGATAGTAATGTGTTATGGTCAATTTTTTAAAAAAATTAATTAGATTAATGTAAATATTTTTACAATTATTTCATATATAAATAGAAACATAATTATATATTTCAGTATATACACAATTATTTATGAATATAAACATTTTACAGGATATAAGTAGAAGTATATACATATACCCAATTGATCAGTACGATACATAGATAATAATTTTCGATATGATAAATAATTTTCAAACCATTTAAAGTAATATGTGTATTGCACGTAAATTGAAGAGAAATTTAGGGGAAATTCGGTGAGAAGATTTTTATTTATTTATTGGCTAATTGAAAGAAAAGTTTTGAGTTTTTGATCAACCTACAATTTAAGTACATCAGTCTACTTTTAGAAACAAATTCTATCAACTTTCAATTCTATTGACTAATTTAAAAATATTTGTAAAATTCGTTATTATTATTAAAAGATATAATCTTAAAGTCAATCATATTAATCTGAACTATTTTACATAAAAAATAATCGAGCAAAGTAAAGGAAAAAATCATTTTTTATAATATATAAAGTACATAAATGAGTAAAAATAATTATAGGAATGACTAATAAACATGTCAGTCCGTTCATCTGATTTCTACTTGATTATATAGGAGTGTGTGTATATGTTCTTTTTCGCCATGAACTCTAGTATCCGGAAACTCAATTAGATCTCGACTAATCCAATTGAGCTGAATCGGCCCATTAAGGGATAAAACTTTACATTCATAAGAACTCAAACCCTGAAACATTGTTAGTGTGTGAATATATTCATTTGGCCTATTCTCAAGAGATTTTTCATCATACGACGAGGGATTTCCGCATAAGCTTATTGGACGTATCCTCAGTTTGTGGTAAGATGTTCGTTCGAGTCTCTCTTCATCGATATATACTTAGATTTTTTTAAAAAAATTCAAATTTTCACGATGCGTTATAATTTTATTAGAGACTCTTACACAGTGTGTATATATATATGTGTGTGTGTGTGTTAAATTAATTTTTTCATGGAGCACCACCAACTCTATCTCCATATAAAGAGAATAATCAATAAATTAAATTTTAAAAATAATAACTCTATAACAGTATTAAACAAGATAAATATATATATATATATATATATATAGCACCTAAATTGTCCATTATTTCTTTTAAGATATTGGAATTATTGCGCTATTTTGGATGCATAAAATAATTAGTCGACGACTTTTTAAAATGAATATAAATAAACATCCAAAGAATTTTATTGATATTTAAAAAGAATATATAAATATATCATATATAATGATAAAAACTAAAAATATACGACCATGAATTAATAAATTATGAGTTGACGAATCATATTAAAACGTATTCATTAATTTCGAATTGACAGAGACGTAATTACATGAGATTTTCATTTTTGATGTTTGGTATTTTTACCATAAAATTTGGTCATACCAAGTAAAATTTTATGGTGCGAGATTGGATATGAAACCCTCATGGTCATAAGCTTTCAACAAGAATCACGTTAAAGGTCAATATGAAAAAAAATAAAAAAAATTCAATCTATAGTTTCTCTTGAACATAAAACCGTCTACCAAAGACATTACATAGAGCATTTTCAAATTAAGTTCCAAAAAACGAACCATAAAGACATGCATCATAACATATATATTATGTGATGGTATGAACCATTTCTTTTATCATGTGCAATACGAAATAAAATGTATGCGCACTAATATTGGTACTTATAATTTTCATCCATTTAGTTCATCATTATTAGTAAAAAAAAGTATATTCGCAACCATAACGCGCAAGCTACGAGACTAATTTTAAGAAAATTTTAACATACATATCCATATATCCAAATTTATCTACAATAACTTTGTATCCGTGGCCCATATTTCTTCAATCAATACGGTGTGATTGCCAAAATGATCAATGGCTGATTTTACCATTTCAGCAAAATGAAAAAAAGAAGGATCAATGGCTGAAGATCCGGGTGCACGACAGTCCATGTAAATCTGACGCACATGATCACAGCTCGCCGCCCTGTGGCACGCTGCCGTCACGTGACCAATCAAAACCCCAAAACCCCTGTTCGCGTTAGCTTTCAGCCTCTCAGATGCCCCAAGCCGTATTCGTAAAGGAGGAGGAAGAAGAAAGAAGAAGGAGAAGCAGCAGAGTCGATCCACAGATCCGCAAAGGTGTTGCCCCTTCTCTTCTCGAGGCCCGGTGTCTCGGTGAACCGCAGCTCCGTCTTCCTCCGCCGGTAATACTCGCTTCCCCTCCCAATGCCCCACTAAAGCTTCGGTTTCGCGGCGGTTTTCGTGTCTCTGATGAGTGGGGGGCGTTGCTCTCTCGCTTCTTAATTGAAAGATCGGATCTTGTGCTGTTCAGATAATGGAATTCGCGAGATCATTTTCTCAAGTTGAGGAAATTTTTTTTTTCTCCTTAAAAAGGATTAGTAAATGTTACAGCTCTTCTGGGTAACTCGTGCTTTCATGATGGAGTCGCAAGTTATGGAAACTTTTGAGCTTGGTTGTGATGAGTTTTTCTGAGGTCGATGTAAATGCATCCTTTTTATTGGTTATGGTGGTCTGATTTCTGGACATTGGGTCTTATCGAGGTGTTTAGAATAGGAATTTTCATCGAATCGGATTATTTTTCTACATTTATGGTTGGAAATCTGCGTCGTTAAAATTTGGCTGCTTTGTTGTATAAGTTCATAACTTGGTAAAAGTAACGACTTGCAGCTCAGGGATTGTTTATAGGTAAACCCTGTCTAGCATATGATGATAAATTTGCATGCTGATTCCCTTTTCCTGAAGCCAATTATGGTTGAGCTTCAATTTCTAAAAAAGCAGGTGCTATGCATGTTCAGTGTAGTGGGTAGTACAGTGTGTGCTTTGGCACTAGTGCTGTAGGTTTACAGAGTACTAGCATTATGGATAAATATTTTCCTGTTTTAAGTACTTATCATTCTGATAAGTTGTATGTATGCTGTGCAGTTACTGTCAGTTGACTGGGATGGCCACCGAGGATGGGAAGAGCTATGCTAGAAGGGACCGTTTGTTGAAAATTGAGGCCAAAGTTAAGACCTGGTGGGCAGAGAACGATGTTTTCAGGGCTGATCCTGGCGAGAGACCTCCTCAATCGGGGGAGAAGTTCTTTGGGAATTTCCCGTATCCTTATATGAATGGATATTTGCACCTGGGGCATGCGTTCTCGTTGTCGAAGCTTGAATTTGCAGCGGCCTATCATAGGCTTCGAGGGGCGAATGTGTTGTTGCCATTTGCTTTTCACTGCACCGGTATGCCGATCAAGGCAGCAGCTGATAAGCTTGCTCGGGAAGCCCAACAGTTTGGTGATCCTCCCACGTTTCCTGAGAAAGAGGAGGAGCAAGTGAACCAAGAGCCGGAAGCATCGAACCCGACTGCTAATGAATCTGTGGTACAGGGTAAGTTCAAGGGAAAGAAGTCTAAGGCTGCTGCAAAATCAGGTGGGCAGTTGTACCAGTGGGAGATTATGAAAAGTCTCGGCCTCTCTGACAGTGAAATATCCAGGTTCCAAGACCCATATAACTGGTTGACCTTCTTTCCTCCGGTTGCTATGGATGATCTCAAGGCTTTTGGCTTAGGCTGTGACTGGAGGCGTTCCTTCATTACTACGGATATGAATCCCTTCTATGATTCATTTGTGAGGTGGCAGATGAGGAAGCTCAAATCTATGGGGAAGATTGTTAAAGATCTTCGATACACAATATACTCTCCTTTAGATGGTCAGCCTTGTGCCGATCATGACCGGGCAAGTGGAGAAGGCGTTCAGCCACAGGACTACACGCTCATCAAGATGGAAGTGGTCCCGCCATTTCCTCCGAAGATGGGAGTTCTGCAGGGCAAGAAAGTATTTTTGGCCGCTGCTACTTTGAGGCCGGAGACAATGTATGGACAGACGAATGCTTGGGTATTGCCCGAGGGTCAGTACGGAGCCTTTGAGATTAATGATACCGAAGTTTTCATCATTTCACATCGGGCTGCCCGTAACCTTGCATATCAAGGGTTCTCTAAGGTCCCTGAGAAGCCTAGCTGCTTATTGGAGCTGACTGGTTATGATCTAATCGGGCTTCCCTTGAGGTCGCCTCTGTCATTTAATGAGATTATTCATGCTCTTCCTATGATGAACATCCTGATGGACAAAGGTACTGGGATCGTTACCAGTGTACCGAGTGATGCCCCTGATGACTACATCTCCCTGCATGTCTTGAAGACAAAACCAGCCTTTAGGGAGAAATTTGGCTTGAAGGATGAGTGGGTGTTGCCTTTTGAGATAATACCAATCATTAATATTCCTGAATTTGGTGATAAAGCTGCTGAGAAGGTCTGCAAGGACATGAAGATTGTCAGTCAGAATGAGAAGGAGAAGCTTGCAGAAGCAAAGCAGAGAACATATTTGAAGGGCTTCACTGAAGGAACGATGATCGTGGGAGAGCACACCGGTATGAAGGTCCAAGAAGCAAAGCCACTGATTAGGAGTATGCTTATCGAGACAGGCCAAGCAATTATGTATAGTGAACCAGAGAAACGAGTCATGTCGAGGTCTGGCGATGAATGCGTTGTGGCTTTGACAGATCAATGGTACATCACTTATGGAGAATCTGAGTGGAAAAAGATGGCTGAGGAATGTCTTTCAAACATGAATCTATATTCTGATGAAACCAGACACGGCTTCGAGCATACATTGAGCTGGCTTAATCAGTGGGCTTGCTCACGTTCTTTTGGCCTTGGAACTCGCATCCCCTGGGATGAGCAATTCCTTGTGGAGTCTCTCTCTGACTCCACCATCTACATGGCTTACTACACTGTAGCCCACATTCTTCATGGTGGGAACTTGTATGGATCGAGTTCGTTGATAAAGCCCGAGCAGATGACTGATGAAGTCTGGGATTTTGTTTTCTGTGGCGGGCCGTACCCGCAGTCTGATATTCCTTCATCTATCCTCGATCAAATGAAGCGGGAGTTTGAGTATTGGTATCCGTTTGATCTGAGAGTTTCAGGCAAGGACCTTATTCAGAACCATTTAACTTTCTGCATATATAATCATACGGCTATCGTGTCCAAACACCACTGGCCTCGTGGCTTTAGGTGCAATGGTCACCTTATGCTGAATAATGAAAAGATGTCGAAACAGACTGGGAATTTCAAGACTTTACGTCAGGCTATTGAAGAATTCTCTGCTGATGCCACCAGATTTTCACTTGCTGATGCCGGTGATGGTGTTGATGATGCCAACTTTGTGTCTGATACGGCGAATGCTGCAATCTTGCGACTCACCAAAGAACTCTCTTGGATGGAAGAAGTGATAGCTGCAGAATCTTCTTTGAGATCGGGCCGGCCTTCTACCTATGCTGACCGGGTGTTTGCAAATGAGATTAACATTGCAATCAAAATGACCGAGCAGCATTATCGGGATTACATGTTCAGGGACGCTCTCAAGTCTGGATTTTATGATCTTCAAGCAGCAAGGGACGAGTACAGATTCTCATGTGGTTTAGGAGGCATGAACAGTGAGCTGGTGCGGCGGTTTATGGATGTGCAGACGAGGCTCATTGCCCCTTTCTGCCCCCATTATGCAGAGTATGTTTGGAGGGAGCTCTTGAAGAGAGATGGCTTTGTGATTAAAGCAGGATGGCCAGTTTCTGATTCTCCGGACCTGACCCTGAAGAGTGCGAATAAATACCTGCAGGACTCAATCGCAACGATGAGGAAGTTGCTCCAGAAACAGCTCTCGGGTTCAAAGAAAGGAAATAAGAAGGGAGCTCCAGTTGCAGCACTAGCTGAAGAGAAGCTAATGGGACTGATATATGTGAATGAGCAATTTGATGGCTGGGAAGCAGAATGTTTGAGGATACTGCAGCAGAAGTATAACAAGGAGACCCGATCTTTTGCACCGGACAGTGAGATACTCGAAGCTCTGAAGCAAAGCAGCATAGGTCAGTCGAGCGACTTCAAGCAAACCCAGAAGTTGTGTTTGCCCTTCTTGAAATTCAAGAAGGATGAGACCATCGCTCTCGGGGTTCAAGCTCTGGATCTGAGGCTTCCCTTTGGAGAGATGGCGGTTCTTCGGGAGAACCTGGACTTGATCAAGAGGCAAATCAGCCTCGAAGAAGTGGAAGTCTTGTCTGCAGTAGATCCCGATGCTATTGCTAGAGCTGGCACCTTGGCGTCTCTTTTGAAAAAGAATCCGCCATCACCAGGAAAACCAACCGCTGTCTTCATCACAATTTGAATTAGTTTTTTACTTCAGAACTTTTTGTTGTCTCAAGTTTTCTCATGTAATTTAGCTCACAAGTTTGATTTTTACTCGAGAAAATTCCCCTGTTGATCAGCAGATACTTTGAAATGACTTTATCTTGGTGATGTTTTATTCCAAATTTTCTGGTGTGGGAATTTTTTCATCTATCACCAGCTGATGACATCTTCTGGTTCTATCTTCTGAGTGGGTTATCAGTCTGTAGAGCATATAACGAGCTCATCTTCATCGACTTGGAAGCAGTTAATCATGGAGTGGGAGTTGTGTTTTGATGGTAGTTGAAAGTGAAAACAGTATGTGGTGGATTATGCGTAGCAAGTTGTGCTGTTTGATGTTGAAACCACACAGCTGACAGCTGTGAATTGATTGGAGCAATTTTTCGTTGCTTCGCCAGAGTCGAAACTGTTTCCATTTAGCTCAGGCAGATGCTTGTTCCATAAATTTGTAAAACTTTAATATGGTTGCTTTTGATGTTTCGATTTATCATCAGAAACACGAGGAACTTATCCATGATGTCGGTTCCTGTGCCTGCTGTTTGGGCAGCTGATGGTCTGTTAATGATTTTAAGAGTTCATCTAGATCTGTTGATTGGCTTAGCAGACAGATGCTTGAGATGAGACTGCAGGATGATCTTCTTTATACGGGCCTTTGCTTTTTCGGTCCCTTCTCCCTTGAATCCAGTTCACAATCAAAGATTCGGCACACTAGTTATCATAAACTTTTGTTCAGGGGGAGTATTAAATGCTGTTGAACGTTGCTTCTGTTGCAGGAGAGTGAGACATATAGTTGATGCTATGGTGTGGGCGCGGAAATGGGGCACGTGATAAGAACTATGTACTGTCGGTGGCAGAAATGGTCAATCTAGGCAGGTTCGAGAGAACATCAGAAATACAATGATTCACAGTTTTTCCAAGTTCGTGTTTCTGTTGAATCAGAATCCTCCATCACCAGGATATCCGACTGCTATCTTCGTCATAATTTGAATTAGTTTTTTCTTCGCAACTTTTGTCGTCTTAAGGTTTCTGATGTAGTCTAGTTTGCAAGTGTGATTTTTATTCAAGAACATTCCCTTGTTATTAGAACATGCGGTTGATACGACAAGGTTTTGTTCATAATTTTATGCATAGTTGCCGTGACAGAGCCATGATTTCCAAATTTCTATATTTCGTTTTAATGCAATATATTTAAGGGTAAGGCGGTAAGGCGGTAAGGCGTGTCCTCGTGAGAATAGGATTGTGTCATGAAATTATGGATGTTAGAAAAATTCAGAGCCCGAGCATGCAGGCTATAACCATGGTAGTTCTCACTCTAAAGCATATCAACTGTGGGAAGAAGATATGCCCTCTCTTATGCTTTGGTGTGGGGAAATTTTTCTTCGCAGCCAGAAGCATCAAACTCATTCATGAGGATATTATTGAATTTGCCGAGTCCTTTGATGCGCGCGTATTTGGGAGTGCAAAGGGTGAGTCGAGTCTAACTCCCTACTATCTCCGTTGGACCTTAAATCATTGCAGCCAGGGAAGTCTCTTTGTTATTCCAAGGCATTTGCTTTTACGGTTCCAGACTTCAGTAGGTGGAATGGACTTCTACTGCTTAGTTACGAAACGAAAAGTCATTTAGAAGCTGTCACAGTTACTGATAGCATGGCCTTTTTCGGTTAATCGTTCCCACTTTTCTTCGGAAAACAACTTGACAGGATTCACTATTGAGGCTAGCAAGTTCTAAGCTTAGGAATGCCTGTCCTTCATCGCGGAGTATGCTCCCTCAATCCTCACGGCATGTTCCAAAGCAGTGGTCTAAAAAGGATGGCCATGAAGGGACCATATTGAAAAGTGCTGCGTGCTTTCAGCTATATAGCTGAAACAGTTGCAAGTAGTCTGCTTCAATCAGATTATTAAAGAATAAGTTTCTGATTTTTGCTCCTTGCATTTGCAGCTGCTGCAAAAGATGCTGCCGTAGTTACACCTCTAATGGACTTTGTTCATCAGAAGAGAGCATCTAAGGGTGCCAGTCCTACCCGGGTTATGTTTCCCTCGTGTGGATACATGTTCGGTAGAGATACTCCTATGCCGTCCATGATACATCGTCAATGAATAGTTACCACAATTACTATTGCTTAAAGCTATTCTTTTGTTATTTTTGATTGATGGTGGGAAAAAAAACCTGTAGTTATTAGTAGGAAGAACTGAGTTCTCTTGGGGGGGGGGGGGGGGGGGGGGCATGTGGAAAACAGTGTCTTTCAATCCCCAGATGTTCACAAGTTTTCGATCTAAAGTGTCGGAACGAAATGGCGGTATGCCATCCATCTGGGAGTAAATCTTACTTCATTGTTAATTCCTGCTCTTGGTAACAAAGAGACACCATGCCGGAGACAGAAAGTGAGACTAATATTGATTAAAAAGGCACAGTAGTTTAGTTCCAGAATAATGTCAATTGCTAAAATGGTTGGTGTGAATGCTGATCACAGCCCACCTATTTCGAAGCGTTTGGTTCTTGTCAGCAGGACAAGCCCGGGAGGTTACGGAACCTAAGACCTGTGTCTTCTGAATATGGGATATCGGTCTGTAGAGCTTATAGTAGCTCATCTACGTCGAAGCAGTGGTGAGCCCTGATCAAGATTGTAACTTTGTTCAGTTCTATGTTTTGCGCCAATTTGATTTTGACATCATAGCATTTCGCGTTCACGAATTCATATGACTGATCTTTTTCTGCAAATAATACCAATCAATTTTCCTTCATATGGTTGAATCAAATCAAAACTCGAACATTGAAACTCCTAGCAGAAAGAGACTGAAATTCAAAAGGGAAATTATATGTTCGACTCAGATATGTCATTCAAGAGGAAGAACAGCAAGGTTTCTTCATAATGGCTGCCTCCGATATGCCGCCAACTACAATCGTCTTCCCTTCCTTGACGCCTTTGCTCGAGGGCTCATCCGAATAGAGAGACTTCTTACTCACAATTCGGTAGATCTCCGAGAGGATTGTCTGGAATGCCTTCTCAACATTGGTCGCCTCGAGGGCCGACGTCTCAATGAATGATAGCCCTTCCCTCTCAGCATAGCTCTGGGCATCATCGGTGGAGACAGCCCTTAGGTGCTTCAGGTCAGTTTTGTTCCCGATCAGCATGATCACAATGTTGGAGTCTGCATGATCCCTCAGCTCCTTGAGCCACCGGTTCACATTCTCAAAGGACTTGGGCTTCGTTACATCGAACACCAGGAGCGCTCCAAGGGCTCCCCTGTAGTATGCGCTGGTGATCGCCCGGTAACGCTCCTGCCCTGCCGTATCCCATATCTGAGCTTTCACACATTTCCCCTCAACCTACAAATACGAAAGATCGAAGAAGCAATGCAATACACGATCAATTCACTCTTCGTGCGCACCAATTCGAGAACAAATCGACAATCTCAGAAGCTCCCGCTCACTCAGAGACATGGAAATACATGACCGTCAAGTCATCAAAGCTTCATCTCGGCTTTCTTCACACCAAACAGATGAACTCCACCTAAATCTACTTTATCGCAAGTCTAGAAACATTTACATGGAAATCCTCAATCATAGGCAATGAATGCTCGTATTTGCCGGAATTACGAGAATTCTTGACATTGATCACTCGGTTTCTGAGTGTGCAGGAAAGGGGAAGGAATTACTTGGAGGGTGCGAGTGGCGAACTCAACGCCGATGGTGGACTTGGACTCGAAGCAGAACTCGTCGCGAGTGAAGCGGGAGAGAAGGTTGGATTTTCCGACGCCGGAGTCGCCGATCAGCACCGCCTTGAACAGGTACTCATAGTCCTCCTCCGCTCTCCTCGCCATCATCACCCACTCCGCCTTTGCTCCGTCCGAGAGAATCTCTCTGCGGATAGTAATCTCTCTGTGTGTGGGCGCGGAGAAGAAGAGGGAAATGGAAGTTTCCAATGGGTTTGAACTTTGAAAATTAACCCCCCAAAACTTTCTTTATTTTAAAATGTAAAGTTATATTTTTACAATTTAAATTAATAAATTATTTTGTCTTTTTTTAGACCATGAGATATCCGTACTTATTTGCGTGGCCACAAGATACGTACAGTGAATTCAAACTGTTACAATGCATATAATATCTATCAACATAGAGGATCATTTGTTAACTACATCACATTATTTATTTATTTATTCCTCTTTCGTACTATGTAACTTACCAGTGTATTTATTGATCACCTCATTGATCATGTCATGCTTAGTTTAGGATGAATAATGAGGATTTAATTTTGCAAACACGAGCTCAATAAATGTGACGAAAATTTTCTCCTAATTTAAAATGTCTTCTAGATACATACAGCTCTTTTATCCTTCATTCTTTTTTGGAGCTTTCCTCTCATAAGTTTTTTTTTTTTGGATTAGTCTATCATACAATTACAATAGATTAAAAAAAAATTGATGTATCGTATATGTCTTACAAGTAAATTACTTGAAACTTTTTTAAAAGAGTGTGCATGTTCATCCGTTTATCGATTGATATATGAATGTATCATATTTTCATTGTGCGTATCATAAAATTTTCTTTTTTCAATAAATGATATTTTTAACATAAATTACACATATATAGTTTTTCAATTATCTCGATATAACGTTAACCGTATAAATATACATGATATGTATGTATACGAGATTGCTAAACACGCACCTAATATAATACTTTTCGTTGTGATCATGGCAAAATTACTGCCAGAATATGATTAGTCTCAGCTAATACGATGAAAATACCCATAATTTCTTCGAGAAAATAATACTTTCTATATTTATTCCCATTATTCCATGTTTCTCATATAGTTTATACTTTATAGGACAATGGTGTCGTCTGCTCCGCCTGGTTTATACTTTATATTTTATAGTCGCATAAACTGCAGAGGAGCCAAATCTCGAAAAAAAAAAAACAAAGAAAGAAAGAATAAAGAGATTTTCATTTTTATTTTTTTATGAATAAGAATGAAGAAAAGTGATTCAAACCGACCCGCAAGGAACAGTGCAAAAAATCCGGGTCGGGTCACGCGTCATATGTGGTTCCGGGCCGAGCTGACGTCAGATAATGCGGTCGGAGGGAACCTAAAACAACTCGAAACGCGACGTATATATTCCAGTCTCTCTCCTCTCTCCCCCCTTTCTCTCTCTCTCTCTAATAAACCTCACACTCGAACTTTGACGGATGGCTATTTACCTTCAATCTCGAAATTAGGGCAGAAATTTCGCAGTCAATCAATCGGAGCTGATTACTCCGCGCCGGAGAAGATGTGAGAGCTTCCCGATTGCGCGACTGATTTGATCGAATTTGCCGGGTGCGTTCGACCTGTTGCCGGAGCCTCGCTTTTTTCTTTTCATTGAAAATTAGGGCATGAAGGGACATTTGGATCGGACGAAGGTGGTGTTGCGGCACTTGCCGCCGTCTATTACCCAGGAGATGCTCATGGACCAAATCGACACCGTGTTCGGGGGCCGCTACAACTGGGTCTCTTTCCGACCGGGCAAGACGAGGTTAGGGTTTCTGCTTTCTTGGTCTGCCAAGGCTCTTAATTGCTCAGGTCAGGAAGATGCTTTGTTGGGGCTCTAGTGGAGCTCTGGTATAGATGTCTTCGGTTACCCGAAATCTTTTTTGGTTAACTGTCGGATTCTCAGTTTCAGCTCAAATGTTGCCGCTATGCGGTTTGCTGAAGCTTTTGAATGTTTTGGAATTTCCATGCTTTTCAGTTAACCCTTTTGGTTTGGTTAATTTTTTTGGGTGTAACGTTCAGTTCTTAGATCTTCATCAGTTTTAGATAGCTCGGACTTTTAGTATGATTTTCTCTTAACGTAACGGTGGTGATGATTCACGGCAGTGATCATAATACGAAGTACTTGGAGGTTTTGTTCCTAATTTTATGTATGGATGCAGTAATGGAGCCATGATTTTCAAGTTTTTAAATCTAAATTTCGTTTTAACGCTTTTGGAACAATATATATTAATATAGGAATATAGGTCTGGTTGGTGTCTTCGTTCTTCTTTCCTGCTTTCCTTTTGCCCTCTGATGTTTTGATGGTAAGCTGTGTCCTCTTGAAAATAGGATTGCGCCATCAAATCATGGATGTTAGAAAATTCAGTCTGAGCATGTAGACTATAATCGTGGTACTTAGTACTTCAAAGCATGTCAGCTGTGAAAAGATATGCACTATCTTATGCTCTGGTTTCTTCGGAAATTCTGTTTGCAGCCTGAAGCATCTAACTCATTCCAGAGCATACATCAACTTTATTAAGCCAGAGGATGTTATTGAATTTGCTGAGTTCTTTGATGGCCACGTATTTGTGAATGAGAAGGGTGAGTTGAATCTACCTCCCCACTATTACAGTTGGACCTTAAACCATTGCAGCTGGGAATTCTTTCTGTTATTTCAAGGCATTTGGTTTTACAGTGCCAGACTTCAATAACAGGAATGGACATCTTCTGCTTAGATATGAAAATTCATTTACTAGCTGGCACAGTTACTAAGAGCATGGCCTTCTTTGGTCAATCGTTCCCATTTTTCTTTGGAAAACAACTTGACAGGATTTAGTATAGGTTAATAAGTTCTAAGCAAGGAAAACAACTTGACAGGATTTAGTATAGGTTAATAAGTTCTAAGCTTACTGTCCTTCCTTTTAGGTGCTCAATATAAGACGATCGTGGAGTATGCTCCCTCACAGCGTGTTCCAAAGCAGAGGTCCAAAAAGGATGGGCGTGAAGGGACCATATTGAAAGGTGATACTTACTTTCTTTCTTGTTTTCATTAGGTAAATTTACAGATTCCACCCCCCCCCCCCCCCCCCCCCCCCCCCCCCCCCCCCCAATAAACCATGTGGTCAGTTTGTGGCAATGTTTTATAAGTATCTTCTTGTAACCTTATAGATCCTGAGTATATGGAATTCCTTGAATTTCTTGCGAAGCCTGTTGAGAATCTTCCTAGTGCGGAGGTACAGCTAGAGAGAAGAGAAGCTGAAAGATCTGGTTAGTTGAATTCTTTCGTCCATATTTAGATTGCAGCCATATTGCTGAAACATTTGCAAGTAGTCTTTTTCAGTCAGATCAAAGAATAAAAGTTTCTGATTTTTGCTATCAAAGAATAAAAGTTTCTGATTTTTGCTCCTTGCATTTGCAGCTGCTCCAAAAGATGCTCCTGTAGTTACACCTCTAATGGACTTTGTTCGTCAGAAAAGAGCATCAAAGGGTACCACCAGGGTAATGTTTCTCTTATGTGTGGAGAATGTTTAGTGGAGACAGTGACACTACCTATGCAGTCTATGCTACGATGTCAATGAAGTGTCAACACAATTACTGCTGCTTCACAGTGCAGTCTATGCTTTAATTGGATTTTGTTGTTTCAAATGATGTCAATAGACTTCTTTAATATCCACTTCTCTGTAATAGTTTCTCGCTTGCCCTTATGTAAAGTTGGGATTACTTTTTCCTTTGCCGGGTTATCATACTTGAACATGTATTCTCTTGTCTTTCATATTTAAAATTCAAAAGCTGATATACTTTTTTATTTTTTTAAGAGTCTCGAATGTGTGTTTATCTTTGGTGTTTAGTTTCGTGTTGAAAATAGTGGCTAAACTTGGCAGGGTCATCTTGGTCAGTTCTTGTGCTGGTTTATGTGGCAATGATGCTGTGTACCACTAGCTATAAGCATTTTGGTTCATTTTGCAGAGGTCAAGTTCTAATGGAAAGCTAAGCAGGAGAGCTGGAAAATTATCAGATGGAAGCCCTGGTTTATCCAAACGAAATTCTGAAAAGAGGAGGACTTCTGCGACTATGGTACTTAAAGCTATCTTTCTTTTTTTCTATTGATGATGGGTAGAGAACTTTAGTTTAGTTATTAGTAGAAAGAACTGAGTTATACGCTAAGAAGGATATGGCAAATAGTCTCTTTCAGTCTTGGATGTTCACAAGTTTCTGGATTGAGCTAAGATGTTTACTATGCTACTGATGTATATGTAGTCAAATACTATTTGGAACTATAATACTGACGTCTTTCTGTGTTGACAGTATGTTTTGAGGGATAATGCAAGAAACAGTGGCAGCAGAGACAAATCAGCCTATGTTCTGGTTCCCAAGCGAGATGAACATCTGCATTCTGATAAGTCTAATACAACAGGGTCTGCTTCTGGAGCTGATGTGGTGGAAGAAAATAGTGGTATTTCATTGATATAGAGTTCTTAGTTCCTACTCTTGATAGTGAACATAGACACCATGATAGAGATACGAAGTGAGAATTGTGGAGGCAAACTGTCCATCAAATAATGAAAATAACAGAGTAGTTCCAGAAGAAGTCAATTGCTTGAATGGCTGGTGTAAATGTGGATGACCTGTTTATGTGAACCCTCCATTTGTCGTCTGATCTAGAAACGATGGCATGAAACATGACTGCTTCCATCATGCATACAGTTCTGTGCTGAAACAATGTGGTGGTGTTGCCAATAAATCTGTGTTAACAACTTCACTATCAAATACCTATAATATTTACTTCTGGCTGGTTGAACATTTCAGGAGTAACTGAATTTACTGATTCTGGGAAAAAGAAGATTCTGCTATTGAAGGGGAAAGAAAGGGAAATTCCTCATGTAAGTTATTCTTTCTTATTTGTTGTTCCTGAAAAGCTTTGTTCATTTATGCTTCTTTTGCGTCATTCAGTGCAAGCATCTTTTGCATCTTTCTTATATACTTCTGAAGTGGGTGGGTGAGTTCGTACTATTTTGACCATCTTGCAGATTTCTGGTAATATTTCCCAGATGAAAAATGTGATGGGTTCATCAATGTCTAGGCAGAACCATCGGCAGGAAGGTAGTGGGAGGATTATAAAAAGCATCCTTGTAAACAAGGAAGCACGCCAGGGTCTGTCTGCATTCCAGTCTGACAACCAAACTCAGACTTCATATCTTGATAGGGAAAAAAGACCTCCTCGGGCACCAAATGTGCAAGTTGTTTCAAGAGATGCAAACGGATTTCCAGAGGAGAAGAGTTCAGTGACCGACTCCCATGGTTTTGGAAGTGAGAAGCAAGAAAGACGCACAAGAAATAAGGACAGACCCGACCGCGGTGTATGGGCTCCCCTTCGCCGTTCAGATGGATCACATGCAAGTGATGAGTCTATATCATCTGCATCTTCCTCTGTGAAGTCGTTGGTGGACTCTTCAGAGGGTAAGGGCATACGTGTTGCTTGGATAGCTAATTTGGCTACGGCATTATTCATGGAAGTGACAGGAATAAATGGAAAGATAACTTCGGACACTTTGAAGTATTTTGTCAGTTCTTTTTCCTGGAAATTGGGTTTTGTTTTAGGAATCTTTTGAATAGAAAGTGCTACCAGATTATGATCTCAGAAAAGATCCAAAAGGCTACTTTTTATCAAAATCAGTAACGTGCCATAGATTTATCCCATTGAAAATGTGAAAACTGATAAGCTAAGCTTGAGGACTAAGTAGGGAAAACAAGTAGAAGATCTTATGATGAATCCAGGTTTAGCTGTTGGTTAAAAGGTAATGAGTAACCAATTGCTTTTAATTTAAGTTGTTTCAAATTGATGTATGTCTTTTTCTCTATAATGTTGAACACATGTTGGGACAGCTTAAACTATTGTTAGAGGATTGCCATCCATTTGTTGTTTTGAGGCATAGGTGAATTTTCAAGAATGTGTTTTTAATTCATGAAGATGTGAACTTGGCATGCTGAATGCAGGCAATGCAGAAGTCAGAATTCTTTCAAATAGACGGAGCAATCAGTCTTCTCTGGAAAATGGTTGGTTTTGGTTTCATTTTAACTGTCAATTTCAGATGATTTTTTCCTCTGGTTAAATATCAAATGCGCCATGCCTGACCTTTTAGTCATTTGTGGTGTTTGGGAGTTTTTTATTTGCTTTGACCCCTTGAGACACAAGAGGGGCAGGGCATCTTTCTCAGTAACAAAATTTTGAGCAGATCGAGTTAAAGACATTCAGACATCCGATGCCTTCCCAAAAGTCTACTTTATTTATTCTGTGGTTTTTAGCTGTCTGAGTCCTTGGATGCTCTGGTTGGTGGCATGACTAGTAAAATTGCCATATGCAGGGTTTCATAAGCCTGTTGGTCGTCGAGGCCAGTCACAAGGTGGGAAAGATCTTGATGGTTCGCCCATTTCCACTGAGGGGAAACCTTCAAAGAGGGGAGGTGCTCTTGGATATGGTTCCCATGAGGTGTGTGTCATTTTTTTATTCTTTTTTCACTTTGGCTGTGCAATTTGCTGGTTTTGATTTTGTTACTATTTTGAGCACATATTTACTATTAAAAGGAATTTTCACTTTGAACTAATCTATACTTGTACAGAAGCAAGTGTGGGTTCAAAAATCCAGCTCTGGGTCGTAGTCACTTCATGATAGGTACAAGTCTTCATCCCTTTATTAGCTAATGTCATAGATTTTCTCCAAGCACTAAAACTGCCACTTGTTTAGCTATGCATTGCCGGCAAGGATCATTGACATGTTGCCTCTTCGTAAACTGTTGCAGTGAAGCAAAATTCCTGGTTCCGTGGTAATTTTGATCAGTGGATCTGCTAGTGGCTAGAGAGGCTAGAGGCAGCATCTCCTCTACTGACTGCTAGGCAGAGGCTCAGGATAAAAGTTTTGCCAACAAAAAAAATTGGATTTCTCTGCGGGCGACAAAAATCCCGGAGGAAAGCCTATCTTAAAGTTGGTTTCTCTGATGTGGATATTGGTGTAACTAATGCTTGCTAGGTCGAGATTGCGTGTGGATAGGGGCAGAAGAGAAGAACTAAAAAGTACCCCCCATCAGTTAGACGGTATAGTATAACACCCGGTGATCCCTTCGAGTCCCTCTCTTTCCATCTTACTCAAGGAAGAAGTAATGCACTCGTTGGAGTAGCTACAGATAATCACCGCTTTTGCCGCAGACTTGGAAGGGAACTTGGAGAACTTGAGTTTTTTATAGATCCCTATCTCTTTTTTTGTTTTAGTAGTTGAACTGTAAATATAAGGGCCAGGCACACGGTTCCTTCCGTGCTGCTATGTTCTATATCATAGCACTCGGTAATATTTTGTACCGCAGCGAGGGCAAGCGCTTGCTCAAAGCCCATCTATTTTCAAGGGTTCGGTTCTTGTGAGTAGGACGAGCCTAGGAGTTGATCACTGCACGGAAGCTCGTCGATGATAGGAATTCGATTGGAATACATCGGCAGGAGAAGTTGAGGTGTTGGGATTCTTTTGCTTGGTGGTGCTGTTTGGGTTGATGGGGGGCAGGTGTTTGCTGTTACATGGGGTATGAAATTGAGTCCTTTGTATTTAGAATATGACCCTCGAGCTTATATGAAATTGCAGAATGGACCAGTATGGCTTGGTTGTTAATGGTGATGGAGATTAATATTTGTGCTGCCGGGAGACATCGTTATTGTTTATGTTCCAAGACATTACAACTTGATTTTTTGCGGTCATACGATCTTAGATTGTGTAGCAATTCGCAGGCGATTAGTTCGAAGCATGTGACACAAACCTATGTCAATCGGGATTCAATGTTCTACAGTGATAGGTCCATACGATACGAAGATAAAGGGATTGCAACGGAGCTTATAAATTTTCCTAATAATTGAGAAAGATCCAAAATGTATTGGGCGATGAAATTTGATCAAATCAAAGCATGGAGAGAAAAATTAATGTTGTACTTTGCACCCTGAAGGATTTAATATGAGCAGTTAATCAGCTATAAAAGGTTTTGTTAATGAGTTGAGGCCCAAAAAAAAAACCGATACTTTAGGGAGCAAACTGGGAGGACATGAAGTTCAGGGTAGCAGTTATGGGGTTAGATTTTTACCAGGGACAAACGTGAGGGAGTAAAGTGGTCTGGAGGAAAACTTTAGGGGAGCAAAACACAATTCTTCCCGCCACGACGTGGCCATCTCCAACGCTACAGATGATGAAGAGAGACGTTTGAATCAGAAGAGCCCTCTGTCCTCTCACTTTCCACTGTAATCTCTTCTTCTTCTTCACTGCCTTCAATGGCGGTGAGCTCTTCGCTTCATCTCAGCCCTCTGCTGTCCTCTTCCTGCTTCCACAAGCTCATCGCCGGACGGAGAGGCAGCTCCCGGGCTCGCACTGTCTCCGCGCGGACTTCGACCGAAGCTTACACGCCTTCCAAGGAGAAGACCGGGAGTTCCTTCCCAGGTGTTGTACTCTCTCCCTCCCTAGCGATTTTAGCTGGCTCTGTTGTCTGTCTGACTGAATTCGATCGGAGAATGTGCCAGAGAATTCCGTCTGAGTGTTAAAACAACTTGCGTTTTGGTTCCACGATCATGCTCGGTGATGGCGCAATTATTGGTTGCGGTTTTCTGCAATCAATTTTTTTTTTTGCTGAATAGCTTTCTGCAATCATTTGTTGCTTGACGGGTTAGCTAAGACGATGTGGGGAGGGATTGATTGGATGTTAATTAAAGCTGCAATTCTGTTACAGAACTTCCCCGCTAGTAACGCATTTACTTTGGTGTTGATGGAATAGGGAAGCCTGAGGCTGACGTTGTCGTCATTGGGAGTGGTATCGGTGGGCTGTGTTGTGCGGGGCTCCTAGCTCGGTACCAGCAAGACGTGCTCGTATTAGAAAGTCATGACCAACCTGGAGGTGCTGCTCACGCGTTTAATATTAATGGATATACGTTCGATTCGGGTCCGTCCTTATTCTCCGGTTTTCAGTCTAGAGGTCCGCAGGCGAACCCCCTCGCACAGGTATCTAATGTTGTCTCCCTCTCTTGTCTCTAAATTATTTGGAGGTAGTTTCAGGTTTGATAAGATCCTTCTTGACATTTTTTTTTCATAATTTCCAATATCAATTCACCTCAAAGAGCTAAAACTTGGAATTATTTTATGATATCATTGAGGCTTCTTCCGACCATGATCTTTTCAAGCCAACTGACATAATGCATTCTTATGACCTCAGGTATTAGATGCATTGGGTGAGTCAGTTCCGTGTACCAACTATGACTCTTGGATGGTGTACATACCAGACGCTGAATTCTTGTCTCGCATTGGCCCCACGGAATTCTTCAAGGTGAATACATTGATGTGAGGTTGTTTTAGAATACGATCAGTCAGCAAATCTGCCATCTAAAAGTTAATTGCTCACTTTTGTCAACTCGGAAGGACAGAGGGTATCAATTTAGTGTTTACACTTATAAGAAGAGAAGTGGCTTTCCAATTTTTTTAGGTTCATCAGAATTTACATGGTGAAGCAACTGCCACTTAGTCGTTCTGATCAGTGATGCTGCCTCATTGAAAGTTCACTGGATCCAAAAGGCGCACAGCTGTAATGTTTAACTGCTTATGCTGAGATAATCGTAACATCTTCTTTCAGGACCTCGAGAAGTATGCAGGTCCAAATGCTGTACAAGAGTGGCGGAAACTTATGGTAAGGATCATGGTTTTTTACAACTTTTTTCTGGTTAAGATTGCGGAATGCAATATTATTATATAATATTAAAATTCATAAATTGCGTCCTGATGCTTAAAATGAAGGTTAATGAACAGAAATTGAATTCTCTCAAGTCTTTTTCCCCTGCTATTTAGCTTTAAGTGGGATTTTCTTTTAAGTTTTAAGTTGAGAATCGATTGAAACCTCAGATTCATACTATCAATTATCGCTGCAGAAGGTGGTAAGATGATGTCCTGAGCAGTTACACATCCAGGACCTTTGACACAAATAGATGTGTCGCAAGTTCCATACGGATTACTTTTCAATACAATTTCTTTCAAATTCATTAAAGTATTATGTACTGATCTTCAATATCTGTTACTATAGAATATCCATGTGGTAGATTTTCAAATTTTGCACGGGCGATACACGTTCCTTCTAGATCCATTTTGCATTATATCTAAGGGATTCCTTGTGATGTGCATTGTGGATTGTTTGTTTCCTCTGCAAATTCATTTTTTCTCTGATGGAAATTTTTGTAGGATGCAGTGCTTCCACTGTCTACAGCAGCCATGGCTCTGCCTCCCCTATCTGTCCGTGGTGACTTGGGTGTTCTTTCCACTGCTGCAGCAAGATATGCCCCTTCTCTGTTGAAATCTTTTATCCAAATGGGACCTCAAGGTGCTCTTGGTGCAACAAAGCTTCTCAGACCTTTCTCAGAGATTGTTGATTCATTGGAGCTGAAAGACCCATTTATAAGGAATTGGGTGGACCTCCTCGCTTTTCTCCTTGCAGGGGTGAAATCTAATGGTATACTTTCAGCAGAGATGGTAACTATTATATTAAAATTTGGATAGATTCAATCACATTGTCATTCTTATATCTTTTTTAATATTTTATAATAAAAATATTTGCTCCCTAAGGATGAAACGACCAACCGAGAATCCTCATTTATCCAGTCCTTCCTCAATTTCTTTAGAAGGACATGCACCGTATCTCTTGGGGCCTTTTTATGATGTTATTACTCTTTGAACTTGAACTTTGAAGCTGGAGGCTGGACGATAAGTTTGAATTCATCATTCCATGCTTGCATATCTAAGAATCTCACGAATTTCCCCCGTTTTAGCTGTCTTTATGACAATTCAATGACTTATCCTTTCTGTAGATCTACATGTTTGCGGAGTGGTATAAACCAGGCTGCAGTCTGGATTATCCTCTTCATGGTAGTGGAGCTATTGTCGATGCCCTCATCAGAGGAATGCAGAAATTCGGTGGACGGATTTCCCTTCGGAGTCATGTCAAAAGCATTGTTGTTGAGAATGGCCGGGCTGTCGGAGTAAAGCTAAGAAGTGGTCAAGTGAGTAGACTCAAATAAAAAATATTTTTTAAAAAAAATTAAAAGAATTGCAAGACCAGCAAAATTGCTTGCATGATTAGGCTTCACACATATACTGAGGAAGCAACTATATATGTGCAGTTTGTGCGTGCCAAGAAGGCTGTTGTCAGCAATGCGTCTATGTGGGATACTTTAAGTTTGTTGCCCAAGGAAGCTGTTCCTAAGTCGTATGCAGACAGGATCAATGCAACCCCACAGTGTGAATCTTTCATGCATCTCCATCTGGGTTTTGATGCTGAGGTGAGCATTATGAATACTTGCTCTAAAAGCAAGAGTTTCTCTGTGGAACTGACTTTACACATTTTGCTGTGATCCATTCAGTTCTCTTCGGTGAATTGCTTCAATTATCTTCTAGTTCGTTAAAGTCCCCGAAGTTTCTGTGATTTCTTTTCGAGTGGAATGTACTAATTTGGCAATATCTCATTCTCAACTAACGATTCACGTTCCGCATCTTCTTTACTAATCGAGTTCCTGATGAGTCATTTATTCTCATCTAATTTCGAGCATGTCACTCCTTAATATGTGTCAAAAACCATCTCTCGTTGACATTGTGAATCCATCTCACTCTGTTGTGATCATTATATTCCCAGTTCCTAAGGCTGAACTCCTGTAGGAATTATTTGATCTTAACAGGGCATACCAGAAGACTTGGGAATCCACCATATAGTTGTCAATGATTGGGAAAGAGGAGTTGATGCCGATCAGAATGTTGTTCTGATATCTGTGCCTACTGTGCTCAGTCCTGATCTGGCACCACCAGGAAAACACGTGCTACATGCCTATACCCCGGGAACCGAACCATACGAACTCTGGGAAGGTCTTGATCGCAGAAGCAGCGAATATAAGAAGCTGAAAGCTGAACGATCAGAGGTAGAACTTTGTGAACGCTCACTTATTTCTTTTGAGACTCGGAGATATCTATAAGTATAAAATCAGTTACTCTACAAGTCCCCGCTTGTGTAAACTCTCCGCTTTTTTAAATCAGCCATTTTAAATGAAACATGCTTTACTAATAGTAGATAATTGCACCAGGTTATGTGGAGAGCCGTAGAGCGTGCCCTTGGCCCAGGCTTCAGTCGTGAGAAATGTGAGGTGAAGCTAGTTGGAACACCCTTGACGCATAAGCGGTTCCTCCGGAGGAATCGTGGGACGTATGGGCCTGCTATACAGGCAGGTAAGGACTCGTTTCCTGGACATTCAACTCCCATAGCACAGCTTTACTGCTGCGGGGATTCCACTTTCCCTGGGATCGGGGTTCCCGCAGTCGCCGCAAGCGGTGCAATCGTAGCCAATTCGCTAGTGTCTGTTTCCAAGCACACCGAGCTTCTTGATGCTGTTGGGATATAAATACATCATAGGTTCAGTTGTCTCTGCTGATGTTTTCAAATCATTTAAATCCTATCCACTTCACGCACATATAGTAGTTAATCGATTTTTGTCGGGCATTTTTCTTACAAAGTCATACGAAAAATTTTGTCCAATCACGTCCTTATTACTGTCCCTAATGTGATACCACGAAAACTTGATTGAATGTCACATTTACAGTGCAATTAATTTTATCGCCTTTTCTTATACAGAATTAATTTTATCATTATTATCTTGTGGACCATATGATTGGCCTTTGGCCTCGGACCTTTTCCTTTCCCTGCTTTTCATCATATTCATTAATAAATAACTGTGTTGCTCGAGGAACTCTAATCTATGCTTCGAATCGTGCCGGTCATAGTAGTCGATTTTCACCTATTTCGATCAATGGTCGCGATCATGCTGCATATCATATTTTCAAGGAAAATAAAAAATAAAAAGGATATAGGTTGGCGTGGCATTAGGCTCAGCCCACTCGATGGGAGGACCACTCCCAATAATCATGGCATTATCTTCCAAGCTCTTCATTCAGTCTCCAATGGGGACGTGAAGGCTTCAGGCATGCAAGCACCGGTGGGCCATCCCATGTCCGTGGGCCCGCTCTCTGCTTTCATAAGGCCACAGCCACTTAAAATCGATTATTCGTGCCACACTCAACAATTATCTGAAAGTTGTATTCACGTTTTATTTATGTTTAGTGAGCCCGGGGAAAATTACGGGTTATGCATTTCCAAGTTGCATCGTTTGCTCTTCTTCTTAGGCCTCGGCTTTCGAATCGTAGAAAGGAAGTGTTGCTGGTCCAAGAAAATCGACCTGTCGTGCTTTATCTTGCAATCAAAAGGGGCAACATATTTTTTCATATCATGTGATCACTTTATCTTAGATTTGCCAGTCAATACAGTCTAATCATTGCCCTAAAACCTTTTCATTTGTGGGTTCTTTGTCACGCTAGACAGGAGCGTGTGAGTTAACTAATGAAGGCAGAATCTTTTGGTTCGAGCCTCACGGTATAGGTCAATTAGATAGGCGGAAACTTCTCCGATTCCTTTCTGCAAGTCGTCGGACCAATCCTTTATTTTTCAAATCATGCATTGCAAAAAGTTAATATGACGATATATGTGCATGAAAAAGAGTTCTTTTATACGACCGAATAATTCTCAATGACAACTTGGTCGGTTCGATCGGGGTTGGGCGAGGCCGAGCCACCGGCCTTGGTGGCCGGAGGAATGTGAAGGGACAAAATAGGTCGAAAGTTGGGGGGGGGGGGGCCGGGCGGGGATGTTGACTTCCACGAGATCAGAACAATAATGCAAGCAAGCAAACATTGGGCCAAGGCAAGGATAGGGATCGGGTGCACGTGCCACGTGTCGGGACGAGGAGCACCCGTGCAGCCATCCTGCGTCTGTCAGCCGGGGCCCACCGCGACGCGACGCATCTCGGTGGCTTCTGAAATAGTGATCTCCGGGAGTTGGCCTGGTGTGGGCCGTGGGGAGCCGAAAGGGACGAAACGAGCGGAGGAAGAGTATAAGAAACGGCCGGGGCCGCCGTGGGTGATCCAATTCCAAGCAGCAGTTAGAGCTTCAGCTTCCCCACGTGGCCTGATCCCGTGTCGAATAAAGATCCTCCCACGGCCGAGTTTCAGCCCGGTTCAATTCAACTCGTAAAAACCAAATCACAAGAGATTTATTAGATCGGGACAAAAAATGATTTGCATCATTCACTCCTATATGCCGAGATCTCGTTTAGGCAATGCACGTGTAGCATGTGAATGCTATAAAAGGGACTGGGAAAGGGGACGTGCACTCGTCATAGGACTTATCCCGACACCTCACGGCATGGCTCCGATTATTTGTCGAAAGTTCGACATTTTAGCTTAATTGGCTTGAACGGGAAACATGACGATAAGAATTTAAAGGGATTTGTGAAGAGAAGGGGAAGAAGCTTGCGGCGCTTTTTTTTTTTTTTGCCTACCAAGAAAGAATATAATTGTATTATACTTTTGGGATAAGTTTCTCCTTAATAATTTAGCACTGGTTTAATAATTGAAGAGTCGTTGCAATAATCATGAGGAATTTTCATCCCCATTCGAAGAATACATGAGTGAAAATCGAGAGCCTCCATTCCTATTATATTTCGCAATTCACATTCTTACCCCAAATTTATATATAATATATAATGGCAAAATGAAAAAACACGTCTAATGAGATTGCATCATGTATGTCATCTTAGGATTAATAAAGTGATACGATGTATCAAGTGTTCAGCTCTCTATTTACCCAAATTTCACTGAATCTTCTCTACCATTTTTAATGCATTAATTAATAATTAATGTATAAGTAAATAATTTGATTTATGAGAATAATATATTTATATCAATTCAACTTACTAAAATTATTTTCATTTTGCAATTCTCGATTTAACAAGTGAAATTATGTTTACTGGAATATAGTTATGAACTTTTAAAAATTTATATGCCAATATTAAACACACTTAAAAATATAAAAAAAATACAAGTGAATTCATCTAAGAGTTCATACAATTTTAATAATAAATATATATTTTGGAATTCGATTAATTAAAATTATTTTATTTTTCAATTTTTAATTTTATAAATGCTTAATTGTATTTTTGAAACTCTAATAGGTTTTTCAATTTAAAAAGAATAGGGAAATATTTATCTAAAAATTTTCACACGAGTAATTACTTATATAATTGAAATTGTTAGAAGGTTTGGAATATTAAAAACGATTACAAGTTCCATGTTAATAGTAAATATACTTATAAATTAAAAATGAAGTTAAAAGAATTTATTTATTTAAAAGTTTATTAAATGAATGGAAAATTTTAGTCTCTCTTTTTATTAATCTACTTAAAATTGAAACATTTAAGTTCTACGAGTAACTTATTATTATATAAAGGATATAAATGCAAATATCTTCTAGAATTTGATCTTGAAAATTAAGATTTTTTT
The DNA here is from genome assembly GCF_007655135.1 of Punica granatum. Lineage (NCBI taxonomy): Eukaryota > Viridiplantae > Streptophyta > Magnoliopsida > Myrtales > Lythraceae > Punica > Punica granatum. The sequence goes on from NC_045130.1 coordinate 5,587,540, forward strand.
AAAAACGAAAAGGTATTTATTAATTACTTTAATTATAATAACTTTATTCGTGTGATTTTACTAATCTTTTTTATAAAATATATAAATATAAATTCATGCTTTTTAAATGAATAATATAGTTTTTGTTATGTAAATAAAGTATTTAATAGAAAAAATATAATATGATGAATTTAACATTCTTCATTTATCATTATTTTGATGATTATCAAAAAGTTAATTCTACAATTATAAACTAATCAATATTTTTAAAGACTTTATATAATAAATTATAAAAATTCATGCCATGAATAACACTTTCGCACAACGCGCCATGTGAAATAACTAGTATGATCTTTAAAATGTAGAGTACTTTTATTCTATGATTTCTCATTTATCTGCTATATCGATTCAGAGTCCCGATTGTTTTCCACAAGAAATGAAATAACATTAATTTTACTAATTGAACTGTCAACATCAACAGATTGAAAGAGGCGGTGTGAATATGTATGTGTGTACATCCAAATTCAGCTCATCCAACGATTGGACCCAACAAATCCACTCCCGTTAATTCTTAATAATGATCAAAATAAATTAATTATTACAAACACAAATCTTATGGAATAAAAAAAAATCAGCACCGTGCCCCGTATGTACACAAATGGATAAATACGTACGTACGATGAAGTTGCCCAAAAAAAAAAAACACAGAGAGAAAGACAAGTACAGTAGAGGGTACTGCCCGCAGCTGAGAGAGTGAGAGCTAAATATTTTATAATATATATATACATATATGGGCATCTACATACAATACATACAGTGATATATAGAGAGAGAAAGAGAGAGGTGAAGGGAAGAGAACATTTGTCAGTGGAAAGAGGAAGGGGGGCCAGTCTCTCATCAAAGAGGAAAAAGGCAGAAACCGAAAATCCTTTCCTCCTCCTCGTCCTTCTTCACTACCACTTCACTCTCAAGACGGAGGTGAGGCTCTGATCGGAATCTGATCGCCTCAGCTCCCGCCTCGTCGATCGGGCCTTCCGTTGCCGTGAATTTGCTTCGCGGCTTCGACGCTTGGTGAGCTGAAGTAGTTTTTAGAATGCTCGGAATCTGCTTCCGGTGGTCGTCGACACGATTCCAGGTGAGCTCCGCGGTGCCACGGGGTGGAGCGATGCTTGAGTCTTTTTTTTTTTTTTAACGTTTTCGATGGCTATGGGAGCTGTGTGTAGCCGGCTCTGTTTAGATCTGACTGTGTCGTGTGAATAGCGTGATGGAAGTAATCGGTTGCTTGGCTGTTTGGTTGTTTTGTTGTCGAGTGCTGTTCTTAGAATAATACGAGGTTGGATAGTGAGAATTCAGCTAAATATTTGAGCTGCTGATCTCCGTAGTAAGTATTTGATGTACGATGCGACAGAAGTAGTTAATGTAGAGCGGGAGCTGTGTTTTGATGGTTGGTGAAAATGAAAACAGTACGAGGTGGACTATGCGTAGCAAGCTGTACTGTTTGATGGTGAAACCACACAGCTTTGAATTGATTGCTGCCAATTTTTCATTGCATGGCATGAATTGGAACTGCTTCTGTTTAATTCAAGCAGAAGTTTATTAGTCTACGATTATAATTTAGAGTTGCATTTCATGTGTTAATCCATCATCACGAGGAACTAATTCACGATGTCGGTTCCTGCTCCTGCTGTTTAGGCAGCTGATGGTTGATAATTCGGTAATTTAGCGATTATGGCAGAATTCATCCGTCAACAGTTCGCTGAATTAAGTATTTCCTGAATGTGGGACTAATTGCATAGAGGGGGACATCTCGCATCTGTGCTTGAACTTCAACTGAGCATATATTTCGCACAACTGGGTAGTGGAAACAGAGTTAGGTCCTAAAGTCCATTTGAAAGCCCTTAGCAGTAGCCTGTAGCCAGGCAAAGAAATTAAGAGAGAAATTTGGCCAGGAATCTGACTGTCATTTTTATATCATCAATCGTTCCTTCTTTAGAATTCAAATAATGATGTTGTTAGTTTAGACAGAAAAATCATGTTAACTGTCAGCTACATTAAAATCTTTTATCTTTTGATTCTTTTGTTCCTGCTTTCCCGTGGTTGTTGTGTAATTGTTAATCAATGTTGTTGGAAATCTTTGGTGGTCTATGCTTGATAGTGTATCTTCTATGCACTGCTTCTGTTACTGATTTTTGAATATTTATTAGGAAGGGAGTTGCTTGAATGTGATGAGAAACAGAGAGAAGAAGTAGCATAACTCTTAAAAAAAAAAAACAAAAAGAAGTACTAGAGTTCTTGGCATTTCCCAGGCAAACATAAATGGCTTCTGCCCGCATGGGTAATGGAGGAGCTGGCAGTTCCAGGTCCGTTAATGGTTTTAAGAGTTCATCCAGTTCAGTTGATTGGCTTAGCAGAGAGATGCTTGAGATGAGACTGCAGGATAAGGTGGACCATGATGAGGATAGGGTGAGCCTCTTCATCTTAAGCATGTACTTTACATTTTCTCAGCGTTATACAAGCCTTTGCTTTTCCTGTCCCTTCTACCTTGAATCCAGCTCACAATTAAAGATTCTGCATGACGGTTATAATCAACTTTTGTTCAAGGGCAGTATTTAATGCTATTGAACGTTGTTTCTGTTGCAGGAGAGTGAGACAGATATAGTTGATGGTGTGGGCGCTGAAATAGGGCACGTGATAAGAACTACTGTTGGTGGCAGAAATGGTCAATCTAGGCAGGTTCGATAGAACAATAGAAATATCCAATTGTTTCCAGTGAAGATTCACCTTATTTATAGGCGAGGATCTACAGCTTTTGCAATTTTTGTTTCTGTGTACTACAGGCGGTCAGTTATATAGGGGAACATGTGGTCGGAACAGGATCTTTTGGAGTTGTTTTCCAAGTAAGTCCGTCCACTGCTTTTAATCCAGTGCAGTTTGGTTTCACTCCTTTTGTTATATAAATTTTATGGCTTCAATTTGACTATTATATGCAGGCAAAATGTAGAGAAACTGGAGAAATCGTTGCTATTAAGAAAGTTCTCCAGGACAAGAGATACAAGAATAGGGAATTACAGATTATGCAGATGCTGGACCATCCTAATGTCGTGGCATTGAAACATAGTTTCTTCTCAACAGACAAAGAAGAGCTGTATCTTAATCTTGTGCTGGAATTTGTTCCGGAAACTGTTCACCGTATTGCAAGGAACCACAGTAGGATGAATCAGAGAATGCCTTTAATATATGTCAAACTATATACGTATCAGGTAAGGAGTAAATTCCCAGTTATATATTTTGCTTTCTCCTGGTTTATACGCGGTATATATATGTGTGTCACATGCCTGTGGAATTGGGTACTCCTCTATTTAGTGAGTTGCTAACTTTGAGAAGCATCCTGTATGAGATATTTATAGGGCTAGACTCTTCTTTCTAACGAACTGCTTTATTGAAATATTGTCAATGCAGATTTGCAGGGCACTTGCTTACATACATAACTGCATTGGTATTTGTCACAGAGATATCAAGCCTCAGAACTTGCTTGTGAGATCTCGGTCTTCTCTGTCTTGGACTTAATGCTTAATTCTGCACCGATTCTCATGGCAAGCTAACTCTATGTTTCCAGTATGCTTGGTCATGTGACTCATGTTTTTCCTCTTGCCAGGTGAATCCTCATACCCACCAGTTGAAACTTTGTGATTTTGGAAGTGCTAAAGTGCTGGTTTGTACTGATTTAACCTTTTCTTCTGAACAGTTTATGTTTGATTTTACTTCTTTGGGAAGTGAGTTTTGGTTTTCCATTCCATTTAGGTCAAAGGGGAACCTAATGTTTCATATATCTGCTCAAGATACTATCGTGCTCCAGAACTAATATTTGGTGCCACTGAGTACACAACAGCTATAGACATATGGTCAACAGGTTGTGTCATGGCAGAATTACTTCTAGGCCAGGTGGTCCTTGGCTTCTCTAATATGCATATGAGTACTTCTGTTGAACTCCAGAAATTTCTTGTTCTAACTAAACTTCTCAACAGCCTCTATTTCCGGGAGAAAGTGGAGTCGACCAACTAGTTGAGATCATTAAGGTAATTATGTTTTTATTTTTTTTCTATAGTAATGATCAACTGAATCCATTTCCTTATTATGAGTGAGATATGCTGAGCCCTATATGTGAGGGCAAGGGTAGCCTTGGAAATTTAAATTTCTTATTAGCCTTGAATTGTTCAAACTGAAAGTGAAAGTAAATCCTCTGATAGTGAGATGTGAGCCTAAAATTTGAGTCTTGTGATTTACCTTTTTTTTTCTTTTTTTATTTTTTCTTTTAAAGAGTTATAGATAACTACATATTTTATGTATCCTTTTTGGAATGGAAGCATGAGTTTTTTTGAAGTCTCTTCTTTTCTGCATTTGAAGGATGAGAAACCTGTGACTTCAGAGTCATTAACAAAATTTCAACCAAATTCCCTCAGGTTGACCTTAGTATCTGTTATGTGTTTCTGCATCATGGTTTTATCCCTTGGGAAAATCACAATTCGATGAATGGGATGAATTTGTGCTCTCTCAGATTATATATGAAGAATTAAAATTGCCTTTACACCCACACACAAATATCTATTAAATATATTTTTCACTGAGGCTCTGCAATGAAATAGAGAAGAATGAAAAGAGTCATAATGCACAGAGTTATATTCAAAATCTTTCAGGTTTTGGGAACACCAACGAGGGAGGAGATAAAGTGCATGAATCCGAATTACACAGAATTTAAGTTTCCTCAGATAAAGCCTCATCCATGGCACAAGGTACGTTGGTTCAAGTATTACTCCTTTGATGCTTTTCTTAAGGTATCTTCGTTTTAAAGACTATAACTTTATCAGTCTTATCATATTTCATTGCTTGACCATGTTCGCTTTACAAGTTTATCTTCCATCCTTTAGGATATTAGAAAAGGTAGTAGAGTAAGTCGAACCATACACCTAGAGTGCACCTTCCTATCGAAAAAGAGTTTATAAAAACTGGAACTTTCTAAAAGTTTCATTTTTCAAAAGATTTATTCATATCTTTCATTTGCCCTTTGCAATAGATAAGGGGCGTAGAACAAACTGACAATATTCTCCTTTGCCAGGTCTTTCAAAAGCGGCTACCTCCAGAAGCAGTTGATCTTGTCTGTCGGTTTTTCCAATATTCCCCGAACTTGCGCTGCACTGCTGTATGTTCTCACTTGCTATTTCTCCGCTTTACTAATATTAAAAGGAATTATCATTTTCTTTTTGTTGCTCCCTTCTCTGTCATTTATAAGTGAAGTATCATCTTCTGAAGCTCTTTTTGTGGTGTTGTAGTTGGAAGCTTGTATTCACCCCTTCTTTGATGAACTGAGGGATCCAAACACTCGCCTTCCTAATGGCCGCCCTCTTCCACCCCTCTTTAATTTTAAGCCCCAAGGTATGATCCATCCTCACATCGTTACAGAATCTTGTTAGTTGTAGCATGACTGACATAAAACCTACCAGCTTAGATATATGTACAGTAAGTGAGTATGGATATACTTCTACGTGTTATTGGTATAACTCTATTGGGAAAAGTTCTCCAAAGCATATGATCCAGAAATGACAGAATTTGTAAACTTCGGACTGTATGATGATTTTGAAAGTCTTGAGATCTGTTGTTTGCTTTGCATGGTAGTTCTTCGTGACTACAGTTACCCTTTGAATCAACGAGATTATTTTTAACCTGTCATATGAACTTTCTTTCTTCATTCCTTACATCCTCATTTATCTTTGTTACTTTGGTTCATTTTCTTTTTTTTTCCTGGACAGAACTCACGGGCATACCCCCAGATATCGTGAGCCGACTCATACCAGAGCATGCTCGGAAACAGAACCTGTTCATGGCTCTTCATGCCTAAGATTACCGATCTTTCTTGCTTCTGCAGTGCTCTCCCATCCTCTGCCGTGCCTCCTGATTCTCAATCTCCAAAATCCCAGATTCTCTTCTCATGAAGAATCATACTACCATCTTGCCAGGTAAAAAAGGAACAAAGAAAACGAAAATGTTACTGGAGACATCCATGCTGTTGAGTCAGCGTTTTGGCGAAAATGTACTTGTTTTTATGTCTATATATTATATAGTGATAAGCTATTATGTATATGTGGTGCTGTGATCCGAGATAGCCGCAGCGGAGCCTTTACTTACTCCGTGTTAAAAAGTTTGTTATATCCGTATTCGCAGCAATTCTGCCGGAGAACTTTCTATGTTACAGCAAAACTTCTTTATCTCGATATGGAAATTTTCCTCACATACACAAGTTAATTTCTTTACTGTTACCGCAATCTCAGAAAACATACGTGTGTCAGTAATGGGATGGTGATGGAATGAGTCGTGACCTCTCCTGCATAAAATATTCAGCATCTGTTAGAAGCTTATAGATTATTTATTAATATTAACATATCGGTATTTTTTTTACTCGGTCAGATTTTATTATTAAGTCAATTAATGCATTGATATCAATAGTCAACTGCTCTGGATCTTGGATCTTGAATGAACCCTACCATCCCAATTTCACTTACAAAATATTGGATGAGTAATACACAGTAAAGTGACTATGTAAAATTTCACTCTGGAATAACGCGTATTTAGTAAAAAGGAGAGAGTTGTGTAATGGAATTTGTCATTCGAGAGTAAGTTTTATATGATCACTTGATTATGTACTACTCGCTCAATATTTTTTCAATTTCGCTTCTTCCTATAATCGTCTATCAAATCGATATCTTTTAAATAAAGAGGGAATTCGGTGTACCACGTTACTTTTCACTCATAAATATGAGAAAAACCGGATCTGGTGCTAATCCTGATTTGCATTAGCTACTTGCGCGTCTTGGCATCGGTCTATCCACTGCCTATTGTTGTGCTACCATGTGGTAACGTATCATTCGTTAACATCTAGTTGAGAAGAAGCCCATTTATCAACCCACTTGAAGTTTGAATGTTAAAGTAGAAATCAAAGGGATGTGCCACCACAATCACGATTGTAATCTCTACTTGACCGATAAAAATCACTATGCAAGTAACCGATTAAAATCACTATAAAAATTACTGTCACTTAACGAATCTTTATTTGTGGCTCAGTACATGTAAAGCTTGGACGCTAACATTCTCCATCGCATGCCAACTGCCGAGTATACTCGAAATTTGTGCCTAGACGTGGAAGTCTCAAGTTCCACGTGATTTCTCAACTGTGATACTCCGAACTTGGATCAACCGATCTTATTTGCCAAGAAATCTTTTAGACGTTCACGACACAGTTCTGCATCATCTGATACTTCACCGCACTTCCCCCGACCGCAGTCCCTTTGCTTCTACTCCCTAAGGTGATGAATGCAGGGCACTTCACAACAATGTGGTAGCCCCCCGTTGTGATCCTCCCGACTCTCCATCTCAGCCGTCCGACCAACTTGATCATCACCAGTACCATCCCGTTCCCCTGATCTTGGCTCAGCGCAGCTGCATTGTACGGCGCGATTGGCACGGAGTAACCAAACAGGAACGGCGACCACACATCGACCTCCTTGTGACCCTGACACATACATACATGTTCCGCTTCAACAGAGTCAATGACAGGATACTACACTCTTTGAGTAAAGATCTGATAATAGAGGTGCCTTGGTAGCATATACCGGACCTGGTACGACGGAGGGATCGCCGTGCGGAGCGTGATCTGCTGGTCCCTGTAAGAGGCATAAGCAACAAGCTTGTCATAGTATATGCCGAGGCGGGCATTGGGGTTGCGGCACACCACCGTCACTTGGAAGGTGACGTTGAGGAGGTACGGGTACGTGCCGACATTGAAGCCGTATACAGTGGCATCCTGGAGCACGAACGACGGCTTGTGGGGACGGAGCACGAACCAGAGGATGAGAGCAATGACGAGGATCACAAAGACAGCTGCCAGCGCACCAATGAGGGCCTTGCGACGGCAGCTGCTCTCACCGTGGTGGGGGCAGCTCTCGGTACCGTCATCCAACATCGACCTTGCTGGGATCGATCTCACAGTACAGATGCAGGAACCGAACTCCGGAGATGGCCGGGATGGGCGGAGGTGAGCGGTGGCGGAGGCGGAATGTGCACAGGCAGCAGGGTACACTAACTAATTAATATGAATGAAGATTGGAGGGCGACTCATCATGATATATAATAATACAAACATTAATGGTCTGATCTCTCTCGATCATAGCGTTCTTTCTTTTATTATATATATTTTTTCGGTTAGTGTTATTATATTTTGAATTTCATGGAGGCCATGCACGTCGGTGAGGGAGATTCCGGTTCTTGTCAACTGTGTGATTGCCTTCAAATAAAATAGTTCCATGCACGACTTTTTTAGTCACGTAGCCTTAATTAGGTCTCTGTTTTTCCACTAATTATAATAATTGAACTTGGATCTTGCACGTTTATTCCGATTATGCACCGCGCTACCGCTACGCTCTTATATTTCTGATTGGGTTACCATGCAATGGTGTGACTCGAGTTCAAAAAAGCTTTTAATATAAAAAGGAACGTATCAACTGCACTTCACGGTGAATTTGATTCTTAATTTCCACTTAAGCACACACAGTAATTATCACAACTCACGTGAAACGACCCTTTTGCCAAGAGATTGATCGCGTACATAGTTTAACCGAATGTAAGTCTAATCTAACTATCTAAATGTTGAGTATGAAATATGAATGACTCTCTATTCAGATAGTTACTTACAATAGACATCAAGGAATTTGACTTGGTGGTAGTGTGTGTGGCCCCTATAATTTTCACCCAAGTTCAATCCTTGGAGTCCGGCCTCAAGCCCTAGATCAAGCTTGATTAGTTACTTTTAACTTGCCTGGGGAGATGGATTAAAATCGAGGTGCCCGCAAGTTGTCCTGAACACCGCCTAATGCGGCCGTAAATTATGGTAAAAAAAGGGGGTTACTGGACACCGTCGATGGCCGAGAGATTCAAAAGTTTAGCAACAATATAATATCTACTCTTTTCCCTGTTAGTTCCGAAAAAAATATTAGCTAGGTATTATTAATTCATTTTAAGTAATAATCAACGAGAATGCTTATAAGTGAAAATCTATGCACTTGTTGTGGGATCAATTTTTCACTTTTAGACATTATAATTTGACATCACACAACCAAATGGCTGAATAATACTCACCGAATATTTACTTGGTAGTTCCTGCTAGTACACAACAATGCAGATGGATAAAATTCCTACTAATTCATTATTGTAGGCGTTTTTTTTTAACCCCCTAATTAATGGTAAAACGTCCATTCACAATCCTACATTAAAACATACACATCAATCTCAAATCAAATTATATTTTTTTCATTTTTATCCTATCTTTTTCTTCTCACCTATTTTAATGAACTTAAATTTTATCATTATTTTATTGATTTTTTTCCTCACCAGGCCCGCGCAACGGGTGAGAAAAAAGACCAGTTGATTAATTGATTTTCAATCCCTTCGCCTTGATGACTATGTGCGTGTTTCTCCAACTTCCTCAAATGCCTCCAGAATTGAACTGTAAACTAAAGAGTAATAATCAATGTAATTGCTTAAACCAAAGCATGGATAGCCTGCCCTTAACCCACCCGGAAAAAAATATCGGATCGAACCCACGGCCACGCCAGCTGATCCGGACACGACAAAATCAATCAATCTCTCAATCCTCCTACTGTTTTTTTTTTTTTTTTTTTCCTTTTAAGAAGCTTCTTGAACGTTGATGCAGCTGAGCCCATAAGAAGAAGCAAAGCCTCTAGAAGGACTACAACTGTGTGGCCCACTCCACTCTATCCCTACGCTATCCGAATCAGACAGAGCCCTCGACTTCCAACTATCACGTGGGCCCCAGCCCACAACTCTACCGAACCACCTCGACCTTTCCAAACCGGGCAGCCCCAATCTACGGCCCCGATTCCACCATCTCCCCCCTCCCCGCTGCCCGTCCCCTCCCCCGGGCTGCCCGCCCGCGGATCGTTCTGGAACCCGCCACGCGCCACCCCCCTTCCCCCCCCCCCCCCAACTTTAATATAATTCCACCTATGCCCCTCCCCCGTCTCTCGTCGTATCACAGCTGCCGTACTGATCAAGCCAACACTGCTCTCTGCGTTCTGAATTCCTCTGCATTGCCTCTCCGGACATGGCTCCGTCCTCAGCCGCAGCCCAAATTCACTTCCCGGGCCTCGCCGGGCCGTCCCCCTGCTCGTCCTCGAAGACCCAGAGGGTGGGCCACCCTCCGCGGTCGGTCTTCTTCGGGCAGGCCCTCGGCTCGGCCTTAAAGGCCTCGCCTTTCTCGAAGCTCAACGCCGGCCGGAGCTCGAGACCGAGGAGGAGGCAGGCCGTGGGGCCCGTCACTGTGGTGTGCGAGAAGGTGGTGGGCATCGACCTTGGCACGACGAACTCCGCGGTGGCGGCGATGGAGGGAGGGAAGCCCACCATCGTTACCAACGCGGAAGGGCAGAGGACCACCCCCTCCGTGGTGGCATATACCAAGAACGGGGACAGGCTTGTCGGGCAGATAGCTAAGCGGCAGGCGGTGGTGAACCCGGAGAACACGTTCTTCTCCGTCAAGAGGTTCATCGGGAGGAAGATGTCGGAGGTGGACGAGGAGGCGAAGCAGGTGTCGTACAAGGTGGTCAGAGATGAGAACGGGAACGTGAAGCTCGAGTGCCCTGCTATCGGAAAGAGGTTCGCCGCGGAAGAGATCTCTGCTCAGGTATTTGTTGTGTTGCTCATTTGCTCCCTCTTTCTTCACCTTCATGTTGGGTTTTCTGTGGGAAATGCATTCGCATTGGATTCTCAGAGCAGAGCCCTGGACTTGGTAGTTAAGCTGTTAAGGTGCAGACGGGTAATTTTCCTGGAGAGATGATGTTGATAGTGGCATGTTGACGGAGGGTCTCCTTATCTGATTGCTGTCTTGTTCAAGCCGGACAATGGTGAAGTTTTTATTTTTATTAAGGGACTGCAGGTTGGGTGCTGTTGCCAGTAACTCTGGACGACGTTGAATTGGAGTCCTGACAATCTAGGTTCCGGGTTACCGTGATCTAATGTTTGGGGCCGGTTTCAAATTTGAGATTTTTTTCGAGCTGGTGGGCTGTATTGTATGATTGAGAGTTCTTTACATGGCATTTGGATTCGGTCTAGTTTTGAAGGTCTGCAGAGGAGATTTTCCATGCAGATGATTGGTTGTTCATCAAGAAGTTGTGGCAATAGACTTCGTAGAGAGATTATTACGATAACAATATAGTTGGACGGCTCCCAAGACTTGAATTCTTCTCAAATGATATGCAGAATTGATTATCTCTCTCTTCTTTCTAGACAAATTTTTTTTTCCTGCTTTCTCGACATTACATTTGATGTCACGACCAATGCTTTAATTTACCGTGGTGCAGGTGTTGAGGAAGCTTGTGGATGACGCTTCCAAGTTTTTGAACGATAAGGTCACGAAAGCTGTGGTCACAGTGCCAGCTTACTTCAATGATTCACAAAGGACAGCAACTAAAGATGCGGGTCGGATTGCCGGTTTGGAAGTTCTCCGGATCATCAATGAACCTACTGCTGCATCCCTGGCTTATGGGTTTGAGAAGAAGAACAACGAGACTATTCTTGTGTTTGACTTGGGTGGCGGTACTTTTGATGTCTCAGGTACTCTTTTATATCTATTTCTCCTCTTCATTTTTATTTGTCAAATTTTAGTTGTAGAAGTTGGTCATTGTTTCTTTGCTAGTTACTGTTCTTTACTCTGTACTTGTTACTTGTTTTGCAGTGCTCGAGGTCGGTGATGGTGTCTTCGAGGTCCTTTCCACTTCAGGAGATACCCATTTGGGAGGTGACGACTTTGACAAGGTTTGTTAGTCATTTCTGTTATCTGAAGATTGTCTCCTTTATCCTCTTTGAGGAATGAACTTTTTCTAAGTGATCAATCGGTTATGCAGAGAATTGTCGATTGGCTGGCTGAAAACTTCAGGAAAGATGAAGGGATCGACCTTCTGAAGGACAAGCAAGCCCTTCAGAGGTTAACTGAGGCAGCTGAGAAGGCTAAAATGGAGCTATCAACTCTTACACAAACGAACATAAGGTGCATATATGCACATATACATCTACTCGGGAAGTTTAGCTTGTTTTGTTATTGACTCTTTTACTGATTGTGAACTAATTATTCCTGCAGCTTGCCTTTTATTACTGCCACTGCAGATGGTCCAAAGCACATTGATACCACGCTAACAAGGGTCAAGTTCGAGGAGTTATGTGCTGACCTGCTCGATAGGTATCTAGCAGCAATCCATTGTATTGTACCCAAAGGCAATTGCTGTTATGATTGTCTAATCATATTTACTTATTCCATCTTTGTAGACTCAAGAAGCCGGTAGAGACTGCCTTGAAGGATGCAAACCTGAGCTTTAAGGACTTGGATGAAGTCATCCTTGTTGGAGGCTCAACTCGTATTCCAGCTGTTCAAGAACTTGTTAGGAAGATGACCGGGAAAGAACCTAATGTTACAGTAAACCCAGATGAAGTTGTTGCCTTGGGAGCAGCAGTGCAGGTTGGTTTAGATCTCCTTATAACTGAACTATGGTCTATGGAAAATAAATAAATAAATAAATAAAGTTAATTATCCAAATTAAAATTAATCTCGAATGAATCCTTTGATAACATGATGTAGGAAGAGCCTGTCAAAACCTTTCACACACCAAATATGCTAATCCAATTGTAAGGACCCTCTTCAAATATGCTAATCCTATCGAATCTTTCTCACACCAAGTTGCGAGGAAGAATCAGTTTAATATATTCTTCCCCGATGTATCCGTGCGAATCCAGAGCACATATAGTTTTGAGCTTATGTAAATGGGAGAACTGACTCTTTCCTTTTTTTTTTTTTTGGTTACCTATTTAGGCTGGTGTTTTGGCTGGGGATGTCAGCGATATTGTGCTCTTGGACGTGACCCCATTGTCTCTTGGACTAGAGACTTTAGGTGGTGTGATGACAAAAATAATTCCAAGGAATACGACCCTCCCCACTTCCAAGTCTGAGGTTTTTTCAACTGCTGCGGATGGCCAGACAAGTGTTGAGATCAATGTTCTTCAGGGAGAGAGAGAGTTCGTGAGGGATAACAAGTCCCTGGGAAGCTTCAGACTAGATGGTATTCCACCTGCACCGCGTGGAGTTCCTCAGATTGAAGTGAAGTTCGATATCGATGCCAATGGCATTTTATCAGTCACTGCAGTTGACAAAGGCACGGGAAAGAAGCAGGACATCACAATAACTGGTGCTAGCACTCTGCCCAATGATGAGGTACTTCTTTCCGGACTTTGCTTTAGTGATTAATACTTTTTTATGAGTCAAGTTGTTACTAGGTCTGATTTTAAAGAGGATGTGCCATGTGCCGAAAATGACATACTCTTGCCATGCGATGCTCTTGCTATGCTCCGCGAATTTGTTGAGAGTCGTAAGGGCACAGTGAGGCACAAGGGGGTTGCCTCAGTTTAGTGGCCAGCTCACATGCACTCACAATCCTTTGGGCTGTCCAGGAGTAGAAGTCGGTCTTCTTTTTCGAAGTTGTAACACGGTTGATGTTTATTGGTTTACTTATTGAACAATGAGTGCAGGTGGAGAGGATGGTGAAGGAAGCAGAGAAGTATGCCAAGGAGGACAGGGAGAAGAGAGACGGAATCGACACGAAGAACCAGGCAGATTCCGTCATCTACCAGACCGAGAAGCAGCTCAAGGAGCTCGGGGATAAGGTTCCAGGCCCTGTGAAGGAGAAGGTCAAAGCCAAACTAAAGGAGCTCAAGGATGCTGTTACCGGCGGCGCAACTCAAGCAATCAAGGACGCGATGGCGGCTCTTAACCAAGAGGTCATGCAGCTCGGGCAGTCTCTCTACAGCCAGCCTGGAGCTGCTGCAGGGCCGAGTTCTCCGGGTGCAGGGCCATCAGATTCATCAAGCAGTGCCAAGGGAGCCGAGGGAGATGGCGATGTCATTGATGCCGATTTCTCTGACAGCAAGTGAGGAGATTGGAGACATAGCATGTGTTCCGAGTAGCATTTGTACATGTAGGTAAAAATTATATGGCTGATCCGAGTTGGAGGCGACTTATTATGTTGCGGTAGGGGCTTCGATTGTTGCTAAAATGTACAGATAGAAAACAGCGGCATGAACGTTCTCGAGAATGTCTTGTTAGCAACCTAGGGGCCACAATCAAACTGTTCAGGTTGGGTAATATAGTAATATAGCAAATTCGACTTCTCGTATTGAAATTTGACATCTGATTCGACAACTGCCCCAACAACGTAATGAGATTGCGATCATAACTTGGTCAATCTACGATGATCATTGTCCCAGGGTTGTCGAGTTTGTCGGTGGCATATTGCTTCGAAGCTAACTTCCCAATCAAATATGCACAGCTTGATGATCAAAAGCAATAGTGACAAGGAAGAAGGGAACAGTTTGTGCTATGGAGACGCCGACAATAACGTAATATGTTCGTCATCCATTGACAAAAGAATCAGTCAATATACACGAACAACAAAAGAGGGGTATAGATATACACATGAACATCGGACTGTCGAGAAACTAGATGCAGATTGTAGTTTCAGGTCAGGTTGGTGAGATATCGAAGAATACATTAGTGAGTCGCATTTCTCCGGCTGAAGGAGGGTGCAGTACGAGGAGATGCTGACAGAAAACCAAGATATAAATGTGATTTTCCGCGACACCCTATTCCGGCTTCGGTAGACTCCCTGTTCTTACGACTGCTCCCCCTTTGGAACAATGTCCTCCCTACATAGCCGTCCTTGGGCTATGGGGGACGCTGTCGGCCCTCTCAGGCCTTCTGAGACTGTAAGCCCCGTGCTCGTCCGCGTAACCATAGTTATTGAATCCACCCGTCCGGTAGTTTCTGCCGGGCAGATAGTACGGGCCAACCCCTTGATTTAGGGGGCTCCTGCCGATGTCTGCCCTCCCTGCAGGGGCCCCGCTCCCGCGGTAAGGCTCGAGTTGGAGTGGCCTGGGAGGGTGGTAGCTGAAGTGGGGAGGGTGCTGGTGGCTGTGGTGATGGTGGTGGCTCGAGCTATAGTAGTGGTTGTATTGCATTTGTGGGGCACTCCCGGCCCCATGGCCATTGCACGGGGCCGGGGTGTTACCGAGCACGTGCAGGGCCGGCGAGCTATGGACCTTATGCATATGGTGCAGCGCGCTATGGCCATGATAGCTTCTCATGGAAGCAGCCTCCTGGGACATGGTATCCCCCGGGTTGCTATCTGGGGAAGGCGACTTCGGGGAGGAGCACGCGGACGAGATGCTGAACGTAGCCCGGCTCGGGCTGTAAGGCCCGAAAGCTTTGGGAGTGCCTGGACTCAGGCTCAGGTTCATCCGAACAACCCCATTCACCGCATCAATGTAGCGCTGCTCCAGGGCGTGCGGGTCCAGGGACGCAACCTGCTGGGTCTCGATCAATGTCGGGACCGAGGGGAAGAGGAATGCCCGGAGCCTTGGGGTCCCCTCGCCTGCGTGGCGATCGTACTCCTCGAACATGTGCTTGAGGTCCTCGTCCAATGTAACGGACACGAGCGCGTCAAGGTCCTCCGCGGCAAGCTGGTACTTGAGAATCATGTTCCCTTCAAACAGGGCAGACAGCTTCTCCATCAACTCTGCATTCATCAATCGGAATCCCATCGCAATCAGCAAACATTTTAACGTTAAAAATCAAACATTTCTCTCGCATGAAGAACATTTGTCAGACAAACTCAAATGAACAAAACCCTTCTTTAATTCGAAAGTACAATCGCCATTTCCACTAATTAGTAACCAATTGAGCCAATTCAAAACCCAGAAACAGAGCCAGCCGCCAATGCAGGGTGGGAGAGAGAGAGAGAGAGGATTTTACGCACCGGAGAAGCTGATGCTGCGGGGGACGGACACGACGCGGGTCTCGCCGCCGACGTACTTGAGGTGGCCGTCAGCGGGCCTGGGGAGGATCTTGCCGCCGTGGCTGCAGAGGAACTTCACCTTGTTCTTGGGGGAGGACGGGGCCACCGCTGCGGGGGCCGACTCGTCGCCGCTAACGCTGCCGTTCGCCGCCATGGGTTCCTTCCCCGCCAATCGCAATCGCCGACGAGATAACCCGAGAAAAGAACAGCAAGAACCGGAGGACGATGAGCTGAATGGCGGGGACGAGGCGGGGGGAATGGAACCGCGACGGAATCAGGGAGAGCGGAGGAAGAAGAGCTTAACAGGCAGGGCATTAACAAATGCCGGTGAGAGATAGAAGGAGAGGATTCAATGGCGAATTAGATAAATTGCCATTAATGGTGGCATTGGGTTATATAGGGAAGAAAGATCCATCGGATCAGAATAAGCCGTTTTAAATTTTGCATTTTCTTCGCAAATTTTTTTTTCTTTCTTTTTTAATTATCTCTTCTTCTTTTTTTTTTTTTGAATTTGTAACGGATTTTGTGTTCGAGACCTCCAGCGGGCTCCTAAAGTGATCGATTTCATTTTGTTCTATTGATTTAATTGACGTCAAAAATAGCAAAATTGTACGATTTTGTGACAGGTATTTGATTTCTCCGACACGACGATCCCGAGATTCCTTGATTACACGAATATTATTGAGTTGCTTTATTAGATGCTCACATGTTAGGTGGCAATGATTAAAAGGACTTAAAACTATTTACTCATGGAATAATATTCTCAATTAGGAGTGCTCGGCCTAAAACTCGAATCCCCTCTTTTCAAGCACGAAAAGAAAGCCACCATTGTTGATTTCGATCGTGTTCGCATTATTCATTTTACACATTTATTAAATGATGAAATTACACTTCAAATACTCTTTTCAGATATATCGAAATTAAAAAGTACGCCCTTCTCAATCATGATTTTTCTTGATCGCTGATGCTGTGTACCATTTATTGAGATCCTAATGCAAACCGACGACGACAGCGAACGTGCCTTTGCATTATTTTGTTCATTTATCTAGGAAATATAGGGACATACATATAATATATCACATTAAAAAGATTATGCCAATAATAATCAAAGAATATTTACTACCGTGCCTTTACCAAAGTTATGCTTCCCAAGGCTAGCATTTATTTCATTGTTTTTTCCCCCCAATTTTTGATGAAAAATCAATCTATGTACACGAGCTATCCGTACAAATTACGTGGGATACACAGTTAAATTTGCCATGACGGTGGGGGTAATCTGGTAATTCGACCCATCGACACAATCTTGGTCGGAACCTTAAAACTTCGAAACTGCCAGTCTGGCGCATCCAGATGTTTCCTTTGGCATGTCCCAGGGCCCCACAAGATTCGGCCTGACAGCGACGTTCTCTGCGGGCCGATCTAATTTGTCAGGCCCAGGCCCAGGATTGAGGACCAGTTTTCTCTATGGTCCAATGGGCCCATATGAGGCCCATAGACTGATGGGACGTCGGGTGCGGACTCCGGGTAATTACACCGAGTTTCAGTTTACCTCATTAATCTTTTCTATTATTTTTTCGGTTACAAAGGAGGTTGATGGGTATAAATATAATAAAGTTAAAATGAAAGGTACATGTAATCTTACGATGAGAATCAAACTTGAAATCTCTTGGGCTCCGTTAGGCTTTCGAATCCTAATTCAACTTTCAAATTTAGCCAGACATCACCCCTCCTTCTACAAATGTGGCACAAAGAGTACTTAATCATAGCCATGTGTATGCGGTGTCACTGTATTCCATAAACCGATCCTATATATATGACTTTATGAAGCACAGTGACACAACATATACGTGTCGACAATTAAGCACT
Organism: Punica granatum; assembly: GCF_007655135.1. Classification (NCBI taxonomy): domain Eukaryota; kingdom Viridiplantae; phylum Streptophyta; class Magnoliopsida; order Myrtales; family Lythraceae; genus Punica; species Punica granatum. The sequence goes on from NC_045130.1 coordinate 5,605,341, forward strand.
TTTGGTGCCACATTTACGGAAGGAGGAATGGTGTATGGCTAATTTTGAAAGGAGAGAATATCGTTAGCTATTCATTAAATTATTCGGAGTGTCGTCGAAATTTACCCTAAATAATATAATCATTACGTTTTACCTTTTTTCTTTCATTTAATAATAATTTCTCTTTCATATTTTTCCTAATCATTTTTATAATTATTTTTTTAATAATAAACTTCTCATCTACTTTTACATTTATATATACCTACGTATATATATTCTTATTCATCAATATATTTATTGACACTTGCAATCATTACACAAAATTAAGTTGAATTTGATTATTATCCAACTCAAAAACCAAACGCAAGCTTGGTTATCAAGGCATTGCGTTATAGGTCTTTTCTCTTGGATCTTTTCTGTTAACTTCCTTTCAAGACTGCAATCCTTCAATTTTCACCAGTCATGATTGTCCTTACTTGTATCTTTCAACCAACTTAAAATCGAACAGTAAATCAATGACAAGTCTTGTGAATTCCAATATCTAAGTATTAATCATTTTGTCCATACAAACAGTATCATAAACGATCGCTTAATCCTGACCAGACTTGATAGTGCTTCTTATAAGCTCAGAATTAAGAAAAAGCAAAATGAAAACTCGAAATATCTAACCATAAAATGGGAAGATAGATTCACCTCTAAAAGGAGACCGAAATAGATGTACGTCTATCGATAATGATACCGTGAGTCTCGAATTTGGCTTCCAACATATACAATATAACCTCCACTCGATCAAAATAGCTTTTGAGTTATGTGTTGGTTTGAGTTTCCTGTCAATAACAATGAGTATAAACAAATATCCACTGATAAGGGCCAGTGGTGAATTGCTAGGAGAAAGCAAGAGTACTATGTTCATGAGAAGGCCAACGGATCCCTTCTCTTTGGCAGGGGAGAGGGGCGGGTTGGGCAATGTACGTCGGGTAGTTCTGCCCCGGCATCACAACTGAGAAGTCCGAAGCATAGGACATTGGCACCTGTACATTGTATACGACATAAGAGACTGATCAGATAAGGAAGAGGATTCAAGTCATTGACAGAGCAATCTGCTTGAATTTCGGCTTACCGGGTCTTGATCCACGGCCTTATGCGACAACCCAGCTTCAAGAGAGATCTCAGTCGTCACGCCTTCCTGTGAAGGAATAGATGGGACCGGCCTAAAGAGGTGCTCGAAGATGGCCATGATGAGGAACATCGATATCAATATCGCTGTAGCAACAAAACCGAAAGAAATTGCATTGATGGAAGCTCCGAAGCTCTTCCACGGTTCTTCCGTCTCGAAACCCGTCTGGGACGGGTTAGAGTTTGCAGCCGCGTACACACTCCAGGACCTCGACCTCTCGGGGACGAACTCGTTCATTTTCGCTCTTAAGGGGCCTTCCTTCTCCTTATTTCATGATGAATGAATTCCGCCCGGCTCTTGTCTGAGTCGGTTCGAATCAAATAATTCCTGCAACAACATTATCTTATACAGATATATACTCTCTCGAAACCAGCTTCCTAGACCATGTGTTGCAAAGAATTGGTCCCGAAACCAAGCGCGTTCAAAGCCGAACAATCACAGGCAGTCTATCCTCAAGCAAGCCAAGATATTTGAGGACACAGACCGATTTGACCACAACCCAAAGCATCTCGAGTAATTGTTTTCGTCGTTATAGTTACAGAAAAAATGTAGAATGTGATGCGGTTTTTCGAACTTTATCATAGAACGAAAGTAAAGCACACTCGGAAAGCAATGGCAGGAACTGACCTCAAAGATGGGACTTTGGTCTCTAAGGCAGCAGCCAGTCCAGTGATCTTCCTTAGCTTCGAATCCTCAGTAAGCTTAATCTGCAATGGAAGACACAGACAGAAACAAACTCCTACATTTGATATATATTCACGTGTTTGTTATTGAATTTTTTTTTTAAAGTATTTAAAGGAATGCAGCTCAGCTCCAAATACCTTTACAAACCCCACTGAAAATGTAAAGACAAAGTTTCATGATCATCCCAGCAGAGCACTTTTCTTTCCCACTTTTTATTATGGTTCTATCAATATATACACACACACACATATAGATATATGCTTTGGTGACATGCTTGATTCTGTTATTGAAGCACATCCTTAGATGAGTACCCATAGCTTTATTTTCTGCAGGGTATCCAAACAAAAATTAAAAAAAGAACTGTAAAGAATATTTGTATGGCAGCCAAATATAAGGGTAAAAATCAATATATACGTATATATATATATATATATGGGGACATGTATTGGTGCTGAAGAAAATTGTTTTTACGGTCTCTGAGTGACTAGAAAGAACTGCAATAATTATGTAATTGTTAAATCCAGAATTGTTTTAGAGCCCCTCGGTGCTCTTTTTCACTATGAAAGGAAATCTTTTTATCTTGCTTAATTAGTAAAAAAAGGGACTTTTTTTTTTGTATTATTCTGCAAAGCAGAAGTGGATTTGGTATAGAATGCAGCTTAAACATATATATATATATATATATATATTATTATCATGTAAACATAATGGAAAGATCACTTTTTCAAGCTAAGATTGCTTAGTAAAAACAAATTCCAATTGAGATCGACTCCTAGAAGCTATAACTGCTACATTTATGATGCGTTTCCCGTTTCGTAATGAGGGCCTACTTGTCTTTCTGCAATAAATTTTGCTCGATAGCATCGTTTGTCATATATGGCTTTATGGTTTCTCGAACGAGAATGGTCAAATAATATAATTCTAAATCTTGTCATGACAAAATTGTTGATTAATACTATCATTAACGACTAATTATATGAGATAAAAATGGAATGGAAGAAGGATATTTACAATAAATTATTATAGTGGGGAGGATCTCTTTTTGATTAAGGGTCCATTTAGAGGGGGCATTAATTGACAATCGAAATCAGATCCAACATGACCTCTGGGGTGTAATCATAAAAGGAGGCAAAATCACACACAATCCCCATCATATTCCCCCACTAATACTAATATATATATATATATATATATAATAAACGAAAAGCGAGGCATTGAAAAGAAAAGCTGCTGACTGATATTTTGTGTAAACAAATCAAAATTAATTGATTTGCAATATTCTTTTGATTAATTATGTTGAAGGGGTCACTTCAAAAAATAAAATAAAATAATAACAAATTATCATTTCCTTTATTGCATAAGACATCCTTGTAAAAAGGGGAAATGAACTCATGAAGAGAAAGCAATGCATTTGATAAAAAGTAGATTCAAAGAATCTCTACCTATTTGTCTATCTCTTCTTTAATTTCCAGCCTTAATATCCTCCCTCCTTTTCTCTTTTTCTAATAATTTTCTATTCTAGTACTCTCATCATCATACGTTCACTCGAGCATCTACCGAGTAAATTGATTCGGTGATATTCTCGACTCAATCGAACTCGAGGAGTGACCCGTATTAATACGGTCCGAGCTTATCCTTTGAGCCGAGCCAGCGGGTTAGGAAGCACAGAGACAGACACATCTCTCTTGGGAGCTGGGGCCAAACCCGATTTGTTTCTTTAGAGGGCTTAAGAGGGCCCAAGCCCAAAATGGTAACCCAATTTAAGTGGGCCAGACATAGGGCCCAACGAATCATCTTTATTAATCATATCTTCTATTTCTTTCTTCTTTTCTGCTTTTTGTGACCATTGTGGTTTCTTTGTTAAAGAATTGACATGGCCATTGGATATAAAAGAGAGTTGTCCCCCCCAAATGGCCAAATCATGTAGAGCATGGAAGAAGACATGAAGGAAAACAAAGAAAAGGGAGAGACTGATAAAAAGCTTCTCCATTTCCTCCTCATGGATGCATCCTATCATTATGGCACAATTATGACATGTCGATCATTAGTAGGGGAAGATAGACAGATTGCAATGATTCCGCAATAATCATCATTCTCGTACTCGTATACTCTTTTATTTTACTTTTTTGGTCGACCACATGGTTATTTTGAACTATTTGCTTGATTCATGCGTATTCCTACTTGTGTTACTGGTAAGATAGAGCGCGCTCACGACAGGATTCCGAGGGCACAACAATTTTTGCGTAAGTTTATGAACTCAATCCCAAAATCTTCTTGCTATTCAAGAAATATAAGATACAACAAACTGGCTCAACCCTTAACCACAAGCTCGAAGACTACAGATGAGTGCTATTTGGAGTCATCCCAGACTGATGCTAGCTAGTTGTATATGATTTCTCTGGGTCGACTGCCCATATTAGATCGCATATAATCCGGGCTGTCAATTCCCACATGGAGATGAGCTTGGAAGGCTTGAAAGGGCCATGAGATTCATTGCCAACAAAAGGGTGTGAGGACGAGTTGTCCATATCATATGATATTATAAGACTGCAAGCCCTCATTTTGGTGGGAATAAAGTTGCTGCTTCCTTTAACTAAAGCTCAACTAGCCATTTCCCCAACAACAATGAAAAAAAGAAAAGCAACAACTTTCACTTTTTATCTCCACTCACTCCCCACCAGCCTCAACTTTTAAATTTCTGTTATCTCAACGGCTTTATAATTCACTGTGTCTCCTCTCTTTGCTTTTTCTTCTCCCCTTGGTCTGGTCTAAGTTTGCCTAAAGAAAAGCTCAAACAGACTGACACACATAACCCTCCATTTCCAGCGAAACCTTCGATTTCCCTCGCCTTTCACATAGAACATAAAGCAAAAGAAGAGAGAGTTCAATAAAGAAAAGCTTGGAGCCTTGGCTTCTTTGCTCTTTCACCAAAATGTTTGAATTCCCCTGCATTTCTTTCATTTCGTGCTTCCTTTCCCTCCAAACTCCTCGGTCGGGGATAAATTGAGCCTGATAATCTCCGGTTGGAGTAGAGAAGTTTGAAGACATGATTCTCATTGTCTTGACAGTGTTGATCTTGCAAGGAACGCTGCAATGTGGTTCGTCTTCCTTGCTCGGAGATTTCGATGCCTTAATAGAGCTGAAGCAAGGTTTCCAGTCTGCTGAATCAGTTTTAAGCACCTGGAACTCGTCGGTCCCTGGTTCCGTCTGCTCATGGACAGAGGTCAGATGCTCAAGGGGACGAGTTGTATCTGTCAACCTCGCCGATTTGAACCTCCAGGGCTCGATAAGTTCTGCTGCAATTTCGAGGCTCGACCATCTGGTGGAGCTCACTCTTTCAGGGAACAACTTTGGGGGCCCGATCTCGGTCTCAAACTTGAGCAGTCTTCGGTGGCTCAACATCTCGAACAACCAGTTCAGTGGAAGCTTGGAGTGGAACTTCTCCAGTATCCGGAAATTGAAAGTACTCGATGCTTATAACAATAACTTCACCGGTCCACTTCCACTAGGAATTGCAAGCTTAGAGAGGCTCGAGTTCTTGAGCCTCGGCGGGAATTACCTTACTGGGAAAATCCCAGAAAGTTACGGCAACTTTTCGGGGTTGAAGTACTTATCTCTCGCTGGGAACGAACTCCACGGAAAAATACCAGCTGAGCTGGGGAACTTGACTGCCCTGCGGGAGATTTACTTGAATTACTACAATGTCTTCGAGGATGGGATTCCTAGAGAGCTTGGCAATCTCGTAAATCTTGTTCATGCGGACCTTTCTTCATGTGGATTGGATGGTGAAATTCCGGGCGAGTTGGGGAATCTGAGGTCACTCAACACGCTATATTTACACATCAATGTCCTCTCCGGTCCAATTCCTCGAGAGCTAGGGAACCTAACGAGATTGGTGAACCTCGACCTCTCCATCAACTCACTCACTGGAGAGATTCCATTTGAGTTTGCAAATCTCAAGCGGCTCGAGCTTCTGAATCTCTTCATGAACAGGCTTCATGGCTCGATTCCTGAGTTTGTTTCTGAACTCCCAAGACTGGAGAGACTCGAGCTCTGGAGGAACAACTTCACAGGCATGATTCCTAGGAATCTAGGCCAAAATGGGAGGCTTCAACGACTTGATTTGTCCTCCAACAAGCTCACCGGCACAGTCCCGCCCAGCCTGTGTCTTTCCAATCGACTTGAGGTATTGATTCTCCTCGAGAACTTCCTCTTTGGTCCAATTCCAGAAAGCCTCGGTCGGTGCCTTAGCCTTGTCCGGGTAAGGCTAGGACATAATTACCTGAATGGAAGCATTCCTGAGGGCTTCATTTACTTGCCCGAGCTGAACCTGATTGAGCTGCACAACAATTTCCTATCAGGAACATTGTCAGAAAATTATCGAAACATCTCACAGAATCCCGGTAAGTTGAACAAGCTGAACCTGTCTAACAACTTGCTCTCTGGACCATTACCCATTTCACTATCGAACTTCTCTAACCTTCAGATCCTTCTGCTCAATGGGAACAGATTCTCGGGTCCAATCCCGGATTCTTTAGTAACCTTGAGAGCAATTGTAAAGCTCGATCTCAGTCAGAACCTTTTATCGGGTCAGATTCCTAAAGAAATCGGGAAGTGCAACCATCTCACCTACCTTGATATGAGCCAGAACAACCTTACAGGTCCGATCCCACCCGAAATTTCTGATGTTCAGGTATTGAATTACTTCAATGTATCAAGAAACCATCTGAACCAAGCCATCCCCGTGAAAATCAGCATGACAAAGAGCCTTACCAACGCGGACTTCTCCTTCAACAATTTTTCCGGAGAAATCCCCGAATCAGGGCAATTCTTGGCCCTCAATGCATCTTCCTTTGTTGGCAATCCTCATCTTTGTGGTTCCATCCTTAGAAATCCTTGCAATGTCGCCGTACTATTGACAGACAAGACAGAGAACAAGGGGCCGTCAAACTTGAGGCTCATTATAGCGCTTGCCATATTAGTGTTCTCTCTAGCCTTTGCAGCAGCTGCAATTTTCAAGGCCAAGTCGTTCAAGAGGAAGGGCGGTAACTCCTGGAAGATGACCTCATTCCAGAAGCTTGATTTTGGTGTTTTGGATGTCCTCGATTGTTTGAAAGATGGGAACGAGATCGGTAGAGGTGGTGCTGGGACTGTTTACCACGGGAAGATGCCAAACGGGGTTGAGATCGCTGTAAAGAAACTTCCAGGACTTGGTGCCAAAAATCACCATGACCGTGGGTTCCGAGCTGAGATTCAAACGTTAGGAAACATCCGTCACCGGAATATAGTGAGGCTGCTTGCTTTCTGCTCGAACAAGGATGCAAACCTGCTCGTCTACGAGTACATGAAGAATGGAAGCTTAGGAGAGGCATTGCATGGGAAGAAGGAAGGAATGTTCCTAGGATGGGATCTGAGGTACAAGATCGCTGTCGAGGCTGCCAAGGGCCTTTGCTATCTGCATCATGACTGCTCGCCGCTAATCGTGCACCGGGATGTGAAGTCCAACAACATCCTACTGAATTCGAGCTTCGAGGCGCACATTGCTGACTTTGGGCTGGCCAAGTTCCTATCAGGCGGCAGTGGTCGGTCCGAGTGCATGTCAGCAGTTGCTGGATCCTATGGCTACATTGCTCCCGGTACGTAAATAAATACACAGTAACCTGATTCTTCTCGGTCGGCCTTACTGATATTTCTGCATTCATTAGATCACAGCACTTCATTATTAAACTAGTGTTGTGGTTCTAGCTGGAACTTCCCTTCCTAGGGTGCAGGTCATGACAGATTTAGAACATACATATCGATTTCCAACGGGTTAATCTGAACAAGAACACCACAATGTTATGGGTGTCAAGAATGATAATATTTATGCATGTGCATTTCATTATGTGCCATAGATGATGACTTCCCGACCCAACCCGAGTCTCATATCAGTCAACGACTCGATCACCGGGCCTTTCGACTCTAGGAACATATGAAAGCTACAGAGTATCCATCTCTGGGCGGGCTCATCACTCTTTCCTTATTTCAAGGGTCCTGCCAGTAAAGAGCTGGTCTGGTCCCCGCCCAGATCTCACTTTTGGTTCTTTTTCGTTGGCTTACTTTCTTCCCACCTTAAATTTTTTTATATACCAACTTATTTATCCTCCCCTTTTTCTTTTCCCTTCTTTTAATAACGCCGGAGGAATTTGTGTCTAGATTCAAGAAATTCCAACCCTTGTGGGGTCGGGAATTTTCTTTTTATGTACAGGATTGACGAACAATCGACTATCACAGAATTCATGTAGGTTCCATCATTATAATCGACACTATAACCGATCCGATTTAAAAAAAACAGATACGAATGGATCTTTCTACAATGTGAGGTGGGGGTGAGTATTTATTATCAAAGATTGATTTTATGGTGGAATCAACCTAGGGGCCAGAGCGACAACGACTTTTGCCTTGGCGTAGTCCACTAGTTCGTAAATTTACCATTCATGGATGTTGATAAGATCCTTCTTTTCAATAGCACTTTGACGGTCCTGGCAGTGGCAGAAGAAAATGCACACTACGGAGGGACCCCGGACCACCTAAAAAATCATTCAGATTTAATAAAGGGAAATTATTTTGGGCCTCGGAGAGACACAATTTGAGGTTGCCAACCCAAAGGTCAGTTTCACTTCTCAATCAGGGAGGGAAGTGGCCATACCCCGAAAACAGCATTGGGCTCACTATCATTGCATGGCATGGCATGGCATTCAATTAGATGATTGAATCATTCCTTTGACATCACCATTTGGTTTCATTCTTGCAGAGTACGCGTACACACTGCAGGTGGATGAGAAGAGCGATGTGTACAGCTTCGGGGTCGTCCTCCTGGAACTCCTGATGGGCCGCCGGCCTGTGGGTGATTTTGGGGAAGGCGTTGACATAGTTCAATGGACGAAGATGGCGACCGGCGGCCACAGAGAGGAGGTGACCCGTATAATGGATTCAAGGCTAACCCTGGTCCCGAAAGATGAGGCGATGCACATGTTCTTCATCGCAGAGCTCTGCATCCAAGAGAACAGCGTCGAGCGCCCGACCATGAGGGAAGTTGTTCAGATGCTGTCGGAGTTCCCTCATCACTTATCAAATGATGAGTCGTCGTCTCATTCGGCCCGCTGCAGTACCAACACAAGCTAGGAAGCGGTCAAGGAGGTGCTTGTGAGAGTCCTCAGGAATGTCCTGACTATGTCTATCAGAAACAGAAGTATCCGTATAAACTTCGTAAATCTTATGCGGTCGATGTAAATCTCCGATGTGATGCGCCAAGAAAATATCATCCGGCATGGCATTTGTCCAGGATGGATCGTCATAACAAATCTTGCTATCCAACTGTCATTCAAAGAAATTGGGACCATGGAAATGTTGCGATGATTAATGCTTTGCTGGTGTGCTAAATAAAGAGGGGACAAGAGATAGGCCGGACCGTACACGATAATGCTAATCGTAAGTGCCTAATCCCCCCGGACCTCACAAGTCGCTTTCGTGTTTCCCATCACATCGAATGATGCTTAGTGAATCAAATTGTGATTTTACTGAAAGAAGGATCTGGAAATTAATCCGTGATCAGCGTGTAAAGTCTTTACCAAAACGATAAGCGCTATATGACACCGGAACAAAAGTGGACTTATATATAAATGGATACAGAATCAACCAATTTTAAGTAACACAAACAATCAAACAGAAAATATATATGTGCAAGAACTGAATCTGCACTTAAACTTATACTCTCAATGGAGCCCTTTTTTTTTTCTTTACAACATTACACTTCAATTTAATTCGAGACTTCTAAGAGTTGACAGGAGCACGAAATTTGGATGGTAGAGCAGGTATATGTCCTATACACATACGGCTGATGCATCCTCCAAAATGCTCGGCCAAAATTGCTTCGAACCGGCTTCACAATCTATCCGGAGACCTCTTCAGATGGAAATATCCATCATGTTCAACATCAAGTTCTCCATCATCACTGTTGCTACTTCGATGGCGCATCGTATGTCGGAGGTCCTCTTTGCTGAAATTGGATAAACAAGGATAGGGTCATTAATTAGGAACTTCTATGTAGTGTTCAGTTGTATGGTCTGCACGAAATCGTCGGCCCTGGACTTACCATATAAAGGGGAAGGAACCGGGCTCCTCTCAGTGCTGGAGAGCTTGAGAGGGCACGAAGAGATCGGGAGAACGGGCAAGTTCTCGCAGTTACAGATCTCGATCATGTAACCGTCCGGGTCATGAAAGAAGAGCTGGTCAACCTTGATTCCGCTGTCTTCCACGACAGCAGTCACGTACTCAATGTTCATGTCCTCAAGCTTCCTTATCAACCGTTTCATGTCGTAGCACTGGAATGAGATGTGGTTGTCCTTCGGGTTAATCTTCCCTTTCTTCACCGGGACATTTTCCATCTCAAGCAAATGGATCCCAATTCCATAATTGAACAACCTGATGGAATAAACAAGGAAACATTCTCCAGTCAAGACATGCCCAATTTCTAAATAAGAACAAGTTCATCCGCAATGGTCGAACATCGGATTTACTTCATTCTAGGAATGGCCTTTCCGAAGTCAAGACATTAGTGCCTATGTTTTAATTATCAGCCAGCACTGTCGGGCTATCATATTAAGCGATTGCCGTCGAATCGATCCAGAGACAACTAAACATGGGTGTCCTGTCCTGAGATGTTTGGGCAATTACTGGATCCCGCATAACCTCAGTATCCTATTAGACCATTATATATACAGTGAGATCGTACAAGGGACCGGCACGACTCAGTATGGGATTGAATTACAATTATCAACTCGAAATCGAGGGATTTCATCGAGATTACGTATTGAAGACTAGGAGATTTGTCCTATGCCCAACCGCAGTTGATAGTTCTATCCATGACATGGTAATGTATCCTAGCTCAGGTTCTCTAGGAAAAGCAGGGGAATTGGATAAAACATGAGAGCAACATGAAAAACTGAGGAAAACAGAGCAATGCATGTCGGGAAGTTCACGAAACCGGAAAACACGGGAACAGGTAACAACAGAGAAAAGCAGAAATTGGGGATAGGATTCAGAGGGAATGGAGCAGAGGAACGACAGACATACCAGGCACCCTCGAAGTTGAAGGACTCTGGGCGCTTGATGAGGACGAAGCCGAGGACTTCCTCGTAGAAGCGGACAGAGTGGGGGACGGACTTGCAGACGAAGGAGACGTGGTTGAGGGCCAAAAGAGGGGGCTCGGGGTAGCTGTTGTCGGTGCTGTCGTTGTGCCCCTGCTGTAAGTCCTGCTCGGCGCTCACAATCTCTCTCCCCATCACCTGGCTGGATCTCTCTGTAAATCGAACAAGAAGAAGATGAAGGAGGAGGAGGCGGAGGAGGTGTTCAGAGCTCCGGGCTCGAAGATGAGGAGGAAGCAGGGGCTGAGGAGAGAGAGAAGGGATGAGGGTGTTGTTGAGACCAGGTGAGGTGTGACACAGATGTCTTGGGCAAGCTCCGGGAGACGTGTATATATAGGCACATGTTGAAGATGATGAAGAGAAGCACGCTGCATTCCTCTTTCCCTTCAATTTTTTTTTTTAAGCCTGATATATGAGAGTTTAGGGAGCCCAACTAATTCAATTCAAACCAAATCAACTCGGATAAAATTATCACAGTCTGAATTTTCTTAACCACACTTTAGTTAAGCCATCTTCTCTAAGTGTATATGTATGTATATATATATATATGTGTATATGTACATATATCTTATAGTATAAAGTACAGTTACACTGTTTATGTATTAAAAAAAGGTACGATGGAGAAACTATATTTCAATTTCGAATTTAACCATATTTGGCCATTTATTTAGATTTTTTGTTTCTATTACTTTGCATGTACTACGCAAATATAAATCTCCTTTAAAAGGAAAAAAAATCACTATTAACCGATGAGTATAAATTCAAACAGTTTAGCAAATAAGATCTCGAATTTGAGTATTTTGAATTGAAAAAATTTATATCGGGAAAACATTTTTCTCTTAGTGAATCGTCCTAATTCGAATTGAATTAGTCGGATATTTAGGATGCACAGTGAAAAATTATATTTACACGGAAACTTCTACCGTCCCTTTCTTGGGTGTGGAAATCGATCCGTAAATTTTTGTTAAATTATTAGATATTGTAAAGTATGGAATGCCGTAACCCAAAGCACTTTTATTGCTTTAGGCTTTAACATTGGTAGATATAGTTCAGAAAATGTGAAAACAAAACTTCTATTATTGATGGAAATAAAAGAAAAATCCTTCTATTATTGATTGTGTCACGTGTTATTTGTCTCCTTATGCAGGCGCAGATCAAAGTACAAAACTTCAAGCATGTATAAGATATTTGCGTATATCATATACATTTATACGTATAAAAAAAAGCAATACAGAGACAAGATATACTGCAAATTTACAATACGTTACATTATTGCAGTTATTGTTATTTGGGGCAAATATATTTTATTTCCTGTCAAATACACGCTTATTACCAGAGAGGGTGGCGCTCTTATCCACACAATATAAGACCGACAGCATATGAAATTTCTAGATGGGCAAATCCGCACGTGACTCACCATGCTGTTATTGTTGTCATTGTTTTTCATCTCATCCCTCCGTACTTCCCTTTTGCGTCCGGTCGATTTCACCTTCTTGATTCTTTCCTTTGTTCCATGATAAGGAGTCCCCCACACGGTGTTTGGGTCATTTGCCGCATTCACATACCCATCAGCCATCGCCAACTTATGATTTAAGTAGTTCGGTGTCTATTTTCATAAAATAAAGTTTCAAATTCTAGTCAATTATTAAAAATGTTTTATTATTATGAGTTAATTCTATTCAAATCTGACTTAATTGGAATTTATTGAGCTTCCACAAATCAAATTATACACTACCGAGAAAGAATTATAAAGGAATAAAAAAGAGAAGAATTGCCCATTTTATTATTTGGTAGATTACTAAATTGAATTTCCCAAGCATCTGTCTATATCGGATAAAGTTTTTGCTGATTGTATATTATTGGAAGATTCATGTTTCATGCAACTTTTTCCTTAAATTGTAAAATACAATTGGAAAAATCAGTTTTCATGGCCATAAGTTGAAATTGGCCCATATCGAAATATCTATCTATCTATATATATATATATATATACATATATTAATATACTACGAATACAAGAGCAATCTATCCTACTTTCTCATCGACTGAAACTTTTGGATAAAACATGGCCAGTTAATGTATTTATAAGCTAGTAGAGATTTTAAGTGGCATACAGAGCAGTTTTTAGGAGCATGCATGAACTTGCACCATACTATGTTCCAATCAATGGATAAGTTCTTCTTAGCTTGAGAAAAAAAGAGGTTGTCCATCTCGTGTTCGAGAATTCCAAGGGCACGATGAGTTCAACAGATCGAGCGCATTATTAAGAGCCGTTGTTCAATTAGACTAACTAGACAGAGGTTTTATCTAATAATTGAAATCAACAATCTCTTAATTATACCGGATAAAAAGCTGTGATGGATGGAGAGATCCACACTCAAAACCATAAGTGGATGGACAATAATTACTTTCCTGGACAAAGATATCTTTCAAAAAGCGCGAATCAAATTTTTAATTGAAATTTAATCATCTTTCACAAGTTTTTGTGGTTCAGAGATGGCGATTACCTGTGACTGAGTAATAATAATGAATTAAATTCAACACCAAACTACATTAAAACATATTACACACACACACATATATATATATATATATGGGTGATCATAAATATTATTATAATATATATGCGATAATAAATATTTCATTGTTATAAGGGAGGCCTTTATCATAATATAAGAATAATGAAAGCAAATTAAATTAAGGGATCACATAATTCCCCTTAATGAGAACTAAACTCAGAATGTCATGGTTCGAGTCGATAATTTGTGCAACTGCACTAATTTTCCCTCCTCTATATAATAATAGATATTTTAGTTTTCAGCTATACCTCGGCGCCAACTGCAAACAATTGACCAAAAATATGAAATTGTTATAAAAAGAAAAAGTACTGGGGAGTGCATTTGATCTTCTAATTAATCAGATTAATAAAAGATTTCTTATGCAAATTAATTAAAGGCTTCTTCAATGCCTGGAGATGCATGCCAACTTAATTGACCTGTCAATGTCCTGATAGGAAAAGTGGTTCAACATACCTCTTATTGTGTGAATGCAATGGTCCATTTCTTGCTCGTACGGGCATTAGAAAATTTGCTCATATTAATTGACTAATATTATATTCATGCAGTTGATTGGGATAATCGAGCAAAAAAGACCCACAAAAATATATTTAATCTTTTTACACCTAACTTATGATTTCAGTCCTAATACTTGTTGAATCTTCTCTCTTTCACTTATCCCTCTTATTTATATCATTAAGTATTTATTAATTCATTGTCATGTACTTACTTTACTGGGCAACTTATCAAATGATTTGGTCAAGTGGGAAAAAAGTGCTCTTTATCTTCAGCTTTAACTTATACAAATATATATATATATATATATATTATAATTCATGCATTTGTCTCGGGCGCCCATAAACTTTCAGCTTTGATCTTTGTAGACCCTATTGTTATTAGGCATAAATTGGAATATTGCTAAAGCTTGATTCGAGGATCACATGAGGTTGGTGATTGATCGGCCTCTCCACACGTGATCTTAAGAAACACTGATAACTTTGTAGCATTAGCATCCGAATAAAGGACCATTCAAGATTTCTGCTCCTGTTTTACCCTACTTGTTCGTTTTATTGACCAAGCACTATGTTCACAATTCTTAACTTTGAATTTACTGTATTGTTCAAATTAGGTAACTTATTAGGATCACAACCAAAAGATCAAAGTAATCTAAAACTACATATATAATTCATTCATTTGAGTAAATTGTAATCTTTTGAAGCAACGGACATTTGACCCCTTAAAAATAAAACAATCGGGTCTTTCCACATGGTTTGACAACATGAATTTATTATCATTAAAATAATGCACGTAGTTTTTTATATCTCAAAGAAACTAGTGTTTGGTTTTAGAGTTAAGTGGAGTTGAGTTTTAATTTTAATTGGGTTGCAATGATTGTGTTGTTGAATTATGAGAAAAAAGCGTGAAAAAGTAATGAATAGTTAAAAGAAAGTAATGATTGTATTGTTAAATTGTAGAAAAAATAATGTATAGTTGAGAGAATTTAGTATTAAAAATTGAATTGAATGGTTAAAAAAATTGAAGAAAAATGGAAAAGTAATAATTGTGTTATTGATTTTTGTTGTGTAGTGAGTAGAGTTAAAATTTTATGTTGCGTTTGGTTTCAAAATAGGATTTTAAAATCAGATTTTGAAAAAAGAGTGATATAAATGGGGCACACCCTTTGACTTTGTATGAATTATTTTGTTTTGTTGTGGAAAAAGAGTGGTATAAATGGAGCCTACCGTTTGACTTTGTATAAGTTATTTTGTTTTATTGTGGGTATAATTAAGTTAAAGTAGGATTTTAAAATTTTATTTTGAAACCAAACAAATCATTAAAAATTTGATTGCAAAACCAAACGGGGTGACGATTGTGTACGCATTCAAACTTAACTGACTAATCAAATAAACACAAGATTAATATTGTTTATTGAATTGGAATGACGCAAGTGGTTAAATTATTGCAGC
Organism: Punica granatum; assembly: GCF_007655135.1. Taxonomy (NCBI): domain Eukaryota; kingdom Viridiplantae; phylum Streptophyta; class Magnoliopsida; order Myrtales; family Lythraceae; genus Punica; species Punica granatum. Next base: position 5,620,888 of record NC_045130.1, read on the forward strand.
CCACAGATTGAAATGAGCGTTTTCCAATTCCTGTTTTGGAATTGTTAACATTGCAAATAACTTACGTCACTTTACCAAGATTATAAAAATAAAAATGGATTGGAAAGAAGCATACATCGGTTGTAAAAAGATTTTACAATCGTGTTATGAAAATGATATGTAACTCCGCCTATTTATCTAAAATAAAAAAGAAACTTGAATATAGTCAAACCACAAGATTGCATCTTACGAGTACTCCTTTTTGAAGACCCTCTTGGTCTTATCATAGTGCTTCTTTGGATATATGCTTTTACAATAATTCAAAATTTATGACCCAATTTTGTTCTTTAAGCCGTTGAATCGATATTATATATATAACTATATTGCATGGCAGGGTGAAAAATTAGCATGATCCTTTTATAATAATAATAATAATAATTTGATTATAAATTATTGTTATAATTAGCCATCTTTTCATTGTCTTAGTCCATCATGAGAATGACCATTATATTTAACCAATTAATTACTCGTGGATTCCATTTGCATTTTCGTGAGATTCAATTATATAAGTGAGGGAAAAAAAAAGAGATTCCTTTAAATACTATAAATGATTGGGGTGATGAATCGGAGCTAGTACATGGATGAAGGCGACACATCTAATTATGAAATTTATTTCACTAATAAACCAATTAATCTTCATTAGACGAAAATGGATTTTTTTTATGTTTATTATGATTATTATTATAAATGGGATAATAAAACGTCATTCGAAAGAGAAAAAGAAAAACATGTGCTTGTGATATTCTTGCTATTAGTTTATCGTTCTCACCAATACGTTGTACGTAGTGAGCATTCAATCTATAAAATTTTCGGTTACATTCAAACTTTAAAATTTTCTCTACCTATACGCGTACCAAAAAAAAAAAACTCACCTACCGAAAAATAAAAAAATTTCTCTACCTATAATTGAACGAAATTTTATTTCCAGTGTTCTATATATCATGCGGAAAGCACTATGATTATCATATTAGATCTTTATGTACTCGCAAATTGAATTACAAGAAAATAAGGAAGCCATTTTCCCAGTGTGAACTATGGTATTCGGAAGTCCAATTGGACTCCAACTAATCCAGTCGAGTTGGGTCGGCCCACTGAGAAGTAAAACTCTCACAGCGTGAATTTTCTGCATTCACAAGAACTCGAGCATGAGACCCTGCTTAAGCAGAGTAGACGCCGAACCGCTTGAACTAACATTCGTTGGTAATTAGATAAAATTAAATTAATCAAAGAACTGTTTCTCCTGCTGGTTAACATAATTTATTCCGAGTATTGTATTCACCTAACTCTACGTAGCTTTCGTATATGGGAACTTGGTTACGCAATTGACGTGGAACATTATTAGAATATTGTAATATCATGTAAACAAGACAAGTTAAGCATAATTTATCTATTAAATTATCGTACAATCAATTGAACCACAGCGATCAACTTGAAAATGTACGACTCACTCGACCACACCACGCCAGGAGAAAACTGTACATTCACCAAGTCATTAACTTCTACTAATTAATTTATTTGTTTTCACAAATATTGTAATGACAGAGAGCGGGCAAACTTGGGGTTCAGGCCACGACAGACCTCGTTGACTTAGGGTTTCAAGTAAAAGGGAAGAGAGCATCGAAGGTACAAACAATACTGAGATGAACTGATCAAGTCACGAGAATAATAAGAAATGAAAAGTCAGCTAAAAAGATCATTTGAATTACATTCACCTCAAATTTTGTCCTCCCTGGAGATCTCCCTCTAGGTCTATCTCTACGCTGATTAATTTTCTTTAAATTTACATATGATTATTCTATAGAATTCGTATATCAATACGTGGACAATGAACTGCGCATCAAATGCTCTCTTGAAGAATGATTAGAGATGGTCATTAATAAAAGAACTAATGAAAGAGAAGAGATATGCATACATATGTATGACTTCGGTTGTTCATTGATGGACATATAATATATATATAAGGCAATAAAATCTCACAAAAATACTTTTTTTTGTGCTACGTGAGAGATAAATAAGTCTAGTATAAGAAAATTAAAAAATCTAAAGACACATAAGCATCCACCACGAAACCGAACTTATACTTTTAAATTATCAAGTGAAAATATATGTCACTGTATTATATTTATTTTCCTCGTAAAAATGTTAGCAATATATATGGAGTTGAAAGTTAGATCCAACATATGTATTTATTTTTTAATGAAAAACATCATGTCCAATAATGTGAATGTACAATGATTAGGTATTGGCCGCGGACCCATCGACCAAATATATTAATTTTCTTCTGTCCCTAATATATTTGTAAGATCAAAACTGTGCATTTAATTATCTTGCTCTTTCCCCCTCCTAAAATTGGCAGATCTCTCCCCATTTGACAGTCGCATAGTATCCTTCTTGAAGATTGCTGTCTACGGGTGTTATGGTGACTCAGGGTCACTGTAGAAGCACCGTTGGAGAAGATGAGGTAATATATATGATTGATCATCTTGCTTTTCATATAACCTATATTTCTGAAACACTACTTCTATAAGTGAAAGTGCCAGAAATCACTATTTGTATGGAGTCATTGGCTAAGATACACGATCTACGGTGTGATTTTTTTCGCCTCAATCGTAATCATATGTGATTTTTTCACATTCTCCATTATACATATGAATGAAAGGATCAACGAACTAAAAAAGTCGGCATTAATTATGTATAATCATGAAATGACCAAACCTGTGTCCTATATTAAACGGTGATTGTATTTGATTTATAAATCCTTAATGAAGTTAAATTCCTTATCATAGATAGGACAATTTCCATTCTGTTTTGGTATGACTTAGCGGACTTTAAAAGGAATTATTACGTGCGAATTTTTTTCCGATTACAAGAAAGACTTTAAATCTAATCAAATATAATGAAAATTCTAATAAATAATAAAAGAATATGAATTGTTTTATTACTAATATCGAATTTGAAAATTTTTTATTATCAAGCGAGACAATCTAATTTTTCTGTAGTACATATGTGACAAAATATGTCACAATTATATAATATAAATGGGACAAAATATTCCATAATTATCGCTACACTAATAGGAAGTAAAACGCTTTCATGTGAGACGACGTGGCACGGGTAAGGAAGGTGACTGTCTGCTGATCTGTCACCACGTAACAAGCGCATGTGGTGGGGCCCGCTGAGGAATTGGACAAACGTCGTCAGTGGGCCCACATGATCACGTGACGGTGGCCCCGGCCCTGACAGAGGCGTCGCTCTGCGTTACTGCTGATAAGGTATCAGCGTACGGACACAAACCGACAAGTTCCCTTGTCCTTGTAGTTGTTCTTGTCCGATAGTTTATCACCCAAATAATTGATAAGTGCGGTGAGAGCTCCGTCCACTTCTTTCTCCCGGGTCATGTGATAAGGCAACCAATTTAAACCTCGTGATGAAAAAATGTGGTCAAGGATTTCTCAAGTGGAGACTCAAAACATCAGGGCAACTCGCTTATCGAACGAACCGTGCGCATCGCGGGGTTTATCTATTAAGAAATAGAGAACAATTCCAATCGTACATGTAACCAGACTATAACGATGAAACAATCTTCAGTCGAACAGTGAGTGTAAGAATAGTGAGGATCATGAATTCTGACGACAAAGAAATTTGTACGAGTGTACAGTAGTTTCGAATAAATCGATAATTGCAAAGTAGCCAGCTATATGCAAACTTGTAAAATTAGAAATTAGGTGAAAGCAGGCCCTATATTATATAAACTCACGCCCGGACTATTTCTAGTGTGCTGGGGCTGCTACATGAGGCACCTCGGAACAGTATAACTGTCTTCCAGCTAACAGCACAAGAATTCATGCATCGTCCGCCTTCGGACCAATAATGGTTTTCATGGACTAAATATTAAGTCAGCATTACTCATTCGCGATGAATGATTAACTACTAATTGAAGTGCTTATAAGTAAAAATTTATAGAATCAAGATGATTAGTTTTCTAATTACACAAACATTTTGATTGGATTTTGCACTTGGTCGGCCGTTCTCATATGAGTGTTGGGACTCACGTCTGCTCAATTATTGGTTTAGTGCCTTTGGATCTTTCATATACAAAAATAACAATATAATTAAAGATCTCTATTGGGGAACGTTAGATGATTTTGGTACTCATGTCAATTCCACAATTGGAGGTGATGGGCATCCGCCAGTCAAACCTGTCACCTATCCAATAGTTTTGGGCCGGCCCATTTAAAAAGGATTAAAATTTTAAATAAATAAATAAATATAAAAGAAAGTAAACCGAGCACGTTGGGCTGTCCTGCTACTGCTGCTCTTGACTGTTCCGGGGTGACTTTCTAATTTGGTCCTGAGTTTGACTGTTGTCTCAATTTTGCCCCCATAAGTTTAGTAATCTATTCACATCGTAACCGGAGCACACCGTCTCCGTGTAAAAGAAAAGATGTCATCGCATCCGCAAAAATTTACTTGTTCACCCTTGCTAAGTTGTCGACTGCCTCAAAGTTGAAGCTGGCAATGCTACGGATTCATGGGAGTACTCTACCCGATCATTAAGTAAAGATAACAAATACCATACAAATGAATCAGACCTAGGAATCGAGGAATGGGGGGAGAGAGAGAGAGAGAGAGAGAGAGAGAGGGAGGTAGGTATAGCCGTATAGGTATATCCCAGTTGTCTATATCATGAATAATTTGACAAATAGATAATCGAATTGGGGGCGGCGAAAATTGTAAGTGGTAAATTCGAAAATTTTTAAATTTCAATTTACTTTAATTTTATTTATCTTAAATTCAACAACATAATTTTTTTTCTTTAATTTTATTATCTTAACTATCGTTCAATTCAATTTTTAATATTAAATTCTCTTAACTATTCATTACTTTTCTACAATTCAACAACATAATTGTTACTTTCTCTCAACTATTTATTATTTTTTTCACTTTTTTTTGTTCATAGTTCAACAATATAATTATTACAACTCTAAATAAAATAAAATTATTTATAGTTAGAAAACTCAACTCCGTTTTCAAATAGAGTTTTTATTTCCTCGTGATTTCCTGTCCGCGGCCATGGCATGATTGGTGGAGAGAATATCTAACTACATTTTCTATGTGAAGAGGAAAGATCCACCATTCTATGAACACCTCTAGCCATCAGTCAACTTCGATCCATTCTGTGCTTCTTATCCTAATTAGCCCGCCTGCCCTAATTATCACGGCTCAAAACTTACGAAGATATTGCATTATGAAATGATTAATAACGTAAGTTTAGAAGAAAATATAAGTGCAAAAAAGACGACATGAGCTGTCAAAATTTTATATTCAACTCTCTCAACCATAGTCTCTTCATCGGTTTAACAAATCTTAGACGAGTTCTTACTATCCGTGGCACATTAATAACCCATCACACTCGGAGAGTCGGAATTTTTTTTTTTTTAGATAAGTGAATATTAGAGATTCATTATTTTAAAAGCAATAGTGATATTTCAAATGATTATCTGAGGTTAATTAAAAATTGAATAACGATTGCGATCATTTGACCGCAATATATCGAGTCACTGATCTCTCTAACTCCTCTTCTTCTCTTAGTTTTAAGCTTCTACTTATGAGTATAATCATTTAAGATTATCCAACCAGAAGCTTTTGAATCCATAAGTTCATATTTTTAAAAATTCAAATTGATAGACAGTGAATTCTTCTAGTTTATTTATACTCGACTTTTTTTTTTAATCAATTCATGGCGTGAGATTTTTAATCTTAACTCTCAACGTGGCATCAAAGTTTTCCATATATTTGATGATGTTTCATTCACAAGAATATATCTACAAATGTTAGAATTCTCCGATGTCACTCTCTCAACATAATAAAGGGCGATTCTTTTAGGGGACCATTTCAAGTGTATATTAACTTTTCGTGGAGTGGGGCTTGTAATCGTTCATATTTGATTGCATATGCTGTTTGCTTTCACCTTGAAAATGATTTGCATATAGCTAATGTTGACAATATATCATTTTCCATCATATTTATCAGCACAAAGGAAAAAAAGAAAAAGAAAAAGAATTTTCTTTTCAATGATATCATGTGTTATTGCTGAGATTGAATCCGCTCGAATGTCGACTGAGTGTTTGATCTTATGAGATACTCTCAGTGAGTTTTAAACTTTAGTATTAGACCCTCTTCTTTACGACATAGGAAGAGAGTGTGATTGATTCAAAATCCCCCAAAAGGCTTGTCCTCATGTACGTATAAGTTATCTGGTAGACGGGCTCATTTTTATCACTTTCCTCTCCTATGTAAGAACCCAAGAATGACATCACTTAGTTTTTTTTTTTAATTCCATTAATGAACTTATAATTATTGACCGAGCCCCAGAAAAAAAAAACAGTTCTTTTAATTATTGGATCAACTAATAATTGAAATATTCGCAAACGGGGATGGACCAAGCGAGACCGCGAGGACAGTCAGCCCCCTTAAACTATTAATCTTCTAGAGAAATCATTAACATATCTTTGAAACATTTAACAATTTTCTCATTGTTTGTCCGGCTTAAAATCCTCGTATCGATCATCAGCAAGATCCCCTTAGCCCTTGAAATGCAAACACAATCATCGGATGACTTGACCTTGAAGGAATAAATCATCATCCGCCGCAGTGTTTCCGACTTACACTCAATGATTGAGTCTTTCCTTTATTTTATCTCGTAAGAAAAATGAAAGTTTTGATACGCTAGCTGGCCTTATCATCGGTGGTTGAGATGTCAGCTAAGTACGGGGAAAAAAAACTAAGCTTAAAAGTCATTGAACACATGCTGCTCCCTCCAATGTAAGAATCGGTCTACGTAGGAAAATTTTCTGACCATAACCAAGGATCCCAATTTTGAAATCTTGACCCTTCAATTCGGCTTCTTTTCATAATAATAATAATAATAATAACAATTAATTATTATCGCTATTATTTTGCATGTGCAAAGTTAACTAAACTTTTATGTGGAAAATGCCAAAATGTGGTCAGGTACAATGTCAAACCTTTTTAGATCACGGCCAATTCCGACTAATCAAAATTCAGAACTTAGTCAATCGCACCCATCCAATCCAATGACTATGGCTCCGTTCGGTTGGTTCGTCCCGTCTATCCGGAGTCATCATGACTCGACATCGTGTTCTTGTAGATCACCATACAAGTTAAATGTCCAACGGTCACGATCCAGAGGACTCCAACTACACTAATAATGTAGTCGTAGCGATCTTAAATGCGACAAAACTTAGCGAACATGTAGAGGGGCCGAATTTTAATCCTTGATGATCTGATGGAATATATACACGGGATATGTCATCCCACTTTAGCAGATGTGTGGGTCCTGTTCTAGTAAGTAGCCATGTGATGAGAATTAAGTTTCAACTTCCAACTTGTGATGGCATTCCATTTTGAAAGTATTATTATACCGAAAGAAAAATAACAAAAAAAATTATATTGCTTAGAAAGAACAAATGATAAAAAGACCAGCGAGAAAGAATCCAAGGGCATTGTAACTTTTTTTTTTTCCCAGTGATAAAAGAAGCCTACGGGTTTTACACGAGGCATATAAAATGGAACTAAACAGGTATAAGAGCATCCACAGTGCACGACCCAATTTCGGGGGATAATTTCCCTTATGAGAGCCCCACATGTGGCCAAGTAAGTAAAGTGGCACCGAAGGAAAAATTAACACTCACTCTATAATGCAAGTCTCATTTTGTAGCGCTCGTGTGGTTCCACTTGATTTTTTCTTTTAAAAAATATTTACATACTTATTAAATTATTATTATATTTACTTAATAAATAAGCATTTTAATTTTTCAATTTTAATTAAAATTGCAATTATTTAATATTTATTTTTAATTTACAATTTAAATTTAAAATTTTCAATAAAATATAAATAATTAAAAATATTAATTTTGGATAAGATCGAATGATTAACAATAACATTGCATAATTTAAACACTGCATTAGAAAATACATTAGATAGAAAATGATATTACATAATTGAAACACTAAAATGTTACGAATCGATAATTTATTCGCCATTATGATGTTGGGGGAAATTTTGATGAATCGGGAAATTTGAATGTTCGAGGTATGGAGATTGAGAATTTGGGTAATTTGGATTTTGAGACGAGAAATTGGGATTTTGCATAAAATTGAGAATATCATCATTGTTGGATTGATTGGAGTCCATCGTGCAAATGAGAGAAAAAGGATGATATGTGTGTGGGGAATGTTGAATTTATATGTAGTATTTACAGAAGAAATTAGCTTCTTCTTTTTTTGAAATTCAATTAAATCAGCAAACGACTACCAGCGTAACCGTGCTGATATATATAGTCTAAAAGAGCTATCGTTATTTTAAAAAAAATGGGAAAATTGGGCTTGGAGCGTGCCGCTTCCGGCACTGACCCAGTTCAGTGGGCCAGTGCCGCAGGCCCCAGCTCCTACAAAGGGAGTGCCGTAGCGGGGCCAAGGCATTTGCCACCGCAAATGACCTGAGAATTGGGCCTTGTTGTGGATGCTCTAAAAAGTTCCTTATTTTATTTCGATGTATACCCTGATGTTCGGAATCTCAACGGGTTTCAACTAATCAAGTTCGAGTTAAGTCGGTCCAATAAAGGGGGTAAAACTCTCATAGCATGGATTTTCTTCATTTACAAGACTCAACCCCAATACCTTATTTAAGGGACAAGCGTGAACCGCCTGAGGCAACCCATGTTAGTAAAGTTTCTTAATTTTAGGCCAAGCTTGAATGCTATGATAAATTACTTTTCTAAAGAGTTATAACTCATAATCAAAAGACGGTGTAGCGTAATGGCACACGATCCCGCCCATTGACTTAGATGTCGCATATTCGATACATAGTGGGATCACCTGCGTCACTTTACTAATTATTTATGATTTATCTTTCATTATATATACTAGGCCTGAACCTTTATCGCAACCGTTACGGACTTGAAAAATTTGCAATTAGTCACGTGCAATCCACGTGAGTCGTTGTTGATGTTGATCTTCCCAAATAGCTTATGAACTCTACGAATATGCCTCGAACAACCTATAAAAGGGAAAGATTGGGGTGGTGTTTTGATTTCCCTCTCCGAGGCTCAAGTCAGTCTAGGAGAAATTAGGGCATAAACTGTAACTTGATGTCATATATGAATATTTATAATGAATCGTAGACATATCTGTTGCCTTATTTAAAGAGATCTTCGATACATTTCCGATATTCAATGATAAACAGAATAGGAAAATATATCTTTTATATACTTAGCCATCAAGTAAGTCACATCTCTTATATGGGCCAACTGAGACGCATTGCTCATAGGCCTACTGGGTCTTCTCGACCCACTGGACGTCGGGTCCAAAAACCCAGTCCCCAGCAGTAACTGAAAAAAAGAGAGTTGTAACTCATATAAAGTTGCCCTTACTAAATATATACATGAATATATTACAAAAGGAAAAAGTAAGGAAGTTGGGATAACTTTTGTTATCCTAAAAATGCCCATTTTAAGATAAAAAATATAACTTTTAGTTAGTTAAATTAGAAAGAAATTTAAAAAAGAACACTAGTAATTTCACTGTTTTTCTTTAACTACTCATGTTTACCACTCCATCACTAATTTTTCTCCCCCAGTTTCTCTCTCTCTCTCTCCCCCCTCTCTCTTTATTGCATTTTGTACTTATTCTTTTCTCTCTTTATTTTTCATTAAATATCACAAAAATGCTTTTTTAGATATAGTATAAGATCTATTCACATTTTCAATGAGTACTGAAATGGATCGCATTTCTGTTAGAAATATCAAATGATGAATTAGTTGATTTTTTAACTGCAATTAAAATGAAAAAAATAAATATTTGCGTCATTCTGCGCTCAGTGCGGGAAGAATTGAGCTTGGGCTCGTAATTATTTCTGATATTCAGGCCCATTGAAGCGCAAAGAGGTGTGTGGCCCATTGTCTTTACACAAAGCCCATGAATCCAAATAAGTCGCAATCCATTCTAAATGACGGCTCAATTACCTAACCATTGGGCCGACGGGGTGGTGATGAGGTCAGTCTGACACTTCAGGGCCTTGCCCAGCCCAGCCCAACCCAATCTGATGGTTCAGACCGAAGCCCAAAAATAGAATTATACAGTTTAACAAAATGGCCCGAGAATTGCTCCAGCCCATCCCACATATTTAAATGGGCATAACATTGTCCGATTGTGGCCCAAATTGTGAGCTGGGCCAACCAGAGCAGGTCAGCCACCGGCCCATGGTCAAATGTACATTGTCTTTTTTCCCCCCCTTATTATTGCTTTAATTAAAAGGTACAGGAAATTTGAAAAGGTGAGGAAATCTGATAAGTTCTCGCTTAGGTAGGACTGAAGGAGAAAGAGACACTGTACTTCGATATGAAAGAATGTGATATGCAGTCCATAGAATCGACGAACTTGTCTATACAAGAAGCGAGAGGTAAGGTGCCAAGGCTCAAGCAAACATAGGAAACTCAGAACACTGAGGAGCTGCCGATAAGCTTCGGGATGAAAACAGAAATAAGTATACCGAATCCCGCATTACCTGAAAAACAAATTAAAGTCCCACTACTACATATTAAGCTACAGTCGACCCATCCCATCTAAAATCTTCGATATTTAATGTGAACAATTTGTGTTTATATGTCCTATTCGACACGGCTCCCACAGGTACCAGATCAATACCATGCCGAGGACCATACAGCAGACCATCTATCAGCAAGGTGTCTAAAATATGCTCAAATCCGGATATATAACTAACCAAAAGACACTTTCATTCCATCGTAAACGGCAGAGTTGCAGATGATACTACTGAACGAAGAAGAATCAGAGCATAGATTCACATTGCAAGATCAAACCACTCCATTAACAACTTGTTTTGATATGAGGGAAATGGAAAGAAAAGGAGGGAAAGTTGTATGGGATTTTCAAAAGCTCCCATACAAAATCCCCTACCCTCCCTCCCTTTCCCTCGATCCAATCGGAAAGTAAGGTATGAATTTCTATAAGCACAAGGAATGCCATTAAAAACCTGAACAAACCAAGTGGAAGGCCTCGCAGTCTCGCTCAACTACATCCAAGCTCGAGATTTCATGATATTTCAGGGTCTCCTTGATACCTAACGAGTAACAACACTTCCCTTCCAGATTCCGACACGCACACTTGTAAATCGATCAACTTCAAAGTGAGAGTGAAAAGAACTAAGCCATACTCAACCTCCAGGCGAAGCTCAAACTAACAAGACATCAAGAATATCCTATCCAATAACTCGAAAATTCATGTAATCACCACAAGGACAGAATTCAATATGGAAAACAACTTCTCTCATTGTCATATTCAGCAGGAGGGGTCCATTACAATTCGCAGAACCTCGAGCTAATTACACGAATTTAAAGAGTACCCATCAGCTCAAAACTTAGCGTGATCTTCGCATACAAGAGAATTCATCATGAGAAGAGCTATCTTGCATTCATTTGATGGATCATTCTCAGCAATATGCATAATTTCTTAAGCTAATTCACAACTCGAGAGCAACCTATCAGCCAAAAGCTTCATATCATCACCACCACAAACACAGAGAATGAATTTTTGGCATGAATTCAGCAGGAGAAGCTAAAATGATGGAGGCTTTATAATCGATTAGTCACCGGAATCCTTGTTACGGAGGCGGTAGATGATGCGGCCGCGGGTGGAGTCGTAGCGGCTGACCTCGATCTTGACCTTGTCGCCGGGCAGCATCCTGATGAAGTTCTTCCTAATCTTGCCGGAGATGTAGCCGAGGATGACGTCCTCGTTGTCCAGGCGGACCCGGAACATGCCGTTGGGGAGGGACTCGACGATGACGCCCTCGTGGGTCCACTTCTGCTCCTTCATCCCCTGCGAGGCCTTCCTGGCGCAGAGGGCCGCCACGTGGCGGGTGGCTATGGGCCGGCGGAGGAAGGTGGGCGGGCAGTGGAGGGTCTGGGGCTGAAGGGCCGGAGAAGGGAGCTGGAGGGGCTTGGAGGCGGTGGCGGTGGAGGGTAGCTGAGGACATGGGTAGGGCGTTTTGGGTGCGAAGAGAGAGATAGACATGGCTTATGAGCTCTGGTCTATGGGATGATGAAGGTCTGCTTCTTCTGCAGAAGAAGAAGAAGCAGAAGATGATGAAGCACTAGAGAGAGAAAGAGAGGTAGAGAGAGAAAGAGTTATGGCCTCAAGTTTAAGAAGCCAATTTTACTGTCTCATCTCATCCTCATTGAATTTCAAGGCTGAAGCCTTTTCTTTCTTTTTTTTTTAATTTTTTTTTTGGCATTATCCTGTCATTTCTCAGTTTCTCGTGCTGTTTCCGCAGAGGTGAGTTCATCTTACATTTTCAGTGTCATGGCATCTCAGTCGGAACCTTCGGCGTACAGGGACTTCAGCGTCTTGAGGCTTGGCAGCTCAGGTAACTTCCGAGCTTCGGCCCCGGAAGGTTTGATCTTCTCGTGGAGTTCCAATTCTGAAACTTTGAGCCTTTTCAGTTCGGATAAGTTCGGCAATCTTCCCAACGAGCTGCTCAGTGTTTTATGTAGTGTATTACAATCCTTGACTTCCAGGAATTTCAGCAGCTTCAGATGGGCTGGATCGTCGAACCATTCCAACGATCTGCACCCTGAAATCTGCAGCACCTCTAGTGATTCCAACCCGCCGAGCCCTTCCACTTGGAACAGGTTCTCACATTCCCGCAGCTTAAGTTCTTTCAGCTTCTTCAAGCCCGAGAGATTTGGAAGTTGCTCAAGGTTGTCGCATCCATCCAAGATCAATCGTCTCAGGGATCCTAACTTTCCTAGCCCATGGAGCGTTTGCAATCCACAGTCCATTACATCGAGAACTTGCAATGATGCCAAACACCTGAGGCCCTGAATTTCTGATATTGGCGAGTGGATGAGCTCCAATTCCAAGAGGTTCTTCTGGTTAGAGAGATCCGACAGCACGCTCATGGACTTGCAGTGCCCAATACTTAGAGTCGACAAATTTGGGGGAAGCTGCAGAACGCATTGCAGGTCCACGCAGTGTAGGACGAGCTTCTTGAGCCGAGACAGACAGGCCAATTCGCTCGGTAGGGTGGTGATTCTTGAGAGAGAGAGCTGCAATGTTTCCAGCTTTGTTAACATCCCAAGCCACTGGGGGCTCGGAGCATGCACCAGCTTAGATGAGTCGCCCTGGAATGATTCCCGTTGATGGGAATTATCTGATAAATACAAGTACTTCAGATCATTCAGGTCCACAAGATCTGGGATCTCCTCCATCGAGTGAGAACTCACCTGTAGACAAAGCAAACTCGTTGGCAACTCTGGTAATACTCGAAGCTCATTGCAAAGGTCCATGTCGAGGGACTGGAGATGAGAGAGTCGAGAAATGGTTTCCGGAAGGCCATGAATTCGGGTATCTGATAAACTCAAAATCCTCAGGAGTAACAGTTTACCAATTTCACAGGGAATTTCCCCCTCCAAGTCACTACAACTTCTGGCATGTATTTCTTCTAGTTTCTCCAGCATGCCGATAACGGGTGGTAGCTGCTTTATGCAACTTCCCTCCAGTGACAGGACTTTCAAATTTTTCATATTTTCAATTGAGATGGGCAGTTCTGTGAATCCGGTGCCTGAGAGGTCCAGAAACACCAAGGATCCGAGCTGCCCGATAGAGAAGGGAAGCTTGCTTATTGATCTGCAACCCCTTAAAGATAACCGCTCGAGTTTGATGAGCTCTCCAGTTGAGTCAGGAAGACATGTGATCCTTGAATTATCCAATGCAAGGTGCGAGAGAGACTCTAAATAGCCAATCGAGCTGCTCACTTGAACCAGTGATTTACAGTTGCGTGCACTGAGAGTTTCAAGCTTCTTTAAACATCCGGGTGGGATGGAAATTTCTTGTATGGAGGTTCCGTCAACAAGAAGTTCCCTTAGGGATTCCATAAAACACAGGTTATCAGGCAATTTCCGGATGCGACAGCAATCCTGAATATCTAGCGAATTCAGATGTCTTAGATCATCTGGTGAAGCATTAATTTCAACTAGACCTTCGCAGCCTTTAAGGATCAATCTTTCCAGAGCCATAAAGCCCGAAAAGTCAGGAATCCTGAACAAGCTGACGCAACCAGTGAGGTTCATAACTTTCAAATTGTTCGCCATCTGTGAAAGAAGAATGAAGGCATTGCCGTAATGTGGTGATCAGTGTGTGAAATTTTTAAAAGGATTGCTGTTGATGAATCTAAAACTTTAGTCATGTTATACCTTGACATGGTGCCAACCCTCCCAATCTTCAGTAATTTTGCTCCATGAAAGATCAAGAACAATGAGATTTCTTGGGTGAAAATTAGTCGGATGAAACCTTGGAGGGCTATAATGCCAGCAAAGCCACCTTAACTCGGAGAGGAGATTTTCAAAGTTCCCAGATAGGTGGACGCCATTTATTTGGAGGAACCTTAAATTAGATAGACTGACGAATTCTTCATTTGTTAAATGGTACTGATTCCTACTGTCAAACTTCAGACAGAGGGCTTGAACCAATTCCGATCCCTGACAACAGAATTTGGCGGGACAAATCCATTAGAAAAGATTTTTTTCAAGAAATAACCTTTCAATTCTTTGTAGGAGAGTTAACAATAATGAAGTTTACCTTCTTTCCGTCTAGCATGGAAAGAGACTCGCGATGATTCCACAACCTACTGCGCTTTCTCGGTTCAAAGTTGTTTTCCTGATAAACAATTTTCCGTCCAAGATCCCTCATCTGGTCATGCATCCACAGCTTATTGTCCTCCACAATCTTTATCAGAGACATGAGCAGCAGCACTTCTATTCCTTCTTCGGGAAAGAACTGAGAATCATCCCACATGTGAACCACGATTCTTCGGTCATATCCAATGAATAGACATGCTATGTCAAGAAATATGTGCTTTTGCAAGTCATCTAAAGCGTCATAGCTTATCCTCAACTTCTTCTCGACTTCCTCATGAGGCAATTTTTCCAACTTCTTCAAAGTGCTGTCCCATACCTCTTTGCTTTTCCCAGATAAAAATGAACCTATATTCTCAAGTGCTAAAGGTAGACCTCCAGATATCTCTACGACCTTTTCAGAATACTTTAAATAGTCATCGGGAGGATAATCTCTTCTGAAGGCATGCCTACTGAAAAGCTGAAGAGACGGTTCAAAATCCATCCCGTTAAGTTCGTGAGTCCAATCCACCTCGGGCACATTTAGAATATCTTTATTTCTAGTTGTGATAATGATCTTGCTCCCAGAACCGAACCAACTACCATTTCCAACTAGTGCATTTAATTGCATCTTTTTATCGACATCATCTAGAAGAATAAGAACCTCCTTGCCATATAACCTCTCTTTGATTACTTTGATCCCATCATCGATGTTAGCAATGTCTGGAGCCTTATCTTTCAAGATTTGAGAAATAAGCTGATTCTGCAGGTATTCAAGACCCTTGTGCTCTGACGTTTCCCGGACATCTGCTAGGAAGCTGCAGTACTCGAAATGCCTTGAAAGCTGGTTGTAGACAACCTTGGCAAGTGTGGTCTTTCCAATTCCACCCATCCCGTGGATTCCCCCGATCCTCACATCCCTAGAGTCCACATTCAACATCCTCAGGATTTTCGTGACATGATCATCGATCGCGACTAACTGGTCCGTTACGTTCAAACGATGCACCTTCAAGCTCACCAAGACCTTTCGCACTACCAGTTCTATCAGCTTTCCTTCATGACTGCCACAGTAAAATAGTTAATTTCAGATGACATGAATCAAAATGGAAAATCGATTAGTCAGAAACTGAATTATCCAATATGCAAAGTAAACAATAGTTCATGTAGGGCTAGCTGATAAACAATAGCCTATAAAAAAAATGGCATTTCTCCTAGACTAGTGGCTGATAGACTGAAACCGAGACTTGCTAGTTCTTTTTTTTTTTTTTTAATAATTAAAAGTTCCCTTAGGAGACTCCGCAAAATAGTGGCCTTGCGGAGGCCCCCATGAGTTGCATGGGGAACCCAGACAGTAAGATGGCTTGTGATATGATGAGGCAATTTGGTATATAAGCTGGTGCTGTCTCCTTTTGAAGCAAGGGAATCATCGTATCAATGAGTATCTTGCCGCGTATCACATACCGGGCCATATATGCAAAGTTCTCGCATTGTCAGTCTTCCCTACCTCAGTCGGTTCCTAGCTACTTAGAATTCTTAGTTTCCTAATTTGAATGTTATAAACCATTCCAGGATTAAGGAGAATCGAATTTAGTTACCCATCAGTAGCCTTCTGCAACTCCCATCCTTTAATCCTTCCAACCGCCCTGAGAGCATCTTCCCACTGCTGCACAATCTTGGGATCAAACTGCTCCTTGTGGTTCTTTAGAGCTTCCACGTAGGGTCCTTTCTCAAGCTGTACTTCGGATGGCTTGACGTCATAGAAAATGGGAAAAATCTCTACCCTGGTCAATTTGCTGCACTCCACCATCTGTGCTAATTCCTGGAGGCACCATCTGCTGGAGGCATAACCTTTGGAGAGGATCGGAATACAGATCTTTGAGCTGTTGATTGCTACCAGAAGCTCTCTCAGGTTTTCCCCAATATGAAGCCCCTCTGTGTCCCGGAAAACGCGGATTCCTGCCTTGGAGAGGCCACAGTAGAGGCAGTCGGCGAAACCTTTTCGAGTATCTGGACCCCTAAAGCTCAGGAACACTTCAAACTCGACAACCGGCAAAGCTATTGAGCTAAAGGAGGAGGCATCGCAGCCATGCTCTGCTGCTTCTGAGATGCAGCTTTCCTCTTTTGCTCTTCGTATGAACGAACTGTTTCTCTGGAAAACTTTCTGATGATGATCATCAGCCACTGAAAGCGAAGGAAAGCTTTCACTCTTCTGGACATTCAGGATCGCCTCCTTCTTGGCAAGTGTGGCGAGTGATGTAAGTAACTTGGCACGGACATTGACGAGGCTATCAAACAAGTCTCTGAACTTCGGCAGTTCCATAGTCACCAAGGAGGCCGTCCCAATCTACGTCTGATGAAGATATATGCATTTCCACTTCTTGTCTGAGTCAAAAACTGTCCTCCTTCACCTTCCAATGAATGTTTCTTCCTCTAAACCAACATTCAACGGCTCAGAAACCAACCCTGAACAGGTCCTAGAGAAAAAGACAGGTGTGGTCGTTCTGCATTTTGTCTTTTTGTTATAGTACTTACTACCCAAATGTTTCAAAATTTTGAATTAAAAATGAGGGGGGAGAACCAAGAAGTCAGCACCAACCATACCCCAGTGGTAATTTTCAATCTAGGAAAACATAAATTATCACATTGGATCAGCTGAGATCCAATCTGGGCCGTCCAGATCCTTCGTGGTTTGTTGCTGATCCCTCGGGTGACATGAGAGATGAAATGGTAGGTGACATACTCGTATTATGATCTGGGAGGTTTATCTGTTTTGTATTAGGTGCTTGCCTTGTTTTCGGTTTAATGAAGGTTCATTCATTTGGTTCAGTAATACCTTAAATTTCTGTAGCTAGACATCCTACTCAAGCACGTCGTAGCTCAGGTATATATCTGATGTGATCCCGTTCTCAAACTGGAGAGGTCACCTTGAGAGATTCTTGGTATCCCGCTATGACATGGCCTTTTTCAAAGGACTGAGCTAATGTGAGCCTTGAGGACACCACCTGCTTTGGTTCACCAACCTCGGCAAACCATGCGACAATCATCAGTGCCAGCCATTGCCATCGGTAGTTACTACAAGAAACATCATCTCTTTTCCAGTCAATTGTCACCGTAAAACACGAACAATGGAAATCTCATCGCTCCTCCAGAAAGTTCAGATTTTCTTCCTTCATTCCAATCTTTAAGTTTAAAGAGAGAAACAGCGGGGAAATGCTCTAGATAGAAAGAGTATTGGCAATTCGCCGTATCTTCAGTATCATATTACTGAGCTGTACAGTGCTTTACAAAAGAGATCAATTGAATGAACAAACGGAAAAATAAACAAAGTTTGACGGTATAAAAATGTAAGAACTTGAAAATTTTGTGCAGAACAACTTTGTCTTTGCGTTATTTGTGCTCGTTTGGCTTCTCAAGTTAGAAGCATTTATCGCCCTTAATCGATCTCAGAATCCCAAGACCGACAATCTCGCGTATCTTCTCGCAGTCTTCAATGTCCAGCGATTTCAGCCTCCTGAAGTTGGAAAGATCAGGCAGCTTCTCCATGGACTTGCACTGGATGATCTTCAGATTTTCCAATGACTCCAGCTCAGCGAACCCTGGGATATCACTGATCTGCTCACAGCTTTCGATCTTTAGAACCTTCAACTTCTTCAGGCCTGAGAGGTCCGGGATCTTCTCCAATGACCTGCACTCGGAAATCTGCAGCTCTTCAAGTGATTCCAACATGTCGAGCCCTTGGATCTCGCATATCTTGTCGCAATTCTCGATCTCCAAACTTCTCAGCATTTTCAGTTCCGAGAGATCAGGCAGTTTCTCGAGGAACCTGCATTTGGAAATCTGCAGCTCTTCCAGGGATTCCAACCTGTCCAACCCCTGAATCTCCCGAAGCAACTCGCAGTCCCGGAGCTTGAACTCCTTCAGTTTCCTCAGGTTTGAGAGGTTCGGTAACTGCTCAAGGAACTCGCAGTTCCGGAGGATCAATCTCCTCAAGGACTCTAACTTCTCTAGCCCGTCGAGCTTCCTTAGCTTGCAGTAGATTGCATCAAAGACTTGTAAAGATTCCAAGCCTTCCAGGCCCTCGACCTCTGAGATTGCAGAGTGGAGGAGCTCGAGTTCCGTTAGGTTCTTAAGGTTAGAGAGGTTCGAGAGCGTGGTCATGGATTTGCAGTTACCAATGTAGAGAGTTGATAAACTCGAGGGGAGCTGAAGGAGGCACTTAAGGTCTACACAGGAGAGGACGAGTTTCCTGAGCCGAGAGAGCTCGCTTAGATCAGATGGCAAAGCAGTAATTTTCGATAGCGAGAGCTGTAGAGTCTCGAGCCTCGATAATGCCCCAATCCACCAAGGGCTGGGATCCTGAACAAGCATGGAAGGGTCATTGGTGGGGAAGCCCTGGAGATGGGACCCATCGGATAGGTACAGATGCTTGAGGTTGATCAGATTCGAGAGATCAGGAATCGCCTCCATCGACTGGGAACTGACCCGGAGGCTGACCAAGCTATCAGGTAGCTTGGGGAGGACTCGGAGCTCCTTGCAGAGCTCAAGATCAAGGTGTTGGAGGTGAGAAAGGCCCGAGATGGTCTTTGGCAGACTACGGATCCGGTTATCTGATAAGCTTAAGATCCTCAAGTACAGGAGGTTTCCGATATCGGTTGGGATTTCCCCCTCCAAGCTACACCCTTTGGCGTGAAACTCCTCGAGATTCTCAAGCATCCCGATGCTCCCGGGAATCTGTTCAATGTAACTACCCTCCACCGTCAGCACCTTCAAGTTCTTCAGGTTCTTGATTGAGTCAGGCAATTCTGTGATTCCTGTGCTCGAGAGGTCGAGCTCAATTAAGGACTCCAAATCCCCGATCGTGTCTGGGAGCTTGCTTAAAGACCGGCAGCCCCTTAGAGATAACCTCTCGAGTTTCCCAAGCATCCCGATCGACTCAGGGAGGTGCCTTATTTTAGCGTTATCCAATGCAAGGTCTGATAAGGACTCGAGGTGGCTTATTGATCTGTGGATTTGGATGAGGGACTTGCAGTCGCAGGCGCTTAGAATTTCAAGCTTCTTCAGGCATCCTGGTGAAATCGAGATTTCCCGTATTGAAGTCCCATCAACGAGGAGCTCTCTCAGGGCTTCACTGGAGCCAAGTTTCTCGGGCAACTCCTGGATAGAACTGCATTCCTTTATGTTGAGGGACACGAGGTGCTTAAGACTCCCGATCGATCCATCTATTGCCACCAGACTCTTGCATCCCTCAAGGATTAACCTCTCCAGAGCCATGTATGCTGAGAAGTCGGGATTCCGGAATAAGTTGGTGCACCCTGTGAGGTTCAAAACTTTCAAATTCGTTGCAGTCTGGAAAGAGAACGAAGAATTAGTTACGGATGGAAAGGTGAAAACATAATGCAAAATGGTTGATATTCGGTGAATTAAAGTAATCCAACCTTCATGTCGTACCAACCCTCCCAATCTTCGGAGATCTTGCTCCACGACAGGTCCAGAATGACCAGACTCCTCAGGTAAAAATTGGTCGGGAGGAAATTTGACGGGCAATGGTGCCAACACAGCCACCTGAGCTGCGATAAAAGGCCTTCGAAATTTCCTGCTAAGTTTACACCATTCGTCTGTAAAAACCTCAAGTTTGAGAGACTCGCGAATTCTTCCCTAGTGAAGTAGTACTGAGATCTGCTGTCGAACTTGAGACACAGAGCTTCAACCATTTCGGAACCCTGCAGATTGACAAAGAATTCATTAATCCTGATGACTTCGATTTTCTGTGTTAGTAAAAGGGATTGGGACAGAGGTTAAATTATTCACCTTCTTCCGTATCAGCATGGCCAGAGATTCCTCATGATTCCACAGCCTACTCCGCTTTCCGGGTTCCATGATATTCTCCTGACGGACTATTTGCCTGCCGAGGTCTCTGAGTTGATCATGCATCCACAACTTATTGTCATCTCCGATCTTTATCATTGACATCAGCATGAGGACCTCGATGCCTTCCTCTGGGAAAAAGTCCGTGTCATCCCACATGTGAACCACGATTCTCTTGTCATACCCAATGAAGAGACAAGCTATATCAAGGAAAATCTGCTTCTGCCAGTGATCCAGAGCCTCGTAGCTTATCATCAGCTTCTTCTCAACCTCCTCGCGAGGCACTTGCTTGAGCTTCTTCAACGTGCTGTCCCACACTTCATTGCTCTTCCCTGATAAGAATGAGCCTATGTTCTCGAGGGCTAAGGGAAGACCTCCGGTGATGTCCACAACCTTCTTGGAGTAATCCACGTAGTCATCCGGGGGGTATTCTCTCCTGAAGGAGTGCCTGCTGAAAAGCTGAAGAGACTGGTCAGGATCCATCCAAGTGAGTTCATAAGCCCAGTCCACCTCGGGAACGTTGAGGACATCCTTGTTCCGGGTCGTCACGATGATCCTGCTTCCAGGACCAAACCAACTCCGCTTCCCTACAAGGGCATCGAGCTGAGCTCTCTTATCAACATCATCAAGAAGGATGAGAACTTGCTTCTTGGAGAACCTCTCTTTGATCATGTTGATCCCTTCATCGACATTGGTAATCTCAGGGCTCTTGTTCTTGAGGATGTCTGAGATCAGTTGGTTCTGTAAGAACTCGAGGCCCCTATTCTGGGAGGTTTCACGGACATCCTTGAGGAAGCTACAGTACTCGAACCCCTCCGATAGCTGGTTGAAGACAACCTTGGCAAGCGTGGTCTTGCCTATCCCGCCCATCCCATATATCCCGACAATCCTCACATCGTCGGAACCTACATTCAGCATCCTCATGATCTTGGCCACGGCATCATCAATCGCAACTAACTGGTCAGTCACATTAAGGTGATGCGCCTTCAGGCTGACCAATACCTTGCGGACTACCAACTCGATAAGTTCCCCTTCATGTCTGTGTCAAGTTGAAACAAGTTTATATCAGAGGACGAAACCCGGCAAAATAGAAGAAAAGTCAATTCATGATCGATAATTCAATCATGATCTAATGAAAGAAATTGACGAGAAGAGTGGGGATTAATCGAGAGAAGCTAATTACCCGTTGGTGGCCTTCTCTAACTCCCATCCCTTGATCCTCGCGACCTGCTTCAGGGCGTCCTCCCACTGCTCCAGGATCTTTCGGTCGAACCGTACTCCGTGCTGCCTCAGCGCCTCTGCATATGATCCCTTATAGAGCTTGACCTCCGCCGGCTCCACGTCATAGAAGATAGGAAGGATCTCTAGTCGGGTCGATCTGCTGCACTCCACCATCTGAGCGAGCTCCCGGAGGCACCATGCACTCTCTGCATAGTCCTTGGATAGTATCGGGATACAGATTTTCGAGCAGTTGATGGCCCGAATCAGCTTCCCCCCGATGTTCTCCCCCTCATGGACTTCCTCCCGGTCCCGGAACGTCCGAATTCCTGCATCAATTAGGTTGCGGTAAAGGCAGTCCACGAAGCCCTTCCGGGCAGGGCCCCTGAAACTGAGGAACACCTCATACTCTCCTCCCTCAGCAGGCTGGCCCGTGTTTGTGCTGGAAGCTTGGCCCTGGTCGAAGTCGCTACTGCTCTGTAGTCTCGGATCGTCAAGCAGCCTAGTCGTGTTCAGTTTTCGGTTCCCGTTCCAGCTCCTTCCATCAGCTACAATCTTCGGAACAGATGAACACAACAGCCTGGAAGTTCTGCTGGTTCGAAACTTCAGCGAAACCTTGTGATTATCAGATCGAGGCCGCGCTTTCGGATCGACATGGGGAAACTTACTGAAAACTGGGGCATTCCGGTTAGTGGACAGCAATAACATGTTCATTGACATTGTTCTGCAACAGTTGATTAAGACAGACACTAGAATCTGTCAACAAATTTCTGACAACAAACTGATCAGATGAATCTAAATCACGCTTTTTCCTTAAAAGGGATCACACTTAGATACTCCGATGAATCTGACAACAATTTCTTTCTTTGTTTTTTTTTTGGCACTTTTGCTTTCTTTGATCAAATGAGAACTCCATTTTTTATAGGCAAATCAATCATCTCAAAAATATGAAAAATAAACAAAAATAAGAATTATAAAAAAATAATCTTGGTGGCTAAGTTTTCTGACATTGCTGAAGGGGTCAAACTAATCCAAGTCACCCTTCTGAAGAATTTCCTCAGTTTTAATCTCACACGGCTCTTAACGAAATAAAATAACAAACACTGATCGAATTGGAAATTCCGTTGAAATTTCTTCCAACTTTCTGATCAGGAGATGAAGAAAGCTGATTGATTGGATTCAGAAATCAAACGGAAAAAATGAATCTTCGTGGCGCACGCTCCTTCTTACTTGGAAAACCAACTCGATGTCATCCATCGATCAATTAATCCGATAATTAATTAATTCGATATAAGATTTCGAAACTTGGCGGTCTCATTGCAACTTGCAGGAAGCGTTCGACATTCGGGCTCTATTAGTAGAAGAAACTTGCAATGAAAGTTTCTGAGAAACAGTGGAGAGATTGATCATTGCACGGTATACACCAAATTGAAGCCAAATTCATTGAAACGGAAAGGACCAAAAATAAATTAATTTATCGTTGCTGATAGGAAAGAGCAGAGAAAATCAATCACTGTCGGAATTTTAAGGATAAGACATATATTATTTTCCCCGATAATATTAAATCTTAAAAACGAATTCTAATCAGAGTTTGCCTCCTCACTTAGTCAACCAAACCTTTGTATCCACAAAAAACCTTAAGACTCAATTTACGACAACCTGTGAAGCTGTCGAGTTCATGTAAACGGATTTTACTGGCAACGTGGGAGTTCTGGCATCTCAGGAATACCTCGTAGTCAAGTTCCGGCAAACGATTGAGCGATAGACACACCAAGATATTATCGAAAACTAAAAATTTGTATAGTCGGTTGAGACGTATCCTCGGTGATGTCAATTTGCACAATTTAATTATTTCTTAAAATAATAAAACTATATAATTTCCTAATTCCATAATTTCAGCCACACGCAAAGGAGATGCTTACTAGAAGAAAATATTGATAAATCAAGCAGTGAAGACGGGATGAGATGAGAATGAGATTGTTCCTGACATGCCACCTCGAGGATTTTAATTGCCCGGATTCGAGCAGCTGCGATGTCATATCATCAGATTGTATTCTCGATATTCAAAGAAGAAAAAACAATGATCTTTCGATTTTAATTTCTGAAGCGGTTCTTGGCCAAATGCTAATGTCCTAGAAAGACTCGGTCACCATCGAATGCCCAGAGAATAGCCAGTCCGATGTTTCAAATTGCTTTTAATATCTATATAATCATCACAACTGAAGCTATCTTTTCATATCAGTCCTCGTCATCGTAATCGGTATCATCTTTTCTTCTTTCCTGATGAGCGGTTTTGGGCTTCGACAGAGACTCTGAATGAAAGGTCCTGTGTGGAAAGATCGGAAAGTATCACAAGGCAAGAAAAGGAAATAGATGACAAATAACCAGCAGGAATTGAATGGCAATATAATGAATATGGAAGAGTAAAGACTCTGCCTTCGGGTCCAATGGTCACTATCGTAAAACCACGAAGATGACTTGTTCTGCTAGATTCGATGCGATAAATTGAAGCTAAGATAGGCTGGGATACCTGAATTGGATCAGTTTCAGTATACAGGCTTTTCTTCTTGCAATAACAAATGGATAATAGACCCGATGACCTCATTACTGGTAGATGTGCTCTGCAAAAGAAGAAAATGAGATTCATGCATCGGAACTCTGATATTGAAATGTGCATCCCATTTTTGATACCGTTGGTCCTATCGCCATTTCAACAGCCGAGGTTCTGAACAATTCATTTCATATGAAGACTTGAACATTCTGCGAGCAGATTATAGAGACGAGCTCAAGAATGGGGTGAAAAGGAAAAGGAGAGCTACCTCGGGATTTCTGATGAGCACCTCCAGAACGGAAAGAAGAGTTGATCTGAGTTCCTTGAACAAAACAGCAGTTTGTGCTGGTGCTGTCAATTTCAGCCATCCGTCTATGATCACTAGTCCTGTCTGAAAAGATGATGGATCCCGTCACTAGTGATTAACTGATGATGATAGCAGGGGAAAAGTAGGCTTTAAAAGGTAAGGGACGCCCCTCAAATTTTGGAGAAATTTTTTTACAAGAGGAGTTACCTTATGCTGAACATCAATGGATCCGCCAAACAGCAATATTGAGTAAGGAGAGACAATGGTGGTGTCTCGTAGAAAAACTCTGTTGGTCTCCACCTGGAAAGGTATTAAAGAACAGTTATTCCGCTTAGGTATGGAGGACAGTTTGTACATACATAAAACTGAATTTGAAAAGGAAGCAGTAGTATTATCCATTGTCTTAACACTACTGACTCCACAAAATGCAAATCCGATTCAGAAGCAGCCTATGAGACTGAAGTCTTAGATGGTGAACCCAGAGATCAAGTTAGCTGATGTGAAAGTCATAAAATCTATTAACTATTCCACACACCTTTTCGAGGAAGACGAGGAATGGGTATTGAGGTGATTTCAAGTCACTGTTGATCGACGAATTGTGCATATAAACTTCTCTCCTTCCGTCGTACCAAGCTGGAACCTTTCTTAAAGCGCTAGAAGGCTGCTTAAGGTTGTTAAGAGCGGGCCCAGCAATGCCCTGCTCAGTGGCAGCTACATTGGGATATAGACCTGCACAAATGATTGCCTGCCAGGGAAATCTCATAAATTAGTTTCTATATTAATGAGATTGAAGATCTAATCCAGTTCATTGTTTATTTATTTTAATGATAACTTAGACAAAAATTTGCAACCACAGGCACAGGCATAATGTCTTTATTGGTCTTACCTTTACAACTGAAGAATGATGAGAGTGCATATTGAACGGCTGAGACTTATCAGAAAGCCAGATGTCAAGATTATCCTTCTGTTTAATCCCGATCTGAGGAATAAAACCATCAGACCATTAGAACTTCAGGAAAACAATCGAATGCAAATGTCCAGCCTAATGATGAAAATGCTACTAAAAGAAGGGACTTCTGAACAAATTCAAGATCTTCCTCAGGAATAGGAAAAACACCTGGTTCTTCGGAAGATTGATAAGCCCGATGTCTGCTAGCAATGTTCCGAACTGCACTCTCATGTCTCTGTAACATCAGCCCTCAATCAGATCAATTGGAACGAGCTGGAAACTTAGTATCTTTCACCAATCTGCTTTTAAAGGTTAGAAGAAGGAAAAGGTATAAGAAAAGCTCACCTTATCATGAACATCACTGGACTGCTCAAGAAGTATGAACTGCAAAACTGTTGAGCAGCCTTGCCTCCTTTCTGTAAGAGGACCCAAATTTCTCTTGGTAATGTGTATCATGCCTATTAAAATTTGTGATCGAACATGATAGACGAAAGAGTGAACACTATATGCATCTATAGCTCAACATTTCTCATGGTGGTGGTGTTTATGTAAATAAATTGACTTAGATGATGGAAAACCGTGTAATGCATCAGGACCACTAATGCATGTTACCACGGTAGAAGCTACAAGATAAATACAAAGTGAAATATCATGAATGAAGAAGAGTGTCGCCATAAAATTGTATCGATATTTCTCAGAAGATAAATCTGTGCACCTAAGTAAAGAGGGTGTTGACTCACCTCCCTGAGAATTTTCTCCCATTTCTTGTATGCCACCATCATCAATATGTGATCTGATTGTTTCTCACCTTCACTCAGATTACTTGGACCATCTGATCTATCAGTCAGCAGTGCCAATTTTGCTCTTTCGACATTGTGTTTCTGGAATTTAGGAAATGTAATGGTCATGGAAAAGTTCTATTATTTTTCACATATGAAAGGAAGAGCAATAAGACAGAATAAAACAAACCTCGTCTTTCGGGTACAAAAATGGTGATTTATAGCTCAGAAAGGCTGATATAGAAAGAACCGGTGATAAGCAGCCAAAGATTGCTCCATACAACATCATCTGTATTTTCAAGGAAAATTTTATGATGTTCAGATACTCAAGTTCATTGCACAATTTGCAGAAAATAAAGTAGTTGTCCAATAAACTTTATTGCAACAGCGTAAGCCCATGCATTTCAGGATATAGGGGAAGTGTAAAATATGTGGATCTTTAAACTAGAAGATCTAACAAGAACAAGTAACAAATGTTAAATCAAAACATCGAAGAACAGAAGGGCCAAAACTTGATTTCTTTGCGTTACAATATTATATTAATAAATTGGGCAGTGTGAGGAAAAATAAAAGTTTTATTCCTACCTTCCCAATCAGCACATCAACTGGTAGTTTTGCCAAGTGATATCCAAGAGGTGTCAACTCTTCATTCCCTTCCAAGGCACCAACCTACAGAACAATCATTTCTAAGTAATTATCCTGGGTGAATGAACATCAAGTTCGAAAACCAGTAATATGAAAATGATTGCAACTTCAATATCTATCAAGTAAATAGTTATGTTAACAATATCCTTTCCAAAGTCATAATTAACGGCAGTCTAGTTCTCAAGGTTTCCGTTTTGGGACGTGTTGATTTTCAATTCTATCCAACAAACATTATACTGGAATGGAGAAAGAAGAATGTATAAGAATATAATCCTGAGAACTCAGCTGGTTCTACAATTAAGGGAATTAGAAGCAAGCTCCCATCTTTCAAGAAAGTAGAGAGAAAATTGTCCAGCCTAATTATGACACGATGTTCCTAGTCAAATATTCATTGAGAGTATACACATCAGAAATTTATTACCTCATATAACAATGAAATAGCTGAGTTCATAGCCTCTTCTTTGGGAGGTTCTAGAGCCTGAAAGTGGATTAAATACAACTTTTAGGACAATTCAATAGAAACTAATAATTAGCAGGTACCTGGTATCAAAATAGAACTAGTTACCTTTAGCAAGAAAAGCTTTATATAACCTAGTGAAAGCAGCTTAATTTGTAAGCATAACTCTATCAATGGCATTCGAAGCATCTCCGGAGCCTTCAGCACAGAACAGGTTTTAGAGACAATAGAGAATCGATAAAATCCAATACTTAAGACTTGAATAAAAATATAAAAATTCAATATATTATGAATTAGAAAAGAACCTGAAAGGCACGCATTAGTTTTTCATGTCTATGGCGAGTGTACAAGCAAAAGCATGTCCCAGGTTTTACTCGTCCAGCTCTTCCTCGTCGTTGCTTTGCATTTGCTTGAGATATCCAATCTTCTACCATGCTAGTTAGTTTCTAAAAGTAAAGAATGAGGTAATAGCATAACATCAAGAATGCAAGAGTTTAGGAATGTAAATACGACAGATAATTTTTTGTACAAAAGCTATACAGGAATTTTCATTTTCAAGTGGTTGGTGAAAATGTGTCTAAAAGCTGTGGTAATGGTCACCACATTAATACACCGCTGGCCTTAATTATGGAAGATGTCCAGCAAGAAAAAATTAAATGGATTTCCTCTCCCTCATTGCAACTAATTTTCAAGCGGAATCCTCGGACTCTAAAAGATATTAAGATCTGCCCAAGTTTATCAATAGATCTATTAGAAAGTTCAAAGAAGATACCTATGGAAAAAGTTTCCCAGCAATAATGGAAATATTCTCAAAGTTAGGTCCCAACTGAACATTTTTCGGTAACCAACAAAGTGAACATAATTTTTTATGTGCCAGCGAACTTAACTTTTTAGTTTAAAGATTTAACTGCTATCAACTGATGATATGAAAAAGAAGTAAAAACATATTTTAGAACTTTATAAGCTTTTCCGATCATGGTTTTCAAAATGAGAACTTTAAAAAGAAATGCATTTGGAAAGAAGGATCATCTATATAGAAAAGAAAGAAGATCAACCTTGCGGGGGTCATAACGATTTTCCTTATGCTTCCCACAGTCTATGACATAGACAACATCATCAATTGTGATACTGGTCTCCGCAATATTTGTGGCAACAATGATCTGTGAAAATAAGATACTAACATGAGGATAAATCTCCATACTGATGACCTCAGGAATAGCAAGGAGTTAGAAGTCAGGGGAAAAAAGTGAAGCTATTATTCTTTATATGGAATATGAATAGATATTCATATTCTCACAATTATCATGAACAAGGAACAGGTCAGTAATCAGCAGAAATAGAGAGAGCAGATTGATGGTAAACCTTGCGGACATTCCCTGGAGGCCGTAGAAACACCTTCTTTTGATCCTTGGGTGCTATGGATGAATGCAAAGGAAGGATCCAATCAGAAGATGAACCACCAAATCGATGGGAAGCAGCTAACTTGTCAACTAACATATGGATTTCATAGACTCCCTGCAAAAAGTAGTGATCCTATGAACCTTTGAATACTCTAATACAAGGAAGACAGTAAAAATTTCTTTCTCCATATAAAAAGTTTTCAAATGACTTACCGGCAGAAAAATAAGTATCGCACCCTCATCACAGGTCTCATCAATGAGACATACTAAATCTTCAAGAAGATCGCAATCGATGACATCCTCATTTAATCTTCTCTGAACAAAAAATAAAGAAATATGAAATTTGCAGGTGCAAACAGATAGCCTGTTAAAAATATAAAATTGCATCCATAAGGAAGTTACCAAGTTCAGTTGGGTCTGCTCACTGTAAGGTTGATAACTACTGGATTCGTAATATGGATTCACACAGTCTTCTGATAACAGAGAATCATCACCCCATCCAGACAACACAAGATTCTTCTTCCCTCTACGGTTGTCAACAGGGCCCCTCTGAAATCAAATTGTAATGCAAGTCAGACTAGATCAGGTGAAGTGGTGTAAGAAGTATATAAGCACTTGTATGACGATTAAGGAAAGATACATGCCATTCTATGATACTCTCAGTCAAAGAAAACGAAATTTAGGTGCCATAAGTGTGGTTGATTAACAAAAGATGAATAAAGCAACCGTCGAAGCATTAAGTGGAAAATCACTGGGATGTGATGCTAGAGAGAGAACATATGGTGCTGTTAAAGCAGTGTTCCAGGTTGCTGGCATTTGGCAACTTCATTATGTCAGATAACTTGGGCTTGTGTTACAAAGAATAGGGTAGGATGAAAATTTCAATTATCAAACAACAACAGGAGAGATTGTTCATTAGCTAAGGCAGGGAGAAAATGATATGATAACTATGATTTTACTTATCATACCTTGGAGGATGTTTCATATCTTATGGCAGCTGGAGAATCTGAAGCAAGACGATAATTCAGCTTTTCATATATATCCTCCAGAAAGTGTGTTTGCACAGGATGCGTCCGGCCCTGTGCAGTAATAACGGGGCAATTGCCGAAGTACCTCGAAAACAAATTTGAATCAACTGTCGCGGACCTGAGCAATGACCCAAAAGTGTTTAAAACATAACTCGGGTAAAAAAGAACGAAAATAATCTTAATGGTGAAATAAACAGAAAATGTCGACATACATCAGAATGACTTTCAGCTTCTGTGGGCCATCAGCAGATTGTTTTTCAAGAAGATTTTTCAAGATAATAAGCAGGAAATCACCCTGTCATAGGTAAACAAGAAGGTTAATATTTCCCCCGAAGATCATCCTTCATCCAGCTGTTCCTTCCAAGAGAGAAATTACTCTGACCAAAGAGGCCAAAAAAAAAAATTAAAAAGGACATTCTCTTTTTTAGTATTCTAGTCATAAACATTAAAAAACTAGAATAAATAATAAACTATACATTTTAATTAAGTTATGTATATAAAACACATAAGAGTGCATTAGAAGAAAACATTATATCTTACTTTGCCATACTAAGGTTAGTATACGCCACTGAGGTTGCGATAATAAAGCTCAACCATATGGACTTACCAATAATGAGCGCTCATGTACTTCATCGACAATGACATGTGTAATCCCAGTCAAGTTGTCACCCTATAACATGGAAATCCAAGAACTATTGTTAGTTTAAGGACATTAATTTCATGAGTATGATTAATCGATGTAACATTACATTTTATATTGCAATGTATAATTGAGATTATACATACACTCTAGCTCCTATATATGTTGTGGGACAAAGCCCGCTATTTATCGACTTCTTTTACACACTTCAAGTTACAAAGAGGAATATCTACTTAAACATGTCCTATCTGGAACTGTTTTTCGCTCACACAGCATATCTTCATCTTCATCCTTCATGACCTACTATATTATTGGCTCTTTGCAGATATAATTTCTATACTTTTGCAAGAGAGTCAATACCTGATGCTATTTGTCATCTTCCACATGCATATATATCATTTCTCCAACCAAAAAACATATATACTGATTTATTTTTCATCTATGACATATATGCACATCAAATATGTATACCAATTACATATATTAAGCATCACGAGTCACCGCCCACCAAGATTCTGAAAACTAGTAAATTCCAAAGAGTTATCTGGAAACTCTGAGCAAGTAATTACGCATCTGTCGTGAATTATATGCAACATGAGGAGGAGAATGCCTTTCAAGGTAAAAAGTCCCAAAAGGGAACTACCGCAATTTTCCTCAGGAGGATACCCGTTGTGCAGAATAGGAGTTTTGTCTTGTCAGTCCTGACAACATCCAAAGAACAAAAATTAAGGAGATAACTCTAAAACTTATTGACATAGTACCTATTGATTACTGAAAGCTGCTAGCTGATATGACCTTGCTGGTGGATCATTCTCACTTGCTCAAACAACATATCTAACCAGCATATCCTAGCTTCTTCAGGACTCTTTTCCTTCTTCTTTTTTTTCCTTATTACTTTTTCATTAGCTAAATTGAGAAAGTACAGCACCTTGTTTTAGTTTATTCAACATTGTTTAAAATTGCAAAAGTGAAAATTTTTCTAATTTCCTGATATGTTGTTTATGTCCCCATCAGGGCATACAGCACTCTGTTTTGATCCACTGTTTAAACAATGTATATAGTATTAGCTCCTCTTCCTCAAGTAAATTTTCAAAATCAATAGGAGGATACATGAACAGTTGAAAGGAGGGAAAAGGGTAAAGAATTTGAATTGAAATGACAGTAACTGACACAGTCTTATCTTCTAATACAAGCAGATTTTGCTAAGCTTCCTGATATCCAAAAATATCATCTTGACACCGTCTTATCTTATAATACAAACAGATTTAGCTAAGCTTCTTATCCAAAAATATCATCTAAGAGTAATGCCGTGCTCTATTATTTGTGCCACACAATGCATCGCCCCTAGAAGAGACATCATGACTGTTTTTCCATTTATATCCAAAGAAACAGGGGAAAAAACGGATGCACCAATATACGCCTACCTAGCACTATCAAGACGAACTTGATAGCCAACTAAAGAGCCCCTGGAACCTGGTGAACTTTCGCACCGCTCCTCAGAAACCCTTTCAGCCACTGAAATAGCCTATAAGAAGCACCGAACAAGAGATTACATAAATTAGTCTAATAGCTTAGGGTGACAAGAAAATGGCATCAAAGAAAGGCAATGTTGTCTGGCTCCCGGTGTGCCCTGGAGATAGTATCCCTTCTGAAGGGCTTACACACATAAAGGATAGCTGCACTTACTTTCATTCAGCATGGAGGATCAAAAATATTATTATTATTATTATTATTATTATTCAGAGGTCATTGTACGATTTAATTAACAGAGAAAAGTCCAGAAAGGTCTATTGAGTCATTTGGACAGAAATTTTGCAAATAAAAAACAGACTACAGTGCCCTCTGGCAAAACTAGGTTAAGAAAGAGGACAATTATTGTATGTGACAAGTGAAAAGCGTGTCAACCAGAGAAATGAGCTGTAATTAGATAAACTTTGATTAAAGTGCAGAAAACAATCCATACACATTGATTTCATCTGTAGAACTGGTTAACAATTAAAATGAAAGCAGTCAAAACAATGCTGAACTCACAGCTATTCTCCTTGGTTGTGTGCATATGATGTTACAATAACCACCGCATCCGGTTTCGATCATGTCATCCAATATAAATTGCGGCACCTACAGAAGATTCAGAATATGCTAATGGAGTCTAGAAACAGGAGTTTTATGGCCAGAGGATAAATAAATGCTCCATCATCCAATTGCAAAGGGATAAATACATCAAGAGAGAACATATAATTTTAAGTAAACAAGGCTTACTCAGTACCTGGGTTGTCTTTCCAGAGCCTGTCTCCCCACATACGACAAGAACATCATGCTCCTTCAGAACTCGTAATATGTCATTCTTCAATCCAGCAATTGGAAGTGCAGCTCTAACTTTCAACATAGCCTGAAGTTTAGTAGTTTTTAAGATTAAAAAAAGAAAAAGGTAATAATCACCCTAAATAGGATAAGGTAACAGAATTATTGGAAAAGATGGAAGAAGCACTGTGGATAGTAATAAAAGCTATTAGAAGACAAGAATTCAGTCATGAAAAAGTTGGAACAGAAACTATGGCATCAATAGCGTGTAGAGCTTAAATGCTGAGCAATATCGAATGAATAAGCAAGAAGCAAGAAGGTCAGGTCAAACGACTTAAATCTAGAACAATTGCGCGAGTTTTCTTGCTTTAAGATGACAGGAATGGCAGGCAAGGTGTTCAAGTATTGCTTTAATGCATAATAAATTGCGAATAGAAAAGACAGATCGTAAGAAACTGTAAGTATTTGCTACAATAGCAGTTCATCGGTAAAGAACACTACTGATAATTTTAAGTTCAAAGATGGATAACTTACAGCAACAAAATATCTTGAACAATTAAGAAACAAACTAACCTTGTATTTCTGCAGATTCTTTCGCCTCTCCTGATCCTGTCTTAGATAAGAACTCTCCGCTTCTTTAGAATGATCCATTCCTGTGAAGCCACATTATATGCACATCAAGCTCCACCAACGAAACCAAAAACTAATTCAAGATAATAACCAAGAAAGCTTCTTTCTTTAATTAATTTGCACATAGCGATTCTGCACCTCTTAATGGAGTGAAGCATAAAAGAGAGCAGTAACATATGCACATGCATAAAGGAAATGGAGCCAAAGAGCAATGATATATAATAAAACATAAAACAGAACATTGCTAAGAAACCCCCTATCAAGATACATGAATACTTGTATATAGTTGAGACTACAGAGAAAACGTACTTTCAGCAGCTGCTTCTACGGCAACAGTTGAAGCATTATGCTCCTCCGTAGATGGTATCTGAAGCTTTTCAGGAGCCGACCTCTCAGAAACATCTTTTGCGGTTGATTTCAATAATGAGCTCACAAAATCAGCCCTTCGATCTTCTTCACTATCTTCTATTTTAGTTGACTGCTCATCTGCAATGGTTTCAAATGTCAAAAGATGATCTCGGCATGTACTCAAGTTAACCACTTTGTACTTAGATTGATTAAGCCTATTAGAGTGAAGATCACAATAACCTTAAATGCCATATGTAGTGGAATGAACATCTGGCAGTAAAATAATATATCAAACATGTACATTCAGTGGCATCAGAAGCTGCTAACCTTCCATCCATCGCCTAACAAGTGACGCATAGGGCTCTGTAATTACTAGATGAACAGGAAGATCGGGAAAAAGCTGATAGAGAGCAAATGCAGCGACTTTATTTTGTGCATCCTGTCACAGAAGGTTTTAATCAAGTTACAATCAGAACCTGCATGAATATTCATTAAGAAATGGAACTTCTCTGATTGCATGAATTTCTGTTCTTAGTTAGGTGAGAACAAAAAGACTGTCATTAAGAACTACAGTTAAGGAAGAGGATGGGAATAGAGGATCAGAAAGACAAAAGAGGCACCTTAACCATCAAACCTAGCATAAAACCCTCTTCCAGAAAACATGAAAGAGAGGCTTAAAAGGTGATTTCACCAACTTATACTGTTTTCAGGTCTAAATGCACATATAAAAGAGTCGGAAGACAATTTATAGGGATGAGACAAGATGAATCAATGTAACTCCAATGCACAAGGAATCACAAAACAGGAAGCACCTCAGCCGACCCAGCAATTTCCTCGTTATCTGGAAGCTTAAGAGTAATTAATCCTCCAGCTTTTCTGCTTTTGCCTCTTCCACTGGCCTTACGCACTACACTGACTGTATAGGAAATCTCTCTATCTCTGCCAGCCACTTTATCAAACTTCGGGGCTTCCCATCCTGATCTTTGACAAAATTGATGCAGAATAGCCTTAGGTATCTTTGGCGGATCCCCCTGCCAACAATAAATTGACATCATGTAGCTATATATCGAAGCAGAAAAGGTATTCCACATTCTGATGAAATCAGGCAAGTTGCAAGGAAAAAGAGGACTTAACAACTATAAGACATGACCATTATTTTTGGGAGGAGGGGGTCCACAAAGGAAAAAAATGCTACAATTTTCAAAATAGTAGGCAGCTCAACCTACAGAAAATTTAGTGTGCCTCAAAACTATATAACTAGTTCCATGGAATGATTTCTTCTCTAAAGCTATTCAATTTCTTTCCTCCACGTTATACAAAATAAAGGGTCAAAGAAGATATCCTCTTTTTTATGCCCCCTTGAGCACCTTCCATGGCGGATGGTCTGAAGTTTTTTAAGTTTTGGATCATGATTGTTTATATTAGGACGCTTTGTTTTATTTATCTAGATTTTTCTTGGCTCTTTGTCAGTGATTTTTTAGTTCTTGTTTTGAAAATCTATATTGTATTCTATTCAAAAAGGGGGCAGCTTCTAACTGAATCCTGTAGCACTCTGAGAAAACAGAGCCCCTCAAAAGTCAAATCATATCCTAGCATATGATACCTTCTTCCAGAAACCGTCCAGGTTCTTCTCACTGCGTCTCATATTTTCTTTCCTTTGAAGTCTCAACACTTCAAAAGGTTCCTCTTGTGAAGTATCTTCTGTGAAGAAGCCACCGAGTTCTACCTCTTCCAAGTCATTTTCTAATGCATTCTCTTTACGAGCAGGTTCAGTCTGGGTGCCAGGTTGCTGCTTGAAGTCCTCCGTACTTTGATGGTCCATATCAATTTTGTCATTCATTTCATCATCCACATGCAGATCGGAAGAATTACAACCTTCAACATCAAGTGGTACTGCCCCTGAACCACTTGAGATGTCCTCGGATGCATTCCTAAAATTATGTTTTTGACCAAATTCCAGTGCCAACATGTCATCAGATAATCCTGATCATAATATTTGATGAGGACATAAAAATGTCATCAATCTATCACATAAACATGGTTCAGAACATAGTACAAAGACAGTAAATTTGACCTAGGGCGGATAGTTCTTGCTTTAGCTTGCGAATAGTAAGGCCTGCCAGTTCCTGGGCTTTCTTATCTTTCTTTTGCTTAGCCTTAGCAGCTTCATACCGTGCATCATGGTACTCCTTAGCAACAACATCATATGACCTTGGTTCACGTACCTATTATAAGTAATAAATTATGTAAGATACTGACTAAATAATCATAATCTGAAGACTTTCTTAAAGAACATATGTTGAGGCCCAGAAGATCCAATTTGGCCATTGCTTGATTGGTACATATAGTAGAATACTGATATGAGAAATGTAACCTTAAATTGAACAGATATAACAGACCCAAAACAACATCCATATAAATAAATGTACTAAAAAAAGTCCGTGGTCTCAAATATTCATTCTAATGCCTCTTGCATAAAATGGTAAGGAAAAAAGAAAATTCCAGATCCATAACAGTGACTTGGACAAATATCTCAAATCCTGTTAATAAAGTAAGTCAAATTTCTTCTCTCCCTTGACGTCATAATGCCACTCTTAACATAGTTAACCCGGTGCTACAGAGACTCAACAGGAAAAAAGTTGTATGAAGAAAATGGGGAACAGAAATACCTTCTCACGGGAATCCTTATCGACTGCATAATCTTCCCAAGTTTCAGATTCGTCCTGTAAGAGGATGCTATCATCATAGTCCCTCGACAAAAAGAATTCCTTCAAAAAATTCTTTTAAAATATGGCAGAATACCAGGTTACCAAATGTAGAGATTCTATTTTTATCTCTGACGTTATTTTCATATACAGAGCAATTCATTTTAAAAGGGAAACTGCAGAGAATGCAGGTACGCCTGGTAACAAGGGGAGAAAATGCTAAAATCTCAATAACTAAAATTTTTTCCCAATGCACTTGTTCAATCGAGACTTATCTCTTATCTCACTTAGTGCATAGTAATATGAGATTGATCAATTGATAAGGACCACATTCTCTATATTTTCTCTTGCCATTTGATAAATTAAACATGCTGTGACACATGGAACATTCTGGTAAAACCAAAGAGTAAAGCATGGACTGGGAATGGCAATGGTTTCCACACCACATACCTCTTCCTGCTGTTCCATATACCGCCTAATCCAATCTGCTTGCGACTGTTTGTCTGAACTCAGAGCATCATCCCTGCCTTGCCCCTTGACCCTCACAGAGAACTCATGGGGTTCTTCATCGACCTTCGAAGAAGAATCCTCTGAAGGAGTCCAATCTTCACGTGCAGAAACAAGGACATTGATCGAACCTCCTGAAAGAGAATTGTCATAGAAAAAATCCCAGAATCAGTAATCACTGCAGCCAGCTTTCTTGGTCGTTCACTTCTTCTAGCAGATTTATTTGCGGGAAAGGTAAATTCAGAAACTTGATGAAGTCCACCTTTATTCGTGTTTGAAGTCCCTGAAGAGAACTTCAAAGGAAGCTCATTTCCGGGTATATTCAGGCATAACCAGTCTAGAGCAGCCTCAAAAGTGGCACTATCCTGAACCAGGAAAACAGTAGCATATCGAACACGATTAGATATGTGTTCGGCGACAACTATTCATGAAAAATTCTGAAACTTTGATTAGAATGACAGCAATAACGATCATTCCGCACAACCCAGAGGAATATTTGCATAGAATTCTATAGCTTTAAGCAGCTTCTGAATGTTCATTTCAGCTTTGTTAAGCATTCATTGGTTTAACCTTGAGCGCAGAGAGAGCCTGTTCAATCTGATCGTTGGAGAAGCCTTCACAGGAGAGCTTCTCGTAGACCGTTCTGAGCCGCTTGGCCTTCTGGGCGACGGTCAGGGAGTTGTCAGCCGGGGAGGGAGCTGCCGACGGGCAGGCCGAGCTGTACAGCAGGAGGCGGCGGAGTCGGCTCTCGTTCTCGGCCGATAGCTGGAGCTTCGGGCCACCGGTTGACGATGCTGATGACTGCTTGCCGCTGCCCGTTTTCGGCTTCGAGGCTTGCTTCTGCTGCTGCCGCTTCTTGGGAGCCATTGTCCGCGGCTCTGAGCTGAGCTTTCCCGCTCACCTGTGATCTGAGCAATCGCCGCCGACGACGGACTGAGGAAGCCCGGACGGTCGGGTCTTACCCTGCGGGTCGACCCGACATAAACGGGTGGGCCTCTTTGGACCTTCCAGGTAAGGGCAGATAGGTAATTTCGCTCCCGTCTCCTCGTTACGGTGCCCAAGTTCTACACGACAAGATGCGGCTTTGTCTTATTCTGTTCTGTTCTCGCAGCTTTTCTGCCCAGAAAAAATTTCATCTATAAATCGGGAAAGAGGAGCGATTTTGAGCGGGCGAAGAGAGATTGGAATTGGCAATCGCAGCTGAAATTCGTCGTCTTTGGTCAGACAATTCTTCGAGACGCCATTGTTGATCAGCAGTCTCTGCATCTACGAGGTTAACAATCAGTAAGGGAGTGGGAGACGGCGGCGTCGGAGCTCAGGTGCTGCGAGGAGACATGCAGACCGTGGTGTTGAACCCGCCATCCTGCTGGCTCCGGCAAGCCCTAGACCCAGCCTCCTCCGCTTCCACCACCAGCACGAAGGTTCCAGCTCCTCCCTCTCGGGTATGCTCTGATTCTTAGCAATGGAATCGGCTGTTCTCGCTAACGATTTGAGTTCTCTCTGTTATGTGGGCAGAGCTCCAGCTTATTGGGAACTCGGGTCTCGCTCGGGGAAGGGAGTAATCCTGCGCGGCAAGCATCATGCAGGTCTGTGCCGGTTCGGACACCCGTATCCAGGCGCAGACAGGGTTAGTATGATTCTTGTGTATATGTGGATCCATACATAGTGCAAATAGTCATGTTGTGTGTATAGGTTCTAGGAAGCTGTATGTTTTGATCGAAGCCGTGTCGACTGCCTTCAAATATCTGAACTGTATTGATTCTGTTGCGTTCTCCTGCACCAAGTGTTTTTTGGCTATAGACATGTTGCTTTAGCTACCCAACAACCGGTTCTTGATGTCTTTTCGGCTTGTAGAATGATTAGGAGCTGTAAAAACTACTATATGGACGCAGAGAAAAAGAATGGTTTTTGATGATAAAACCATTTTCATAGGGAAACACTTGGTGGTATGGTTCAAGGCTCTACGATTTTTGGATTTTTATGTAGCCAACGATCTGATGAAAAGAGAGAATTCAAGAGCTGATATCATGGTGGAATTTGAGTAGATGCATCAGAGGAACTGACCCCAGTGATTAGTTAGCTACATCTAGGACCTTGGGATTAAAGTCGGAGTCCTGAACTCATACCTTTCCCAAGTTAGTTATCTACTGTCTAAAAAAGAAGTAAGGTGCTGTGCCTATCTTCTTCCACACATATGGTTTGAGTTGTTAAAGAGTACAAATTGTAGGTTATTCCATCTCCATATATGCTCTGTTATTGCCAAATCATTTGTCTAATTATTAGCGTGTGCTGATCGTTTTCCTCCTGTTTTTTATTCTGTAGTTGTGAAAGCTGTTGCTACTCCTGATCCAGTAGTGGAGCTTCCACTGACTGCAGAGAATGTTGAGAGTGTACTAGATGAAGTCCGACCGTATCTCATTGCTGATGGGGGTAATGTGGCTTTGCATGAGATTGATGGCAACATTGTAAGGCTTAAGCTACAAGGAGCTTGTGGCTCTTGCCCAAGTTCAGTTATGACAATGAAGATGGGCATCGAGCGTCGATTAATGGAAAAGATTCCCGAAATAGTCGCGGTGGAGCCTGTGGCAGACGAAGAATCAGGACTCGAGCTGAATGAGGAAAATATAGAGAAGGTGAATTTTATGTTTAATAATAGATGTTGCCACCATACTATCCTCAATAGCAATTGCATTTGCCGATTTAGATGTGATAGTTATTCTCCTTTGGTGCATCCCAGTCTTGATTTTGTGGCATCTCGATTTTGTGTTCACTGTGCTGCTGTTTTCGTTGCATCATAGAGAAAGACAATTAATGGATTTGGGTACTCTCACGGTATCCCCTTGCCCTTGACCTAGGTAGCTCTTACCTAATGTCTGTATCTCATGACATCAGGTCCTTGAGGAGATAAGGCCGTACCTCGTCGGTGCAGCAGGTGGGTCTCTTGAACTAGTGGAAATCGAGGAGCCCATCGTAAAAGTGAGGATAACAGGGCCTGCTGCCAGTGTCATGACTGTTCGAGTTGCTGTGACACAGAAGTTGCGGGAGAAGATTCCAGCTATTGGAGCTGTTCAGCTTCTCGGCTGATGAAAAGGTCGAAAACTTCCATTCTTAGCGCGGAATTTTCTGATGAATTACACTTGCAAAAGAGAATTACTGGCTGTATACTATTTATGAAATCAAGATGAGTAGCAGTATCTTGTATACAGTTCCCAGGTTAGGTTTCTTCACTGTTGTTCTGGTGGCAGGAGTACTCTGCGATGCCATGTAAAGATACTAAGTTTTGTTTTGTTCGTGCCTGCCTTGAAAAGTAACAGAGTTAAAATCGATTTGGCAGGTTTTATATGAACATTACGATATTAAATTGATTCTTCTCCATTTGATAGACGTGGAAAAATGTCCTTACGCCGGTGGGACATGAACACTCAAATCTCTATCTGTGTAGATTGTATATCCCCCCCTATATGAAGCTCTTGATGACTGCTTTTATCTGCTCATTGAATTTCGGCTTTTCAAATGTTTGATCGTAATATGAGAAAATGCTTCTTAGTGTTTTTTTTTCTTTTTTTTGCTAATCCGGGATATTCCGGTTTCGCCCAACTAATCCCTGGGGATCCGTGAACCTCCGACGGCACACGGAACGGATAATCACGCTAAAAGTGTTTCGATGGCTCCAAGGAATTTCGAACTCGGAATCGAGTGGATACTTAAGTTCCTCTTTACCACTAGATCAAACTTCTTGGAGTTAAATGCTTCTTAGTTCTCACCTCAAATGAACAAATGCGTTAAATGCTTCTTAGTTCTCACCTCAAATGAACAAATGCGTGCCGTACATTCAGCAAAAAAAATGCGTGATGTACTGTTGACATCAGTAGAAAAGAACTTCGTGGTTGAGCCCTTGACATCAGTAGAAGGGAACTTCGTGGTTGAGCCAAGATGATCGGTGGGTTACAGCCTCCATGATTGGTCGTTGACGTTAATAGGTACAAACTGATTAAGATTGGTTCCTTTTTCAGTTTCAGATCAAGAAGTAAACATACAATCTGAACTACGTGTACACCGGAAATCGGAACAGAAAACCTTCAGTATAAATAATCGCCACCAGCAAAAATTTTTTGTTTGTTTGACATCAAGACAATTAAAGATGAATACTAGATATCGAGGGCTACCACGTAGAAAACTAATGGTTGAGGCCACACTTTCCTCAGTACCTTACATGACTCACCAAAATTTACACCGAAACCGCCCAGGATTTACGTGGGCATTTTTTGCCCTGAAATGCTATCACTCTGTAGGTCCAGAGCTACCAATTCGTAGTATTTCAACGAGGGTCCCGCTGCGTGTCCGATGATTCTAGTGACAATACAGTTTGATAAGGGAATCAGCACCAGCTGTGAACAGCCAAGGTTGCCTGGGATGGAATTTGCAGTCCAATACTCCTGCAAATAGGAAAAAATCAAATATATTCCACAATAACTCCATTAAACCGAAATCCTGATCAGATAGTGGATTCCCCAATTTCTCAAACATACGTTATCTTGGAGTTACCACATTTCTTTGCATCCGTAAATTATCATTCATGCACGGCTAAACTATTATTGTTCATTTTGAACTGAAATACACAGGAAGTTGAGGTGGAGAACGAACACACTGGAGATTGTTATTTACTCTTC
Organism: Punica granatum; assembly: GCF_007655135.1. Classification (NCBI taxonomy): domain Eukaryota; kingdom Viridiplantae; phylum Streptophyta; class Magnoliopsida; order Myrtales; family Lythraceae; genus Punica; species Punica granatum. The sequence continues at coordinate 5,662,641 of NC_045130.1, forward strand.
TTTTTTTTTGGCCAAATAAACCTGATGTTGATTTATTTCGAGTGTGGAGAACTTACCTCTTCCGCTAGAGCTTGAGTGCCCTCGGAGAATTTCCAAGGGTACAATAAGAGGGTTCTGGTTTAGATCCGAATAGACCATGCCGTGAAACACATAGGCCGTGCAATCATCTGAGCAGGAAGCAAAGAGCGGGTATGAACGATGGAACGCCACACTGGTAATATCTTTTGGATGACATCTGTAAATCAAGAGGAAAGTTAGAAAATTCACTTGCAATTCAGGAGACGAAAGTAATTCTTAATAAATATCATTAACAGGAGCCATAGAAAAGTTATCATTCTACGAATTGAACAGCTTTCCCAATATGTATTTGTCCATATTCTTTGTTATGGACCAGTAGTGCCAGTAAGGTATATAACACGAGAACACAACTCCAGGAAGATAATTCTCAAAAAACCAGTCAGGGTCACGAAGCAAGAATCAACTTTTGGCTAATTCAAATCTTGCTCAAAAGGAAAATTTCATACGTCAGAGTTCGGTATGGTTGAGATGAAAGGTCCATGTCGAACCAAGAGAGCTTTCCTTCTCTACTTCCCACTATGACATTGTCCCCTGCACACCAGAAGCAGCTCAGATATATCGGGGAACAGTTTTACCATACAAAAATACTAAAAGCCTATCCACCATGCAAAGTTGAGATAATTAAAAGCAAATGAGACAAACCAGCAGGATGGATTGCAATGGAGGAAACTTCGCGAAGTCCAGTCTCAAGCTTCTTGATGAGTTTTTGTTTCAAAAGATCGTACACTCGGACATTCTTCTTTGTGGCAATGAAGAAAATGGAGCGAGTGGGATGGAAAACTGAAGTAACTGGAAGACCGTGCAACTTGAATGGGACCGCCTGAGTAAGTTTCTTGGAAAGTTGGTGTATCAAAACCGCTTTTGATTGACGTAAGATAAAGTCAAGAAGAACTTGGTGAACATTGCAGCAGACATTCATAACACAAGACGTCCATCAAGAAAATATATGAAAAGGCCACATCATATTATTGGTCAGCAAGTTGATTTCTAAGTAAAACATGCCTTTCCATATTTTCTCAATTAACTGATGTTCACTATCCTTGTTCCCTGTGTCAGAGAGAGATCATCCAAGAAAGTCCAATTTAGTTTCGTAACAAAAACCATAGCTAGGTGGAAGGCCCCTATAAGCATTTCCAAACCAAGTGAATTTGCAGTAACAGTAATGCCTCAATACATGTTGTACTATTATATATTTAATTTCAACTCCTTCCTTTGCACTCAAGCACTTAAAGAAAACATGGAAAGCAAAACAGTAAGACTAGTGAAGGATATCAGCTGGCATCACAGTTGATAAATAGTCTCCTTTTCGATGCCATTCAACTGATGAAACTGTCTGCAATAGTAAATGAAGCAAATAATTAGGATTTTCTGGACTGCGTCATTATCTTTCCTCTTTGGTGAATGAGGAAAACATGTGGAAACAAGTACCTTGAAATGCTGCAACCTGATTGCCCCATGCTTATACCTATCATCTTGAAGCCAGCTTACTGCAGGGGTTTTATCATCTGAAGTGGTTACAGTACCAACATGGAGAAGTTCCTTAACCTTTTTCTGGTCCACTTCGGTCCCCAAGCCAGTGTTTAGAATCAGTAAATCTGCTCCCCTGTGAAAGAGACAGAAGTAAATTAATGGAACCGAGAAGTAAAAGACAGTATAACTCAACAACAAATTGGCTTTTTCCCACTAATATATCAATGATGGTTTTCCCAACAAGATCAGTATGTGCAAGATAAATCCATAAGCTGTATCAATTATTGCGATGTTTCCTAATCAACTTAGATTTAATTCATCAAACCAAATAACGATCCAGCCTAATGCTTACACAACAATTGCCAAGATATGAAGCTCAGGTAGAGGATTCCATGCTACATGCTGGACCGATTCACCAATCTCCCAAACTCTAAGACATCTACCAGTGGCAACCTCCCAAATGCGTACGGTTCCATCACTTGAACCTTCATGTGCATTAAGAAATGTGAGCTAAGATTGGGCTCCAATACTTGTCATGTTATATTATTATAAGAGACTGCAAATTGGGAAAGAATTTCATACCTGAAGCAATCCATTGCCCAGAAGCATCTGTTGATATGGACGTGACAGCGCCTTTGTGACCTCTGTACTCAAGATAACATGCAACAGGGTAGGGTTTAAGATCCTTCCGGCTCGGTAACTTTGGCTTCAAAGACTCAGGATCAATGTTGAGCTGAAATAATAGTAAAATTTCTTATTTTACCACTAACATTTTGAATAAAGCACCAAGATTATTATACGGAGCATAATAAATTAAATCAAAGAAGCCCAATCAATTCCACCAATCAAATGATAGCTTACACGTTTCTTTCGAACTCTAGGGCACAAGTACAGATCCAAGCATCGTTCAAAAGAGTCCTTTACAGCACTCTCATATGCTGGGATACTTCTCAAGGATGTATACCTGTAAAAAAGCATATAATTAGACACGTGGAGGAGAAGAGAGGTGAAATGCAAACTAAGCAGTTAGAATACATCAATTCACCTTCTAGGAATAAACTTAGGGCGATCTTCCTCATACATAAGCTGATAAGAATTAATCTCTTCTTGTGTTGGAATGTATTCTAGAGAAGGATTGTAGGATTCTTCATGTCCTGGAAAGGGGGAAAAAATAGAAGACCCATATCAAACTTAATATTGCCATATCAAAGTATGAGAGAAAATTATAATTTAGAAATCACATACCTGGCAACTTTGGTTTTGGTGGAGGGATGTAGGCTAAGTGGCCAGCTTTCTCTGTTGAGCTGGAATCATCTCCCCACAGGAGATAATAACGTGGTTCTTCTTTTGGCTTGTCAAATTTTATTCGCCCCTCACGAATTGCCCTAACAAGCTTCGCAACCTGCATATTAAGAGGTAAACCATAAAATGAAGTGGCGATTAGTCATGCAGGTTCAGTGCCAAGCAAAAAGACCACAAGATGATGGAACCTATCTCCAAAAATAAAACATGCATGCATTAATAGCAAAAGAAGAGGAATTCAACTACGGTTTGGAGTTAGGGATCAAATATAGCATTTTCCCGAGAGTAATGACAGACTAATGCACAGATATATACACAGGTAGCAGATATATACCTACCAAAGATGTATGTCCCAAAAACTCAGCAGAATAACAAAAGCCGTATGACAGAAGGACAGAAGTGGTGGTAGAAGACATAATTGTACTCTCTAAAAGTACCGATATGATTTAAAAGCATCATTCAACCTTTCTAAACAATCATTTCATAAAATGAGCTGAATTCTCTGGCAAGTGTCAGATGGAAAGCTATACAAAGGAGTGCTAGCAACTGCCTTTCTTTGCAATATTGAAAAATATACAGTAGCCAAAGGCCGATAACTATAGCATCCAAGTACACCAGCTAATGTCAACCAAACACAATGAACACAAATATTATTGATTCACAGTATAAAGTCCTAAGAGACTGACCCTTTTAGCCTCCCATTTTGAAGGAATGAATCGTCTCTTTGGTTCCGGTGCATTTGACAGGGGGTGTATGGCATCATCCCATTTGAACCAGTCAACATATGGCTGCGTGTAACAGAGAATAATGTCAACAAACAAGGTACACAACTATTAGGTAGCTAGTGAAGGTTTCAGCATGATGATAAGCACAAACCGCATAAGGATCAAAATCGGCATGTGGAGCTTTCCCTTTGAGCAACCTACGGACAAGCTTGGTCTCTTCTTTTGTCAACTCGACTTCCTCATCATTGTATTCGTCATAAATCTTATGCCTTTGAAAAGAAAGAAATAGTCTCAGACATATCGAAAGATCTCTTGCCAGGTTAACAGTAATAGATGAATATTCTGGGATTTGGGATATATGATCAGGGTCCGATGACGAGGGATAATGATGGCATCAAATGACACTGACCAATTTTTCGAGTCATCAGCGCTCGCGAGAAATGCATCTAGTTTATCTTCTCTCTCTTTCTTCTTAAGCTTTTTCCCGGTAATGTCATATCCGATATGCTCCTCGTCCTTGTACCATTTGAGAGGAACATCTCCAATCGTATTCCTAGGTGCAACCTGTCATGAGAAGAGGAAGAAACACTGTATCAGCATAATTACATCTATCTCCACGATCACCGAAGTCAAATAATAAAAAAGTCGGGAAAATGGACCTCGTCTTCCGAAGAATCACTCTCTTCCCCACCACAGGGTAGTTCAGAGCTTTCATTTTCATCTGCATCACCCCGGCCATCATCACTTACACTTACGTCAACATCGCCGCCTGTTTTAACAGCACCCTGCCAGAGTTACTCATTAACAACACCAAATTGCAACAATGCAAATCGCTCTGATCCAAAGGCCAAACTTTAACAGAATGTGACGGAACCAGGAGAGTTACCTCATCTTCAGAAGAATCACTCTCTTCAGCGCCTGAGTCAACAGGCGATTCATTACCTTCAAATTCGCCATCCTCGGAAAATTCCTACAATCACAATTTCCAATTCATTACTACTGTTAAGCGTCAATGGAACCTATGCAGCCAGAGCATTCGGTTCAACTGTCAGAGAGCCATCTACTACGGAGGCAAGCTGAGCTCACCTGACGATCCGAATCGGTTTCAGAGCCTGAATCCGAAGGCGACGTCCCGCCGCTGAGATTCTCGTCTTCGTCGGATTGAGCTTCTGCTGCAATCTCTGCTTCCTCCTTCTCGGCCACTGGCTTGAGCTCACTGTCCTTCCTGTTCTTCTTCTTCTTCTTCTCGGCCACCACCCCCATGCCTATCTTGCTCGGAGAATTATCCGACAACAAAAAAAGCGCAACACCGGCAAGAAGCCGCAACCGTCGTCGGAGCGTAGGGTTTAAGAGGGGGAGAGAAGCTGTCGTCCAATGGAGCTTTGAGGTTTAACTACGCCTCTGGGATTCCCGTTTTGCCCTTGTTCTTCTCACTCAAATCCCTTTGTACCCCCAACGAGGACCTGCCCATGGCCTGGGCCAGAAGTGGGCCCAGATTTTCTAGGTCCAGCCCAAGTTTAGTACGGGCCAATGGAGCTCTTCACGAGGCCCACGAACTGAGCTGAAGACGGGCGAGCTCAATAGTCAATCCCACCCAGGCTGACCAAAAGAGGATTTATATAGAGACCAATTGAAAAGATTCAAGGCGAAATGTGTCGGATGATTATGGATGAACTGCCTTATTAAATAACAAGATTCTTATTGGATAATAAAAATTTTATTTTTTTTAATATAGTAAGGCACTTATTAGTTTTGAATTGTTTTTTTTCTTTTGGATAAATTCGGCATATCATAGAAAAGCAACATAGTCAGGAGTACATCATCCGGAGCGGGGGGTCGGGCGCAAGACTGACCATCCTCGTACAATACAAACCCATAATATCCACTAAAAGAAGAAAATACATATCCGGCAGGGGACTACATAGTATCACAAAATTTTCTTGCAAACCCACTCCTTTCCTTGCTAACGCATCCGCATAGTAGTTAGCTTCCCGGAAGCTATGCGCAGCGCGAATACTCCTGAATGGGCTGGAATATTTTGAATTGCTATTAGAAATAACGAGAGTATTGTTGTTTTTTTTTTTATCATACTTTTAAAGACTCTAGCCACACTTCTAATTATAAATAATATACATTCAGGAAAAAAAAATATAAATAATATAAGTCATGACAAGAATTGTACGATATTACAGTTAGTGCCATGAATGGATAATAAAAAAAAGAGAGAAAAAAAATTGTGGATGGTGACATAAATTACGAGACTGTTTGAAAATAGAGTTGAATTTAACTTAATTTTCATTCCAACTTTATATATATATATATATATATTAATTGGATTGTAATAATAAAGTGAATAGAGAAAATAAAAATGTAATAATTATGTTATTGGATTATGAAAAAAAGGGAAAAAAGTAATGAATAATTGAAAGAAAGTAATGATTATGTTGTTGAATTGTAGTAATGTATAGTTGAGAGAATTTAGTATTAAAAAATGAATTGAATGGTTAAAAAATTGAAGAAAAAAGGAAAATAAATAATTGCGTTGTTGAATTGAAGATAAGTAGAGTAATGTATAGTAAAAAAAAAACTTAAAAACCAAACAAAGCCGTACATATTTGCGTATATATGGTCATCCACTCATACATACATATACATACATCGAGAGAGGGACTTATCAAGACATACGCAAGCAAAGCCTATCGAGAGAGAGAGAGAGTTATCAAGACATAAGCAAAGCCGAGCGACCGTGCGATATTGCTCCTATTTAAATAATTTTTCATACATTCCAAAATGATCACAATTGCAGCCTCTCATTCACAAACACCCCTCCCGCGTGAGATGGCCATTTCCGCCATTGTCAAGTATGGATACAACATTAACTGCAATGATTTTCAGATCGTTGCTCTGCAGAATACTTTCTTAACAGTTCAAAGAGTTCTAGCTATGTTTAAGTAATTCTTGGCCAGATAGGGCGGGAGCTCCTTCGAACACAAAGAAAAAAGCCTTCGCCAGAGCCCATAAATAAAAATCATGATCACCAGACAACACTATGAATACAACCGCATGTCCTAAAATCAACGCAAGATATTACAACAAACAGGTCGGGAGTATTAAGTACTATAAGTAAATAAAATTCGTCGAATTATTTCCTCTTAAGAGGAGAGTCTATCGGCTCCAACAATGCTACACCTAAGGGAAGGACTAGAGTCCGAGTTTTCTCAAGAGCTCACGCCATCTTGGAGGCTCCTCATCGAAGATGTAGGTCAAGGGAGAAACTAGAACATCGCTACCCCCGATCTGCATCGTATCATATGCAATGTATTTTAGGAAGAATAGCTTTGAGTTCGAGAAGAGGGTTCAAATTTTATCAGGAAAAGAAATAGAATGAAGAGTGGAGAACAAAGGAAAAGGACACAGATAGCTAAAAAGATGAATGTGAATCCATCAGCATAACTTACAGCTCTTAATTGCTGAACGGATTTATAAAGCGCCTTTTTGGGAACACAAATGACCATTGCATAGTAATCTGCAACTACCTTCCCATCACGTTTGCAATAGACTGGACTTACGGTAGGTCCCTATCCACGAAACAAAACAGAACTGGAGTAAGCATGGTTAAATCGGACAAATGTTCTTCCTTTTTTTTTTAAAGGCCATTTTCTACTATTACTTTTTGCATTTCTCTTTCTCACCTGCAACCCAGAGAGTGACGGTTGGCTTAGGAGCCGCGTTGCCACTTCTTCTGCGCTGCTTCCTCTCATATTAGCAACTACCTGATGCAAGAATTTCGGTAAAAGGAGAGAACCATCCATTAACAGAGCACCAGGGTGAAGAGAAAACAGAAATAAAGGAACAGCATAGAATGCCCAATATCTGTTTTACATCTTCCCTGCAAAAATGTTTTAGTTCTCATCAAGTCACACAACAGCAAAGAGCACAGGTAGGAGTGCTTTCTCACCGTGAACTGACCGGCTGCCCTCAAATGAGCTTCTAATCTTTCAAGAATCTCATGGGTTATGTCTAATACACCTTCCCTCTTGATCAGGGACCTCCTGCTCGCAACAAGAACACCCTGAAGGACATTGACATTCACCTCTAAGGTAAGAAACAATGATGAAGGCAGATCGTGACCCGCCATATGTAGACAATGTTTGCTCAGGAAACAAATGGAACCACCACATTAAATGGTTCCTATTATTACCATGACTTCCAATCCCAGATACATTTGTCACTCCTTAACCATAGTATAAGGGTAACATATTATTCTCAAGAAATATAACAGGCTCAAATAGGCCATCGTAAAAGCTCGCATACCTGGCTTTCCAGCACAGTGCCACCTTCAATTTCTTTCAAGTTGTTTTCTCTCAAAGTTGTTCCGCTACTCACCAGGTCCAGGATGGCATCAGCTATTCCCATCTACATTAAGAAGAGATTTATTTAAAACCAGTCGGAGATAGCAGGACTAAGCTAAAGAACATGAGAAAACATGGAAACTATCCCAAAAGCAAACAAGCGAAAGTAACCAATCATTATAAGTACACTGCATTATCAATTTTTTTTATATAATTTCATGGAAAATCTTTACTTTCACACAAACTCAAGTTTCATTTCAAAGTCAATAATATGCACCCATAAAAAAGTGAGTAAAAACTGCCACCAACATTATCACTATCACGAGAAACCAATACCTACAAAAAAGAAAACGAAAGTAAACAAGAATGCAGAAGCTGCATCATTCAGAGTGAGGTATTTTTACCGCAGGAGCTGCCTCCAAAGCTCCGTCAGCAGTCGAAAATGTCACATGCTTCAGCCCATTCTCCTTCAAAAATTTAGGACCCAACTATACATGCAGACAAACACAGAACCATCAGTCGAAGCATGCAAGTAACAAATGGAAGAATTTTAGAAGCAATATAAACATCAAATGTGCGAAAGCACGTATCATACATAGCTGAAGCCAGTAGCAACTCTAAGGGGTCTCCCCTCAGTCCACTGAGGCATTTGTGCAAGCTCCTTCAGCGAATTAATGTTCTCAAAGATACCATACTGAGGAATCTGCAAAAGAAAAGAAATTGAATATCTCAACACAATTAAATTTCTGCAATGTTTCGAGATAATCTCAAGCCGCCATTCTGCATTTGTAAAGCATTAAGTTGCTTACCGCAAGAGATAAACGGCAATCTCCATATTCAAGATCATCATGAACAATGATAAGATCTTCATTTCCCTGATTGAGAAGGACAACATCTTAAGAAATGATAACTTCCGTACTAGTTCCAAGTCGTACAATACAAACGCCCAGAAAGAAAATTACATCAGTTGAAGCTAAAGTTTTGGATATATAGCCACAGATGGCAGGTAGGTATTAAAATTTCAAAACAGTCTGGATTGGCTGATGATTGCTATTTCGAGCACACACACATAAAACAAATTGTGACTGGGATCAAGAAAATCTGACCGGACAGTTATACTGACCAACACTCCTAGGTACTGATGTAACTATCCTCAAAACAGTTTTATAAACTAATCAGCCACCAATCCAACATTTTGTCTGAAATTTATCACCAAATTTATTGCACTATGATGCTTTAGAAAATTAACACTGGTAAGTTTGTATATTAATTCCAGGGAGAACTTCCAGCTTCAGAAAAAAAAAAAAACTCCATTTAAAAACAAAACGAGCTTTCATTATGAAATTTATTTATATTGATGCAACAATATTTTCAAGAGACAGCACAAAATGGTATAGCAGCCCCTTCAGTCATACCTGTCCGTATTCACTAACGGTGTCCAATCCAACAAAACCAAGGTCTAGATCTCCTGATAACAATTTTCTAACAATGTCTTTTGGCCGCTGAAACCAGACTTCCAAGTTTGAAAGCTGGAAAAGAAAAGGAGAGGAGTCAGCAGAATGAACAAGCTCTGATGCAAACCTCACAGAGGCACCGACTAGACTAGTCATCTTTATATATATTTATATATATCTTCAAATGGAAAAGGTGTGTACCAGAGATTCTATATCTGGGCCATCTATATTCGAATATATCCAATTTCATATTCGTATAAGTGCAAGGGAATGGAACTGAAAACGGAACGAACGTCATGCTTTCATGCCCCATAAATGAGTCAACTTAAACTGCAGCAAGAGTAAGCTAAAAATTTTGGCCAGAATAACACAGTTCAGTTCGATGCCAATCGATACCAAAGACACGGATATACGTCTTGGGGAGAACTAACCTGAGGAATTTCTGCAACGTACTGCCGAGGATTGACCTGCTTTACGTGTAATTGGCAATCCTTCACAAAAGCAAGGATCATAGGGTCAGAATTCGTGCTCTTGCAGTTGAAAAAAGAACCTTTACGCCATGCTAGAAAATAAATAAAGGGGTACTGAAGATTCGTTCAATCACAGATTCCGACCGAACCAGAATCAATTCTGAATATGGGAAAATTGAAGGAGACTGTCGACAGACATGCTCAACATAAGCTGAAAAGCAATTGCAAAATACACAATGAAAGTCGTTGAATTTACCAATTCAATCTGAAAATGTTTGCAAATTCAACTATAAGCAATCGAGAAAGCTGGGAGATTCGAGCATTCGTAAAATGCTCGACTGTCGGCAAGTCAAACACGGCGAATCAGCAGCGGAGTTACCTTGAGGAGATCGAGCGTGTCGTCAGCCATGCGGCCTTTGCTGGGCAAGCCGAGCCGAATCTCGCTCCTCTCGGTGATCCTGCTGTCGGCTCTCGCAGTCGCGACCGCGGCCTGGGCCTGCGAGGTGGAGAGGCAGGTTATCGTCGTCGGAGGCTTCACGGAGAGAGTCAGAGTCGCAGCAGAGCGGAAGGAGATCGGAAATGAGGTAGGCGCGAGCGCGGAGGCGGAAGAGAGCTGCTGGGGAGTGTATTGTGGGAGAAGGGACGTGGAGAGGGACGCCATTGAAGGAGAGAAGAAGGAAGAGCTCCCGGGAACAAGGGGGAAGAGAGGTCGGAGCTCCGGAGTTGTTCTTCTCTGATAAGAGGCCGGAAGGGACAGTGACTGCCGAGGTTGGGGGGGAAGAGAGAGACCGCCGCCGCCAAGAGCTGAAATGATACGATGGGGGAGGAGACAGTGATACTGTGCAGATCGCGCAGCCAGTCAAAAAGTGAGGCCGCCGCACGCTCACACATTCCAGCCCATGCGTATATATGTCCATATTTATCGATATCATTAGTACTCTCTCTCATTATGAGATTTCTCATCTCATCATTAGATTTAGGGATTTGATTTTTTTTTTTGGTTGTAGATTTATTTGAAATGATTTATTGAAATGTATTAGTCAATATGAATCAAGCTATGAGGGCGGTACTTAGAGTACATTTCGAAAATATTGTTAGACTTACAAGTACAACTGAACGAATGGACATATCGATCTAACTTGGTCAATCTAATGTATGATATATGTTCATCAACAACATAGAGGATAGAATTGTACCATAGTTGGAGAGAGGAGATTGACCAAGGAGAAGAAAATTGAGATTACCTAAGAGTAAATTAAGAATAACAATTAGAGTTACGTTTTAGACATGTAAGATTATCTTTTATTATATGGCTCTCAAAAAACTTTCTTCTTTTTTTTTTTTTTTCTTTTGGTTGCATTGTTGGGGCCAAAGGTAAATAAAATCAAATAATCCCAAAGTCTCAACTAAATAGTTAAATAAAAGAGTTTTAATCTCAGTCAAAGATTGCGCGAAATAATGAGATCCTTGTAAAATGAGGGTTATTTGAATCATTTCGGACACTCATAATTTTAAAGTATGCAGCATGTAGGTATATATTAGAGATCTATAAATGAGGCGAGATGAACACTCGGGCTACATAATATAATAACGTATAGGGAAATGTCTTTCTTGCCAAAAAGTGAATCCTCCGAACTGCCGAATGTAGGATCAATAAAATTCCCATGATTATTATCAAAATTTCCAACAATGCCACCGTGTCTATTCGGCACATGAATTCGATAGATTTTGTTGGCAAATTAGCATTGCTCTAACATATAACATAACATAACATAGACATATTCTCTCATCAAGCGAATATCCAACTTTTTTTTTCCTTTCAATCAAATAATAATAATGAAAAAAAGAATATCCTACGTTTTCCTACTAATTAAAAAAAAAAGAGAGAGAGAAGAGCGAGAGAGAAGTGGGCCCCAAGCGTAAATTTGGGCTTTGAGTCAGCAGTATGCAGTGCGGCCCATATTTAACGGGCCGGCTCACTCGACCGAGGGGGAGAGACGCAACGCACGGCTTACTGGTTTGGTGAGCGGTCAAACTCGTGACGTCGTTGACTCCGTTCCGATAAGTCGCAACGATCACTCTCCCACTACTCTCTCGATCGATCGATCGATTCCGTCAATGGGAACTCCGAAGCTGTCGATCGATGCCGTGAGATCGAAAGCGAAGAACGCATCGCTACTCTGGTTCCATGGCTTCAAAGAAGCTTGCTGCCTCCACAGAGTCGTAGTTCTCTGTCTAAGGTTCTTCCTCTCCCCCTATCCTTCCTTCACGCTCCACGCTCCACGCTACCTCTTGAGCTCCCGAAGGTTCTCATCAGTCTTTGGTTTAACGCTGGACGGAGATTACCGATGGCGATCATGCTTAATGTTTCGATTCGGCAGGTCGAGGAAGCTTTCGATCAGGACTGGACAGTGTTTTCTCTTGAACGGGTTCATATTTCTGGGAAGGTAAGATTCCATCTCTCTGCGAATTCGTTGGAGCTTTGAAGGCGGTTGGTTGTTATGAGCTCGTCATACCTACTTGCTGCTGTAGTAAATGCATGAACTTTAGTTCGTTGGTATGGTCCAATCGGCAATCATGTCTTTAGTTTACTGTCAGTTTCAGCTGATTTACTTGCTATTCTCTGTTTGCTTTATCGCATTGAGTTGAAAATTAGGTTACTGAATTCAAGATTTTTCGTTTATATACCGTGCAGCATGTTTGTCTTGAAATCGATGGTCATTCCGACACTCCAGTGGATATTACCTGAAAATTGCTCCCAGATCGATCTTCAAGATTCGTGTTCGTCTGGTGTTGTTTTTAAGCTTTATTCCTTCCTTCGAGCTGGACTAATACAATTGTTCTACGTGAGTACGCTTATGACATTTCCAGCTGCCCCCTTAGAGATGTGATTTCTTAATTGAGATTTTGTCTTGATATTGATTTTATTGTTGTTTCTATTCACTGAACTGCTAGTGGAATTTAAATTATTTTGCAGGTCTTTTGGTTCTATCCTCTGTACATATTTAGCTTCATTTTGAGCACTCTCTGGTACTCTTCCTCGCTCATCCTACTTATTTATCTTTTTCACTCTTAGGCATCTATTGATTGTTCTGATTCTGTTAATTCCTTTTACATGTTCCTGGAAACAAAAGCATATGTATGCATGCATGCATGCGGAATGGCCACTGCTTCAATCAGGGATGTTTTCTCATTGAATGTTTGTAGATATAACATGATCTTTTTTAAGATGGGATTTCCTGGATAATAGTAAGTTGGTTTCCAGTGAGGTTACTTTTGAGAAATCTCTCCACAGATTTTAAGAAAAGTCGATGGCTAGGTGGTAGGCAATGGTTTCATCTTATTCAGCCAAAAAAAAAAATCAATAGCTAGGTACTAGGCAAGGTCTTTAGCGTTGATGTTATCTTTTCACCATGGCCATCAAAGTGAAGATTAAGTTATATGTTGAACAATTTCTTGTTCATTAGAGGGAACTGAATAGTTTTGGAGAAGGAAATGATTGACGCCCTTCAGTTGTTGTTCTTTGGATTCGTGACTGATGATATAGTTACTATCAAAATTTGGCATTTCTAGGTACAATGACATAGCTAAGTATGGATTTGCTGCTATGAGAGGATATGGGTCAGTTGCAGAAGAATCCTCAAGCCAAAAGGAGTCTACGACTAAGCAAAGTTCAGTACAAACTGAAAAACCAACTGGTCTTGGAGGGTAAGGATCAATTGTTTTCTGTTTTATGAAGCTGGACTCTAATAGGTTTATTGTTTGCATTTTGTTAATTTATAAATTCCTGTGCTCTATGATGTTTTCAGGGTCATGATTGGAATAGGCGAACAGGTGTACTCTGTGCTACTTTTGAGCTTTTTTTTCCTTGAGGTAAAATATACTTTTGCATTCTACCCACAAATAGGCTCCTTGATGGCGATGAAGTTGCAATGGGTGAAACATTTTTTGTGAATACGGAAAACTTTGCCCTACTTTTTGAAACCAGAGAAATTTCATGTAATTGAAAGAGAATGGCTTATCAGACTTCTTCCAATCAGTTTCTACGTTATGATGAAAAAAATTTACATTTCATGGTGTTCTCTATGGATGCTAAGTATAAAAAATGCTTGAGTCCTAGATAATTCCCTCTCTGAAATTCCAGTTCACTTCTACTTACATATTAAATTTAACAGTTATACCTCCTATCTTTGCAGGTATATGCTATAGGATTTATACCCTACATTGGGAAGGCACTCAATTTCCTGCTGCTTTCCTGGATGTATGCCTACTACTGTTTTGAGTATGTATCCGAACTCTAATGAATTTTTCCATATCGATTCTGTAGTATGTATTATTTTAGTGATTGCATACATGAAATCTTAGGTACAGATGGAACTTTTCTGAAGTGAGTCTGGAGAAGAGGCTCGATTTCTTTCAAACCAACTGGGCATTTTTCGCTGGTTTTGGTAACTGTCTTACTCAGACACTACTCTCCATTTTCGATTTGGAACAGTAAATCTTTTTTAGTCGATGATGTCTAAAGGGGGTGCCATCCCCATAATCAATTTTTGGCTATGCTCCAAACAATTTTCATGTTTGCAATTGGTTATTTTATCTCGTATGGCTTCTCATAGTGTCCTGGGCTGGGAGAGTCATACATGATCTGTTCATAGTAATGCTGCAAATGTTAATGTTGGTTGATGCATGTTCAAGATGTTATAGTTGGCAAAATGTCACTCCTATTGGTTTAAGATATTACAATATTTTTCTTAATCTTTGTGGAGTATTTGTTGGGCGAGGTATCACACATGATTTGAGTTGTTTTGGATGGGTTTAGCATCAGACTACTTTACATTCTTTATATATGTAAAATTGATCATACTTATTGTGATATGCTAATGGAATGGTCTCCAGAGTATGTTGACCTTTTGGGTGGATGATACAAATTTGTCTGTTGCCTAGATTAATACTTTCTGTGTTAACAACGCCTAGTGTTTCTATCACTTTTATTGTCTCTCAGGAAACCCTTGTGTGTTGGCTATTTTCTTTTTCTCGCCACTTGTGAGCTATGGGGTTATGGCAGTGCTCTTCCCACTGGTACATTTTTTATCAATATAATATATTTATTGATCGAATTTTCTCTGATGTCTGTTGGCAGTTTGACACTTCGTTTTAGCTGTCATAAAATGCCACTGTGAGGATTTGGGAAATCTTATGCATAAAATCGGTATCTTCTCTGAAAGTACTTTGTACAGGAGAAACTATTTGGTGCACTTAAAAATTGAAAGCTCGTCTACTTCTCTCCTTAGAGTTGATGTGTCAACCTCGCTGGACCCTATGGAGCGGCGAAAATTATAAATATAGTGATCAGGTTTTTATTTGTAGAAAACTTCAGGTAGAAAAATTCAGTCTGACCTTTCTAGCACTAATTTTATGTCCCTATTAGAATTGTCCAATGACGTAAACTGATATCCTCAGGCCTCAGAGAGGTGCTCATAAATTGCCCTTGGTCTGTTGGTTCTGTCTAGTATCTCTTGATTGCTGAATGCGCTTTTAGTTTCTTCTTTTTGGTTGTGTTGACTAGTAACGGATAAACTTATTAGTTTGTCTTGACAGCAACAAGTTCAAGGGCTGAAGAAGCTCTATATTCTGAAAGAAGAAATTCGATAAGTGCTGGAATAGGAAAGCTTCCCATCTTCTATGCAGCTGATGCTTTGTCGTAAGTTTAATATTACCCTTTATTTATAGATGCTGCTTCCACATTTTGATGTCATAATATTGGCACTATTATTGATTGATGTTTTTTTGGGATCCATTTGCTATAGCATGTGGGTCTTGTCTCTCATCTCCTTGGACTCGCAAAATCGAGTTCAAGATGTGAAGACACAGTAGAATATTCTGCGCGGAGCCAAATTTGATTGGCAAGGTAGTCGGTTTCAGACAGAGTTCATAACGTTTGATTGCTTTTGTCAGAAACAGAAACTATCACGCCCTCTAATATTACACAACACTAAGAATATGTTTTCTTTTTCCCCATTACAAACTGCAGGTTATTGAGTCAACATCGTTTCATCGGAGAGTTCTGCACATATTGATGGTCCTTTTCCTCGGTAACTCTTCACTTCAAGTGACGTGACCATCGCGAAACAGAGCCTAGAGGGACGAAAAATCCAGAACGCCTGCTGAATCTCGGTCGTCACTGTGTACAGAAGACATGCAAATTCCACTCGAAGCAAACCACTTTGTAGTTTTACCTGATATGATGTTTGCTTCGACTTGTAATTACTGTATTTATTATGATTAATTGCACGCGCGTGGTTCTTATCAAACAAAGTGGTTAATGAAGGGAAACAGATTGTATAGTTGGATTGGATACCTTGTAGCAAAACTAGCAAGTCCGCATACGTTCCCGCTCCACTCTGTCATCGTTAGCATGCATTGTTATCTGCACGTTGGAAATCCTACATATCTCGTGTCCATGACACAACGATATAATTTAACGCGTGCATATGCAGAACTGATTAATACCGATCTATTGTAGTGAAACTATTTAAGGTAATTATAATTTGAGTCATACAAAATATGAACTCTTGATTCAATAATTCAATGAAATTGTCTTGATGATCCAACGTTGCGACCTTTTGACAAAAAGATCGAGTCACAGTGAAGTGACGTGGCAGAATAATAATCTCAATTGGATCACTTGCATAATCTGTCTGATTGGATCTCAATTAGTCGGGGAAAGCCGATATTTTCTTAATATAATTTCTGGTCCCAAAGAAAACAAAAAATTAAAGAAAGAGTAAATTACCAAAAAAAATAAAAAAAGAAGTTTATACTTTCCTTTTTTATTTGTAATACGTTTTTCTTTGAAAATGGAAATGCACCAATTTTTTATTCATAATCACGTTTGGCACAATACGTGACACGTGAAGATTGATCGAGTGGGCCCGTAGAATTTTATTAATAAAAAATATTTTGAAAAATAAAGAAGAAAATGAAAAACAGAAGAGATGCCATGATTTGGAGGAAGAGGGGGGAGGGAGCTGGCCATGGGGTCTCGCCGGCATACGCCACAAATTGGTGTTGCTAAGGACGTCTGTTATCGCCGGCGACACCAATTGTTGGGGGGTGGTGGGTCGAGATCGCTGGTAAGGTCCCCGCCAATTGAAATTGAAGGAACCTGTCATATGTGACCTCAATTAGGGGTTGGTGGCTCCCAGCGAGGCTCCCGCCGGCCACCTCCCCCATCTTTCTCTTCATGGCTTTGATTGTTATTTTTCATTTTTTAAAAAATTTTCAGAATAAATTTTATCAAAAAATTACACGGGGTCGACTTGGCCAATCTCTTTAGGCCATTTGTCACCATCAAGTACCATATCAACAAATCCGTTAAAATGAAAAGGAAATTGACATCGAGTCAAGCGCGACAATAGATTGAAAGTCCGGTGTAATCTCATGCAAAGAAAAATAATTCGTGTTAAAAAAAAAAAGTGTGCAAAGTTGATTTTTTTTTTTAACGTAACAAGGTAAGGCTAACGAAGGCAACTTAGGCAAGTGCAGTCCTCTTCTAACTCCTCGGAGCAAACTCTGCAGCTGCTTTACCCGCCCGCGCGGGTTCCGTTCTTACGGGAGGGCACGGCCACATATATAAAGCTCGGATTCGATCAGCTATGCCGCTGACTTTGGAAACCGCCGTGGAACCGTCGGAGAAGCCAATCAAATCCCAAGCCCTAGCTTACCTTCTTCTTCCTCTTCCCCCATCTCGTCGGGCAATGGAACTGTAGAACCCCAGCCAGAATTCATCGCCGGTTGCAGAGAAGAGAAAGCGTGTCTGCGCCATGGAGACTCATTTCAGCCACAACATATTCGAGCGACGCCCCATCATCAAGGCCAGGACGCCCGCCGTTAAATGGTTCCGGGAGTGGTAATTTCCATCCTCTCCCTCGTCATCCTCATCTTCTCCTCCAGTCCCCCTTTTTCATGGATTGGTTAGTTCTAGGGCTCCACTGCTGCTGTTGATAGATGGAGCTTCAAATTTTGCGATTCGGGATGTGGCTATTGAATTCTTCGTTGTGAATTTGTATTGAACGATTTCTGCTGCTACTGCTGCTGTTTTAGAAATATGGTGTGGGGAAATCACTAACTTGCAAGCTCTGTCCTTTCCTTATGGTTTCGCTCCGTGCTGTTCTCAGGGTGCCTCAGGATGTCGTAGCAACTGGAGGGAAGTGCTCTCTCTTGAGATGGATTACAGGTAGCATCTTCTTCTTCGCTCTTCGTATCTGCAGCCTCTCTTTGCTCCTTTTAAGGAAAAAAAAATCGTCCCTTGGCAATTTCTTTTTAAATCACATTCCTGCAGTTAGAGGATGACTGGCAATAGATTGGCATGATCAGAAGGAGGCTTAAGTTTTGCTGGTCGTTTTATGTGTATTTTGAATTTTGGGTTTGGAAGAGACAACTGATTTGCTATATAGATTTTAAATGCCCCGAATTTGTTCTACTGTATGCCTGTAATCCCTGTTCCTTTTGCGTTAAGTTATTACATGTGCATCTAACTTGCATGATGCGGGTCTCTCATCCTTCCCAGCTGACTCGTCGTTGGGCCTTCCATGGCGTTTCTAATATCCTCTTCTGTTTTGAATTCTTATTGTTGTCCAATCCATCTTTTTAAAGGTAAAATCAAAATGGAATGATTTTCTTAATGTATTTTCACGGTCACGGGTGTAGTGGTTTGATCTCTGGGTAGACTTGATCTTGCCTTTTGTTTTATTAGTTATAAACTCTGTTGTGTGGTATGTTAGTGTCGTATGTTCATAATATTATTGGTGATTGCTTAAGGTTGCCTTTTGATTCTGCATGTGCAGAGGATGGGTTGAGAGATTTGGGAGAAAAGGAAAATGAGCCGAAGGAACCTGAACCTGAGCCAGAACCGACCACGGAAGTTCTCTTTCTGTGCAGTTATGAAGGCTGTGGAAAGACCTTCATTGATGCTGGTGCTTTAAGGAAGCATTCGCATATTCATGGAGAGAGACAGTATGTGTGCCATTACGAGGGATGTGGAAAGGTATACTGGATTGTCTTTTACTTTGACCTATGATGTGACCACTTTAGTTTTTTTTAACCGTTTTCAGTCAGTACATTGCTGGCACTAAGTTTTGAGGGATTACTGGCAAATTCCTTTATTTCTTCATAACTATCTCTTATATAGTGTATTCTGAAAGAAGAATTGGTGCTTTTTGATACAATAATATCCTGGCATTAATTCCTTGAGAAAAAAAGAAATTGCAATTGTGAGGTGCTTCTGAGTTGTCTCGGTTAATACAACTGGTGTTTGGAAGATACTCAGCTTGCTTTTAGAGTAGTGTTACTCCCCCTTTGTCTTCTTCTCAATTAATTTGGAAAAGTTCCTGAAGTATCAAGAAAAGCTTGCTTCGTTGGTTCTATTTTGATATATTTCTATCCAACTATTTAAGATTTTACTCTTCAACTTGCCCCTTCATATTTTCCTTATAATGCTGAGCGTTGTCCTTTCATGTTGCAGAAATTTTTGGATAGTTCCAAGCTCAAGAGACACTTTCTTATCCATACAGGTGAAAGAGATTTCATTTGTCCACATGAAGGTTGTGGTAAGGTAATTAAACTTTCTTACTTTGGGATATATCATCATTTCTCAGTCGGATGGCAGTTAATCTAATCTTCAGAAGTGGTTCTGTTACATGTGGGCTCATGTTCTTCTGATTTCGGAGTTCCTAACCCGTGGAAAGGATTTGGCACTTCCCTTCTTAATGCTTTAGATTGCTGCCTACCTATGTCTAAATAGTTTGCATATGGAACGCAGGCATTTTCACTGGATTTCAACCTGAGGTCCCACATGAAAACTCATTCACAGGAGAACTATCACATCTGCCCGTACCCCGATTGTGGGAAGAGATATGCTCATGAGTACAAACTTAAGAATCACATTGCTGCCCACCATGAAAGGGTTGGTACCTCTTTTAATCGCTTTTATTGTTTTTTTGGCACATCATTAGTTGATGAAGGATATGATGGATACAAGATTTCCGACTTTCTTATGTAACCTGATCATCAATTTTTACTTCTTGTCTGTCCAGCAAAAAGGTGATCATCAATTTTTACAGAGTGCACCAGTTGACCTCCCCAAGTACACCCCGCCCGTAGAGAAACCACCTAAAGTTTCAAAGCCCTCTTCCGGGGCTTATGGGTCTGCATCATCAGACCGCCCTTATGCTTGCCCATACGAAGGTTGCGAGAAGGCCTACATTCACGAATATAAGCTCAAGCTTCACCTTAGGAGAGAGCATCCAGGGCACATGGCTGAAGAGAATCCTGAGGGCACCCCCGCTGCTCATAATCCTGACCATGACATGGACGAGGCAAGCGACCAGGAGACGTACATTGCGAAACGTGCCTGTAATGGAAAGAACCCGAAACAAAGCAGGGCCAAGTCCAGAGCGAAGGTGGCCCCTGCGAAGGCTACAAAGCGGAAGGCCTCGAGCCCTACTCCTACCCCAGTGGCTGTGGTTAAGAAGCCCTGGCCTGTCAAGGAAGAGATGTACGAGGAGGAAGACAGCGAGGAGACGGAGGAGGATCGGGAGAACATGGAGGATGGGTGGAGATACACCGAGCATAACGAGGAAGACGATGAGGAGACGGAATATGAGGACTAGCATTTGATCTCCCTTTCCTCATCGTCTTCCCTGTCTCGAGTAAAATCCGCTAATTTTCCTCGTTTTCTTCTTTCATTATATGATGATGAGTCGTGTATAAAATAAAACAGCCTTAGTTTGTGATCTCGGGAAGTTTCGGTAGGTGAGTTGTAGCGACCAGTGATTCATTTTTGTTCCTCCTTCCATTCTCGCATGCCAAACATTGCATTGTTGTATTTGAATCACATCTCGATCGCTTATGCCTTTTTTTCTTTTCGATTATTCCATTTCCATCTAATTGCCAATTGGTCCGTTAAATCGGGAGATATTTGTTTCTGAATTTTGGAAATTAAAATGGAAAAATAATTTCTCTATTTTTGGCTTTTAAACTTCGGAAAATAATATTGCGATTTTCTCATTTTTTGTACAATTTTAAGCGAAGAATTGCTCGTCTGGTGAGAACCCCATTTCGAGCTCACTCCCGTATTCAAACTGCGATCCGGTCTTCCTCTGCTTCTGCTTGGGGGACGCACCACTCGAGGAGGATGACGGCGAACTAGGTTCCGGCGACCGCCGCTTCGGGCTCACCCTCACTGGCTCGTAGTTCACTGAGCCAATCAGGTGAGGGAAGTTGAGCTTCGCCTTCGCCCCGCGCATCTGAAATGCGGCCCTGTCGTAGGCCACCGCGGCGTCCTCCGGTGTCTCGTAGGTGCCGAGCCAGATCCTCGCTCCGTTCCTCTTTGGATCCCTGATCTCCGCTGCGTACTTCCCCCACGGCCTCCTCCTCACTCCCCTGTAGTGCCTCTCCGGCTCCACCGCCGCCGACTGCGACTGACTCACCGCCTCCTCCGCCGCATCGTTCCTCTCAACCTCCGGAGCCGCCTCCCTCAGCTCCATACCCCCAGGTGCCGGGTCCCACCCGGAGCTGAGAGCATCACAGAGAGCTCCGTAAACCACCATGTCCTCCGAGTCATCCACCTTCAGCGGCAGCTCGCTCCAGCTCTCCGCCAGCAAGATGCTGCTGAAGCTCGGGCTCCGGCGAAAGAACCCGCTTCCGTTCTCGACATTGTCCTCCTGAAGATGCTGACGGATCGACTCCACTAGCAAGCAATGCGACGACTCCATCTCCGAGGCACCGACTCCTCCTCCCGCCATTCTCGAGCTTCAACTGTGTATTGAAGAAAAGAAGCTAGCTTTGCCGTTTGCCCTTTATCTGTTTGTTGAATTGACATGCCTGAGTTGGGTGGGATTTATATGGGTCGCCATTGTCAATGAGACTGAATTGAATATCAAGAAAACACCCACGTTGATGTGTTTTTTGCGCATTTTCTATTGGATATCTCCCTTCCAAGAAACATCAATGGGACAATCCAATTTCTCCACGTGTTTTGACTGTGAATTCAGATTCATTTAATTAATCCCTCGGCTGCCTTAAAAAAATTGTACTTTTCTCATCGATTGAAAGATATTAAAGTAATATATGATTCCTTCTCTGTTTTTTGTCACCCTTTCCCGTTGGGGAGTGGGGTCAAGAAAGCGTTGCTGTTGATGCCATTATTGCCCGCGTTGGAAGTCAATTCACTGGATGAGTGTAAACTAATGAATGTTGGGGACCTGACTGCATTGAGTTTGTTGCGCGACGTAATTCGGGTTGGATGAATCCGATTTGAATCCAGAGTGAAGATCTTGATAAGACGATGAACCGCGTAACTGTTTTGCTCCGTTTTAGTTGAGGCTTTGGACGGATCGGGTCTAGAAGCATGTATGCGCCGAATATGGCTCTTTATTCCTTCATTTTTTGCACCATGGTTGGTTGTTTCTCATGTCGGGATTGCGGACGTGCATCCCAGGAGATTCATTTTCAAGACCACCGCCTTTGCAGAGCAGACTCAACTCGGATGTGGAACGCGTGCGGTGAATGCATCAAGGCTGTTAAATGAAAATGGCAAAGTTTTAGTAAGACACGGGAGAATGAAATATGTTAAACGAAGAAAATGGTAGTACGGATCCGTATGAAAGTCTTGTCTAAGACCAGATGTTTTATTCCCACATCCAATGAACGTTCCGACGAGCTTTATTCCCACATGTTTTTGTGGGGGTGTGTGTGTTGTGAGGAAGTCCATGGATTAGATTAGACCAGCATAAATAAATACATGGAGACTTCTTCTTCGTAAGGCATTTGAAAGTCCATAATGAAATAGTATTGCTTCGTACGATAACTCCCGCGTGGTTCCATTGCGATTCGCCGTGCCATGAATTTGATACCTTCAATAGTTCACGATGAAATGAATTTCCATATCCTAAAGTAAGATAGGTATATGTGCACGTACATACACACACATATATATATGTATATATTAAGATTCAAGGATAGAGTGAGGAAGGAGTTTAGTGCAGTAACACAAGATGCCATTTAGAATTAAGAAGTGTTTGATTCTCACTATCGGGATTTACGTGTCGTTTTATTTCGCTTTATTTATTTCATATCCTTGTACTTTTAGGCCCGCGTGCATATCCTGCAAATGAAAAAATTTGAGGACAAAGTCGTGCTCTTTACACTTTGGGCCTTCAATGATCCAACTGTTTGGGCCTTAGGGGCCCATGAGTATGGTAGGAGGAGGCCCATAGGCCCATTAAGCTCTCTCCTCCCCCCCTCCTCACTGCTTTGCTGATTGCTGCCTTCTTTCCTTCTTTGAGAGACACTTCTGTACGGACGCTTCACTCGAACCGACCGGGAGAGGGAGAGAGGCCGAGACGCAGAATCTAGGAATGGCTTCCTCCTCTTCCTCTTCCTTCGCGGCGCCTCCGGCTGCGGTCTCGTCGGCGTCTGAGGAAGAGCTGACCCTGACGGTGAAGTGGAGCGGGAAGGAGTACACCGTCCGCATCTGCGGCGACGACTCGGTGGGCGAGCTCAAGCGCCGGATATGCGAGCTCACCAACGTCCTCCCCAAGCGCCAGAAGCTCCTCTACCCTAAGGTCGGCTCCAAGCTCGCCGATGACTCCGTCTTGCTCTCTCAGCTCCCCCTTAAGTCCTCCCTCAAGATGACCATGATCGGGTCCGTCTCTCTTCCCCTCTCTCTCTCTCCATCGTTGCGCACAGGATGCCCTAGGTCTCCCTTTTACGTTCAGTTGGTTCTCCGTGTTGAAGCTGAAATTTGGTCCAGAAATGGCGTTTTTAGGTTACATCATAGCTCTGTGGAGACTATGATGCACTTCCAATGTACTTATTGGACTAAACTTCGGCTTGTTCTTGTTCCTTCTGATCCTCCAGTACTGTCGAAGATGATATCATTGTTGACCAAGTGGATTCTCCGGAGATTGTTGATGACTTTGAGCTTGGACAAGATGAAGTTGTTGACATCAAAGATAAGGAAGTCAATAAACGGAAACTGAGGAAACGGATCGATCAATACAAGGTCAGTCATTGAACTTTCAGTCAGTAGAAAATCGTATGTTTAGCTGTGCAAGCTTCGGAATGGTGATAATGTGCTTTGCGTTGGTAGATTAAGACCCGGAATCCTTGCCGTGAAGGAAAGAAGCTGCTAGTCTTGGACATTGATTATACTCTGTTTGATCATCGATCCACAGCAGAGAACCCTCTTGAATTGATGCGTCCTTGTAAGCGACTCTTTGTTGCAGATTTCCCGTTTCCATTTGAATCTTTTGCCTCCTGTAAGTTCTAACCTTATCTTGTGCAGATCTCCATGAATTTCTCACGGCTGCATATGCAGGATATGATATCATGATATGGTCTGCAACCAGGTACCTATTGTCTAATTCTCTTGTTTAAAAATTTGTGTACGTACTCTGCCTCTACGGTCAAGTGGTTTCTCCTTTTGCTAAATTTTTGTACAATCAAAGGTCTTAGCTTTTTATCTGGCTCCATTTGTAATTTTGCTTCTCCTGCGACTTGGAACTTCTACTTCGTAGTATGTATGAAATAGAACAATTGGGAAATGGTTAATAATTGTTAATGCTCACACTGCTTTGTTTTCGCAGCATGAAGTGGGTTGAAGTTAAGATGGAACAACTCGGAGTCCTTAACAATCCGAGTTACAAAATCACCGCTCTCTTAGATCACTTGGCTATGATTACAGTACAATCAGATACGCGGGGGATCTTTGATTGCAAGCCCCTTGGCCTGATCTGGGCTCAATTCCCCGAGGTAACTAATCCAAGCTTATTCCAGCTTTTCCAGATGAGGATTGCTATTTCCTCCGAATCGGCACTGCCGATTGCCTCATAAGGGGCAGTCACGTAAACACATGAAGAATGGGTGGCTTTTTCAAGCAAAGAGACAGTCGGAGGAAAATCCTCCGAAAATTTTCGGAAGAAAAATATTTTCTTTTTCCAGATGCTATAATTATCTCCAATCCATATAGAATGTGTAATTATTGTGTGATGTGTTGTTTATTGGTTGTATTCCAGTTTTACAGTCCAAAAAACACCATAATGTTCGATGACTTGCGAAGGAACTTTGTAATGAACCCTCAGAATGGCTTGATAATCAGACCATTCAGAAAGGCCCATAAAAGTCGAGATAGTGACCAGGAGCTCGTGAAGCTCACCGAGTACTTGCTCACCATTGCGGACCTTGATGACTTAAGTGGCCTTGACCATAACAACTGGGAGATGTTCCATGAGGACACTGCCAAGAGGCAGAGGCACTCGTGATCCTCTATGTTGGGCTCGTTGATCTTACAGCATGTTTGCTGTACTCTTATTTGAAGGTATGCTCCATAGATGATTATGTTAATTTTAATTTATCTAATAGTAGTGTTGCTAACAAAAAATTTGGATGGATGGGTTTCATAGACGGAATTAGAATAAAGAGTAATTTTTCTACATAGCAATAATTTCTTCCCGGAACTGGAGTTATTCTGTTAGACAATATATTAGTCTGTTGAAATGTGACTTCTCTCTGCCCATTTCATTGTCTTTGGCAGCTACTAGTCCTTTCTGTTGATTTCGGTTGTGGTTTTGGTCAAGTGGCTATATTATGCCAAGTTCACCTGCATGCTTTGGCCACTCAATGAAATCATATCAGAACCCAGTTTCCATGCTTAAGAAATTGGCTATATTTCGATCTTTATAGTCTACTTCACTTGCAGGGTGTTCGAAGTTGCACCATCACATCAAGGCTTTTGGACATCTTCCTCGGCAGGGACATGTTATGCTCTACTTTTTTGCAGAAGCGACCTTTTTATCTGAGGGATGTTGAACGCTAATTATCAGATACCCACTTTAGCTTCTGGCTACTTGTGTTATTTCGCCCTTTTTGACGTCTATATTGTACTCGGTATATAGCTAGTCGCAATACAGCCACAGGAGTTTGGGCTTTCATGCAATTTGGTTATCTCCTTATGATTCATTTCATCCAGTTTTTATTTACTGCAGTGGGCGTGCCATCCGGATCGGATGGTCAATATGGACGTGTATCACGGGCGAGATATTGTTAAGTTCTGTATAATCGATTTGATCAGTCTCCAGAGCATATGCAGAGCATTACATGATGTTGGGCCACCAGTGGGGCAGTGTTGTATAGACCCGATCATGGGCCAGCCTGTAGTAGGTAGGCATTGTTAGAGGACGCCCATAACGTATTCACCCACCAGATTTAGCCAGTCATATCAGGGACTGAGCTACGTGTTTATGGCCTGGTCCGCAGGCCGACCCTTGCCTAAGGTGCAAAAACTAGTCATGGAACATTCATACATCCTCACGGTCAGGTCTTACTTGGTCATCATCCTGGCTAGTTATCTGATAGTAAACTGGATTTTTAAAGTGACTTTCAACTCTAAATGTGGAGACAGCCAATTTTGTCGAGTTGATTCTTCACTAGCCCAGAGAGTTGATTCTTCACTAGCCCAGAAACCCGAGGGAGGCTTCCACCTCGATGTGGCGAAGTTACCAGTCGAGCTGATCAATATATTGATAACATCATCTGTGATCTGAAAATAAAGGCTACAAGAATCACACACTTGGGAAAGATCAATAGTGGCATGCTACATCAAGGACAACGAAAACTGAGGGAGAGCAACTCAAAATATCAGTGAACTCAATTGTACAACCCAGCGATTCGATTCCTATTTTCCCCATTCTCCATCGCGTAATGCTCCAATGCACGTAGATGCAGCGAATCTACCACTTCCACATTCTACAACAGAAACTTTGAAAGAAAGATGAACAGTAAACTAAACAGTGAATGGCCGAAGCTCTGAACCTGTCCTCAGTTACCACCTCAGGCATTATCATATGCTGGAGCTGGTGATTCTCCAGCACATGACACCAGGCGCACAATTATCCTACCGTAATTAACAAATGAGAACAGGACACAGGTAGAGCAGTGGGAGATGTAATGTAGCCGTACAGGCAATAGGAGTAAAGAGCAGCACAAGCAGAAGAGATCGTGGTCCTAATGTGGCATTAGCAGCAGCCCAGATGGCCAACTGGGGGTCATGATAGGTTCAGCCGTGTTTTAAACCTAACTGTGGAGTTGCAAGACCACTCACAATGTCACTCGGCTAGATGTAGAACCCTTGTGCTTGAGAGAGAGTTTTGCAAACTGGGAATCGAGGTCTTTACTGTTGGAGCGTTGGTGAGTGGATGATGATTGAGGCTGCTGCTGCTGTTGCTGCTGTTGGTACAGAGCTCTTAACCTCACTATCTCCCTCTCCAAAACTTCATGCTCCACTGTCACATAAAGCAAATTCTTTCACACATCAAGGACATGCATATAAATCAGCTAATATTACAGTCTCTTAACATTTCAATCTTTTAATAAAATTCAGAATCTCCATTCCATCCCAACATATCCGAGAATTTAATCCAAGGATAATCAAATCTATCCAACATTGCCCATTCTATTCTGAAGCACAACCATGCTGAAGCATATATAGAGATGGAAAGCATTCAGGTAAAAGTAACTCACTGTATTTTATTAACTGCTCCTGAGCTAAACTTTCCAATCTTTGTTCTAGGGCTTTGTTCTCCATGCTCAGGATAAGATTCTGCTGGTTGAGAAATCCAATTTCAGCTGAAACTTCAGATCCTTCCAACTGCAGAACAAACAAGAAGTGAACATCAAAACCACATTAGATACTGCAGAATCCACATTTCCGGCTAAAAACATTTACGCTAAGAAGCATGACAGATTCTGGCAGTCCTTACCTGCAAAGCTTGCACATTCCTCTCTAACTCAGCTATGTACTGAAGTTTCCGGACTCGTGAACGCTGAGCAAATTGCCTGCGAGAAGATAATTTTTATGTTATCCATGTCATTCATACGACGCTTCTATCCCACAGATAACAAATCTGATCACATAACTCCCACTTATAGAAAGTTTTGTAACAGCATAACTTAAAATTTATAAACTATCTACATCTTTTATCATCCAGAAAATCCATAGCGGATCAAGCATTCCCGTTCATTAATGAGCATTATAAAGCTATTCAGCCTATTACCAATAATTTTTTCACCGGCCAAAGAAGACCAACAGTTCTTTCCTACTTTCTACATCTTCGTATCATCCAGAAAATCCACAGTGGATTAAGCATCCCCACTCTCTAATAAGCATTATCAAGCTAATTTGCTTATTAAGTGCAAGTACCAAGATTGATTGATTTTTTTTTTCCTTTCTTTTAGAGAGAGGGAGAGAACAGACATGGAAGAAAAAGTGGCAAAGGACATACTGTTTTGCCCGTTTCGTATCCGTGTCAGATGAAGAAGATTTTGCCCGATCTTTTCTTTCAGAAGAACCCTTTGAATCATTCGGACTCGCTTCAACCTGATCTTGCTTTTCACCTGATGGAAGTGGAGTCTTTTCAACTTCTTGCAGTGCACATGATGGTCCTGAATTTTGACTGGCAACATTATCCTTAGCAGATGGCAGACCACTAGAAGCATGGGGTGAAGCATGTACAGGAGATTCCCATGGCTTGTTCTTGTGCTTTACGTATTTCAGTTCATTATGCAGAGAAGCCCGGTGATCAAAATCTTGAGATCTCCAACCAGCTTTAGGAACCATATTTCTGTACTTGTAATCACCTTGAGCCATGTAATCTAGATTACCAATACTAGCGACATCTATATAGGCAAACGAGTCACTTGATGAGCGGCGGTGGCCTCCCTTGCGAACAGGAGTCTCCGGTTCGTTAAGCAAATCATCGAGCCAGGAAGGCTGCTCCTCCATCAGAAAACTTTCAGAGGAGGTCCGCTGGTGGTGGGCATAACCCTCTCTGGGCCTCTGGACAGCTTTCGTTGCAACGGGAGGATTGGGCACATAATCAGCATACGCAGGGGAAAGACTTGGAAACGGGCTCTTAGGAGGCAGCAAAGCATGCTTTCCAGAGTACATCACACTTCTCATGTCAGACGAACCTTTGGAACCTGACATAACGAGATCCCCTATCTGCCAACAACCATTAAAAAAGAAGAAGTCAGAGACGCAAGTAAAATCCATGTTGAACCAACTGGTTTTTCGAAACAGGATTTCGCCGAGAAATTCAAACAGACAGCAGTGGGAAAGCACTGACATGCGAGGGGACGAGCTTGGAATGAGCTAGAACCTAGCAACTGATTTATTTCTACCCCTTAAAAGGGGCTGTTGCAGAGCTGGACCAACACCAGAACGATCAGAGACCAAGGTTTTGAGCATCCAGCTACGGACACTTTAGAGGTTTCAAACCAACAATGCGCTGTATTTTGGTAATTGACAACGCTAAAAGCTGCCAACTGGTTCCTCATAGGTTAAATCATAGATTCATAATCGACAGCCTTACATGCCATAGAAAAAACAGAATATCCCACAACAGCTAGAGTAGAACAGTCCCAAAATTAGTAATTTTGAACGGACAGCGGTGAAATGTGAATTCACAATCCCACCAATCCGTGACTGAAACCTTCCCACTCTCAGCTCCAATCCAATGAACAATCCCCGACTGACAACTGCGAATTCGACATGGAACCCAGAATGCGCACAACCCACGAGACACGTCCAAAAATAGAAACTCGATCGAAATGACAACACGGACGCGTCGTAATCACCCAATGAGTGAGATTAGCAGAGCGAGGAACGGCAGCCTCAGGACAAATTCGACGAAAGCCCCGAAGAGAGAGAGAGAGAGAGAGAGAGAGAGACAGAATAGAATCGACGCACCTTTTGCTGCCGAGAGGAGTTGAAGAGTACGAGATCTCGGAAGGAAATGAGGAAACGGAAATCAAAGCGAACACTTTTCGTCTCTGCTTAGCGATGTTCCTCTCCTCTCCTCCCTGTCGGATTCTTCCCCTTCCACTCTCTCTCTCTCTCTCTCTCTGCTCACCGTTGAAGTTTCTGGGGGCTGAATGAAATGACGAGTTTTGAGCAAACCGCCCCGATTGACAAAGTACATAAAAAAAAAATATATTCAGATAATTCCTTTTTTTTTAAAAAAAAAAAAAAGTTAATTCAAAGACTTCCTTTTGTGAGGCCTCTCTCTTCCAAAGCTTTAATCCATACTTAACGATAGAACCGGCAAAATGTACTTCCAATGACAGAATAATATGGAATACCGAATTTGAAATGCACCGAAAGCGTTCCCGGTGAAGGTAAGCCGACCTCTGAGTAGAGATACTCACGACCAATACGCTCGAAGACATTTTGTAATTTCACTTACACATTAGTAATCAAGATTAGTATTCATCTGGGGTAAATTGTACGACTGGTACGAAACCGTAACAATTTGGTACAAAAGCTCAAATACGTAACAATCGAGTACATTTTCTTTTCAAACCGTAACAATATAGTACAAACCGCTAATTTACTATTGGCCGCATTACTTCTGCTGACGGGGCTTTTTTGAGGCCCAAAAATTAAGATAACATTCATTTATTGAATATAATTAAAATAAAAATGTACCTATCAGTATCAGCTGCTTGCATATAAAGGCTGTAGTCACGATATCGACCATTAAAAAAAGGATTGAGACAATGAGTAAAAAGATGTTTCGATATGTTTTTTTTTTCCCAATTAATTATCACCGTCTTTGAACCAGATGAATCGCAAGCAGTAATTTTTTAGTATCCCTCTCAATGCCACAACGTCTGTGAAGATCAACAGCTACGCTTCCTTTCTAGGCCATCTCTGCAAGACTACTCGCATGGCCACGAGGTTCACCCTTGAACCATTATGATACAAAAGAGGGGTGAGCTAAGACGCTGAGAGGGGGATCGGTTTGACGGCACCCTGGATCCGCCGGAAAGCAACCTTCACTCTTTCTTTGAGGCCTTCATTCTCGCTCTCGACCTCCCCACTCTGTTTATCGAGGTGTGCCACGTTCCCATCGACATTGATCACCAACTTACCGTCCTCTCCAAATTTCACGTCCCCAAAGAGGGACACGAGGAGCGCATGAACAATCTTCTCTGCCTTTTTGCTGCTCCCGTCGTCTTCTTCCTCGGTCTTCAACTCTTCTGATTCGACCACAACCTTTGGTATCTCCCTGCTGATGTTCAGAACCAGAGCAACAATGGAATCCGAGACCATGTCGCTGATTGGATCTGAAGCCCAGTGCAGTGAAATATGCTTGTCTGATTCAAGCTTCACGGTGACTCGATCGTGTACTCTTAAAGTAGGGATCCCCAGCTCTTCATCAGTTGAAGATTCCACACTCTCGTAAATCCGCTTCAGTCGATGACTAATCACACCAAAGGCACCAGTGTAGGGAATAGTAATCCTCTGGTTAACATTTGCCGTGGAGAGCTGAGAGAAGACATGGAGATCCTCAGGTGCCATGATCTGATAAGTGAAGCCTTTCTTTACAAGCAAACCGCTAACAGTCTCACCAACCCCCGGGGTTTTCTCAGCAAGCCTTCCGATTGTTTTCGCCATTTTCTCGGAGTTGAAATACATCTCCACTGACTGGCAATTCTTGGGAGTGATTATCTTGGCGTTCCGGTCGGTGAACAGGGTTATAAGCTTCTGCTTAAGCCTACCCATCTCATTTGCCTCTCCATGGACGAGAACGATGTTAGGAGGCATGAGCTCGCTCAGGAAAGTGCTCGTCTGAGCAAAGTCAGCGTGGGCAGAGAAGGATATGTAATGAACCTGCATGTTAAGGGGAGCAGTTAGACCATTCATCAGAGTCACCTCCTTGGGCTCATTGATGATGGTCTTTGCTAAAGTACCTTCCACGACATAACCAGGAATCACGCAGGCATTCTTCTTATCTGAGCACCACCTATCAAACAACTGCCGTGATAGTCCACTTTGAAGCCCACTAGGACTTGCCATCACCACCGAAGGACCCACATCATTGAAGTTCTCGATGCTCTTAAGCGGCGATATATGCTTGAAATCAAAGGGATTTGAGCTCGCAAACTGGCTCCGGATCCTATCGTTCATGGAATTGATGTAAGTTTGATAAACAGCCATGCACTTTTTGGCGAGCGGTGATGCATAGTATATTGGGATGTTATGGAGCTCGGGGTGGTTCGCCCAGTACTCGTCGAGGATCAAGAGGAGCTCCTGGGCACGGCCAAGAGCAAAGGCAGGGATTAAGACTCTGCCCCCTTGGGAAATGGTTGAGTGGATCACATCAGTAAAACGTTTCTCACGGATATTACGAGGCTGGTGAAGCTGTACACCATAAGTGGATTCAATAATGCAGATGTCAGGGGAGAACTGGGGAAGCTCGGCAGCTCTGAGATGCCTGTCTTCTTCACGAGAATAGTCACCAGTATAAAGGACACGAACACCCGCAATGTCCACCATGAACATTGCAGCACCAAGAACATGCCCAGCCGTATAACACCAAAATCTAATGCCATTCACCTCAACGGTTTGGTGGAAATCAATCACCTAAGACAGACAGGAACAATTAGAAATTATATGATAAACGCTTAACATGTGGTAAAAGTAATTCTCCGTCCACGCATAAGAGAGAAATCGTGCAACAACTAGAGCTGCGATCACAATGTAGGATGGACGTAAAATTTCGCCAACAAAAGATTATAAAAGAAAAGAGCACCTAAACGGGGATTTCACCCCATCCATCTACTCAATGGACCTCTACAAAGCAATAAACCTGACTGGAATAACTAAGTAGTCCAAATGTTAGGGAAACAGACAGAAACAGCCAAATCAATGTGACACAACCAGATCAAGAAGCTGCAGAGAAGACACATACCTCAATCTTATCCATCGAACGGAAGATGTCCTGCTCATCAAACAACATATCCTCAACTGAAACTTTGCTTACTTTGACGTAATCCGACAAAAGCAGCTTGTAGATAGCTTTTGTAGCATGAGTCATAAATACTCGACCTTTGAATGTAGTCTGATAAAAAAAAATTCATCCCTAATCAGCTTGAGGACAGAGTAGATCATAAGAGTAATTTTCTAAAGAATTATCAGTCGGACAGGGGCAAACCTTTTCCAAGAAATAAGGCAAGGAAGCTGCATGATCCAAGTGGAAGCTGCAAGGGTTCGACAATCATATTGCAATCATTAGACCAATAATACGATGGACGCATGGAAAAAGAAGTTTACACGCGGTGAGCACTAAGCATATGACATAAAGAAACATTTACAGTGATATACAATGACCCGGTCCGATGTTTTGTTACGACCTTAAAACACGGAAGGGTATCATAAATAAACACATCAAAGAGTGACTGTGACACTAAACAAGTCTGGTGCAGGCAGCCGGTTGTAACATATACAAAGACTCATTCGGGGATATCCATTTCTCTTGGTCAAGCAGATTGCAAGTAACACGGACAGGGAACATATACAATTCCGGCACAGGGAGCTAAGGTTCATCCACAAACAGCTAGCAATTATGCATATAGGAAAGGCAAGAAAGACATACTGAGTTATGAGGAGAACGTCAATGGTGGAAGGGTCAATCTCATCGAAGTAAGGCAGAGCAGCCATGCCCGAGTACGCAGGATGAATCCCACAGTCGAACTGCCGAAAAGCGCAAAAATCAACCAAAGAATACTACAAAATGCAAACGATGCCAAAAGCGACGAGAATTGCTGAAAGAGGGGAGATTGGAGAAGTAGCATTACCAACACAGTCTTGCCTTTGAAGGACATATACACACAGGACCGCCCCACTTCATTGCCGGCACCCAGTGGAGTTACCGTCAGCCGGTCAGCTTCTCTGTTGGCCGGCGGATCCCGCCTCTTGAGCGACTGTGCTGGTCCCGACGAAGCCATCTCACATCAGCGAGGGAGCGAGAGCGGGAGAGAGAGAGAGAGAGAGAGAGAGAGCTTAAACCCTAAATTGGGGGCGTTTGCTTTCCCCGCCTACACGGAAAACATGTTTTCTCGTTCTCCGTTAGTTTTTTCTGTTATCTTGGCCAATTGTTTTCCTGGAAAACGATACTCATTTTCTTGTTTGATATAATTGTGGTCATTGACAATAAAAATGGCACAAAACCTAATACAATGAAAGAAAAATCATAAATAATTGATATATGGACACGATTAGTCCCACTAGGTATCAAACTTGCAACTTCTAAGTCAATAGGCAAAGATACGCGCTACTGCTATCTTACTGGTAGAACAAGTACGACTGTGCGAGAGAGTCGTTGATGCTTACATTTTTATGCTGCAAATGATATGGTCAAATATCGATGGATTTTGTTTGACTGTGAAAAAGTGAGCCAGTTTTCCGTTATCTTGTCAAAAGAATGATGTATATATCAGCAATCTTTCTCAAGTATCCATTTTACAAATTTCAGAAAATCTACACATTGGTATTACAATACACGTCCCGGATGAGTTAATAGCTAGCCATAGTCTACTGAAAGACTCGTTTGTTCGAGAGGTTTCTCGAAGCAATCCAGAAGAGCCGTAGTAGTCCTTTCCCCGACTGACGGGAAAGTCTCTCTCGAAGCATTGATCTTGTACTGTAAGGGCATTGAGTTATAGATCCTGTCGGCATCATCTGCAAACCCAGCTCGTTCACATATACCCAGCACGGCCTTAAAGGTGAACCCATTTGGAGCGAAACCGTTGGAAATCATCTGATCAAAAAGATCGATTCCTTCCTGGTATGATCCGCTAGCTCCATAAGCCTCTATGATTGCAGTCCAAGTCAGTGAACCCTTTACAGGGACCGAGTCAAACACCAATCTCGCGCTAGGAGTTGCCCGACAACTCCCATACATTTTTATCAATTCTGCGGAAACAAAAGGGACTCCCTCGAACCTTTTCTTCAGAACATGTGCGTGGATCTCCTGTCCAAGCTTTAGAACCTTCAGGTTGGCACAGACATCCAAGATCCTGGCCACTGCTACAGAATCGGGTCTCTGCTTCGACTGCTGAAAGGACCGAAAAACCCCGAGAGCTTCACAGAAATTCCCACTTTCATATAATGCATCGATCATGGCCGTCCATGAGATCACGTTCCTCTTTGGCATGTCCTCGAATAGCCTGAAGGAATACTCGAGGACGCCGCATTTTGAGTACATCACCATCAAGGAAGTGGTCAACGACACATTTGGAAAGAATTCATTCTTAACTGCATAAGCATGAATCTCCTTCCCATGCTTCAAGGCCCTTAGCTCAGAACAAACTGGTAGTATCGTGGCAACTGTAACAACATCGGGCTTAAAACCTTCTTGCTGCATCCATACTACAGATCTCAAAGCCTGGTCGAGTCTCCCATTTGAGATGTAACCTGACATTAAAGCAGTCCAAGAAATAGCATTTCTCTCCAACGAATGGTAAAAGACCTGCCTTCCATAAGCCATGTCACCGCACTTGCAGTACATATCAACCAAAGCAGACTGAATAGATAGTTGTCTCGTGTAACGCTTTGTCTTCACCACATAAGCGTGAAGCTCTCGACCCAAATCCCTTGCCTGCAAGACCCCAAGTACCGGTAGCATCGTGGTCAATATAACTGAATTTGGGCTTATCCCTTCAGATATCATCCCCCTCATATAGTCCAAGGCTTCCCTTTGCAATCTATTGTGTGCAAAACCTGCAAGCATTGCACCCCACACGACAATATCTTTATCATCGATTTCTTCAAAAATTAACCTTGCAAGCTTTACCTTTCCACATTTGAAGTACATGTCAATCAAACCAGTCCTCAGCATCGAACTCTCAATCCAACCGTTCTTTACCAAAAGCGCATGGATCTTTAAGCCCTGTCTAAGAGCCGAAGCACCAGCAAAGCTCTTTATCATACAAGTAAAGGTATATTCATTACACTCTATTCCCAACTTCCTCGCCTCAGAGAAAGCCGAAATAGCATCTGCATATCTCCTCCCACCAGAGATAACCGTGCCCCTTATCATTGCATTATATGGATAAATGGTGTTGCTGGGGCATGATCCAAACACCCTTTTTGCATCCTCAACGGAACCACAAGACATGTACATGTGGACCAACTTGGTGTTCAAGAACTCATTGTTCTCGAACCCATTAATCCTTATATGCGTATGGATCTGTTTCCCTTCCTCCAACGATTTCGACCGAACACAAGCGGCGAGAAGGGAAGAGAAGGTGGTTATGTTAACCGGGATTCCCTGCCGGTCCATGTAGTCCAATATGGTGAGGGTTTCCCTAAGCCTGTTTTGCCTCGCAAACCTCTGGATATCACTGTATATGGCATGTGGGTTCCTCGTGTGCAGTGGTAGAGAAGACGGGAACGCATCCTCTTCAGCGAACGGTTTGGTCTTTTTCTTCGGGCTGCCTCTAGGGAAGTGAACTGGTGGAGGCTTTGCGAGTGTTCTGGATCTCGAGACATGCCGGTTACTCTTCCCATCCCTATCCTTCGGTCCAAAACAGCGGCAATTGTGTAGGGCGAGGGGCGATGGAGTGGAGACGGCTTGCATGACTATATATCTACTAGGATGAATGCTCAAACTTCGACATCACGAAATCAATGAAGCACCCAGTGAAGCTTTTGCTTCCCTCTCTTTCATCGTGCACCTGAGGAAAACAACACAAATCACCAAAAATTCAAAGAATCTTCCCAAAACCAAAAGTCCTGCCTATCATTCGTGCAATGATGCACAGACTACCATGGCCATGGAAATCATCTATACTATCTACATCTCCGCTTAGCATTTGCTGTTAAATTACCTCATCAAACCATCCTAAACTTCACCTTATCATGACAAAATTTTTGGCTCGACGAATTCGTAGAGAGAGAGGTGATTAAGAGCTCAGGGAGGGAGCACCTCAGGAGGAGCTTCAACTTTCGAATTTCCAGCAGAGCTGCAGCGTCACTGGCTGTCGGCCCGGGCTCGGCAGCTCAAGTAGAGGAAGAAGAAGAGGAGGAGTCTGATAAGCCAGTGAGTGACAGACAGACAGCCGCAGACTGGGCGAAGAAGAAGAGCGGGGACGGAGGATTTTTGAGCCGAGATTTGGGCCATCGGACGTCGTCGAGGCCCAAACAGGAAATATAAAAATGAAAAATAAAAAAACAAACGACCACAGTGGGAGTCGAACCCACGACCTTCTGATCCGAAGTCAGACGCGCTAATCCACTGCGCTATGCGGTCATGTTACTGACAATGTGCTCACAAGAAATTTAGTTAGCTTAGTCGAGCAAAATCTGCAATTACTGTCTGTTTTCACTTTCAGCAGTCCAGTTTCCTCGTTCATCATGTTTTACTGGGATAATATCCCGATCAGAGGAATGAAGCTTTAACTGTTGTTCAATGCGAGATGCACGATAATTAGATCAGAGACTTGAAACATCGTGAATGGGATGGTGCTTGTCGGCTCAGAGGCCAACTGAAATACATGGTTCGCTCGGATCTCCGTCCGGTTAATGAAGCAAAACAAGCTCGGCTACTAGGCCAGATTACGGTGTCTATCGGTTCTATGGCTTGAAAGGCGCTTTCATGGCAGAACTGCCAACTCCGAGAATTGGTTATGCGTTACAAACAAGTCCTTTCAATCTTCTGAATCCGCGAGGAGACTCCGGACATACGAATTAACAGCGTAATTCATTCACATTCATTAATATGTATCCTGTGATCATTTATTTTACACTTACCTCATGAGTGTCCTCTAGGCAATGGATAGGGCTGTTAGAGTACAAAGACGGGGCCACATTCATATACATACCGACGACCTTACGCATCGCTTAGCAGATTTTGTCTTCTCGGTTTCTCAGCTAAAAGAACTCGAGAGACAGATGATCAGGAATGAATCACGCTTTGTTAGCATATTTTAGCTAAGACGAACCCAGTATAACTGCTTCTGCGTATGTGGTCTTCCGTTCATTTGTAACTGCTTATGTGGTTAGAGCATCCGGGAGAGTTGTCGGGGCTCCGAGGACTTTACCGCCTACGTCAGGAAACGTCTCCAAACCAGGTAAAGGGCCGACCTTCCCTTCCCGACTCACTTTGACTGGGTACTGCATCAGGTGCCCTCTCATCTCTTGGCTGTCCTCGCTCACGTAAGCCATCCAGTTCTGCTTGGCAATCTCATTGACGCGTTTCACGCACTCGAGGCTCTGCGGTTCCTGGAACTCGTCCTCGAGCATGCCCAGGTGCTCCGCCCATAGAGACATCCTGTAACCGTATACCTGCACATCAAAGGGTTTGTTACTAATTTGCTTATCAACTCCAGGAACATGATATTGGACCAGGAGTTACGCTATCAACTTTCAAGTGCAGGTGACCCCGATTTAGCTTTTAACTGACACGAACCTGTCCTCGCGGATGTCTCTGCTTCTCTGCCCATGTATATTTCGGTTGGTAAGATCCCATTGCAATTTCTGTGTCGCGTGAACCATCTAAAGATCTCTGATTGATATTCGCCGATCCTATGATCACATACTCATCATCCACTATCATTCCCTTGGCGTGCACGTAAATCATGAACCTTCGGAACTTCTGTGCCAGCACCTGCACACAAGGGGAGAATTGAGTCTTCACGACATACATCATTTGGTGCTTTCAAACTGTTCATAACCCGAACCAACACAAAACAAACATTCACGATACATGTTCAGCTTGACAAACAAAGTTAATGACTGCTCATGTTGATTGATGAATCAACTATCACAACGGTAAGATTGAGCATACCGCTGGGTTGTTCTCGCTTGAGCTATTTATTGGAGCATGACCTTCAGAAGAAAACGGGGGCTCGCGTTTTCCAAGGCAAAAGAAGTTGAGATAGTCCTGGGGATGGTATTGACCCGAAAGCCCGGCTTTTTCGAGGGCCTGCGCGATGATTTGGTACATCATCGACATTGTTTGTCCCTGCAGAGATCGACCAATTCAACAAACTCTGATACTAAAAATCAATGTTGTTGGTTCTTGAAAGTTTTCATTCAAGTACAAAATCTAACCTGCCAAAACAGAATTTCCTGCACAGGTGCACTGTTTGGGACGCCCTCGGGCCACATTGGCATCACTACATAGACCGAGAACCGCTCATTTGCACTGATCTTGCTAGCGATTTTCAAGGCCAACTCCATCGGTATTAAGTTATTTGCGCCTGCCCATACAAAATGGAGTAACCATCAAAATAACTTTGTCCCGTTGATTGAGAATAGATTATGCATTCCTCGTATTTATACCTGCATTCTTGTACGATGGCCAATAGTACGAAGATCCGAGGAAGTACTGATTCTCAATGTATATGAAGTGTTGTGCTGATCGTATTGCCTTAACATAAGCAGTGTGAATACTCTTATCTACTTTCAAGTTCTTCCCGCAGATGAGATTCTGCAATAGCGAGAAAAGATCCGATGTAAGAAAGAAAATTTTGCAGCTTTTCTAACAAAGCTGTTTCGTCCAAACTTCCAAAACCTGTGAATGTAAAGGCTTCATATTGACCTTGTTACCTGAGTCTCGGCTTCTTGGACGCTTTTCGGGAATCCCTTCACAGATCCTGAATCAATGGACCGAAATATCTACTCAAGAAAGACCAGATGAAAACATAAGACACGTAATTTTCTAAGGAAACAAATTTTGGTGCGAAAGTTCTCTTCCCACCTGTACATGCCAATTCTCAGGATCGTTTTCGTCTCTCACGTGAACAGCTTCCTCATTCGAATATGGAGAAACTATCCACGAGATTCGTTCGAGCCTAATCAGCGCATCGTCATGCCAGTGAGTGACACGATTGAGTTTGAAGTCACGCCATTTTGTCGCTTTTCTCCATCTTTGTTCGAAGTTTGTCAATATATCGTATGCAGCAGGTCCCTCGATCTTACAGTGCAAGTCGTGCCATGGTTGCCTTGGGACATTGTTTGTAGTCTGCATAAGGTCCCAGAACAAAAGGTCATATAAGAAAAATCAAGCAAAGTTAAGCAGCGGCTCAAGATATGGAACTTGGAAATGTATGGGCTACTCACAGTAAATGTAGGATTGTGAAAATCGTTCTTAAAGATGGTATCGAGATCACGGAAGAGCCTGTGCTCTGGCGTGTCATATCTCCCATCGCATAGGTCCAAACCGCCGATAAAAGCTGTTATTTTCCGGTTGTTTCCAGAGGCTTGAGTGTCAACAAGCACGCACTTCTGATGATGTGTGTAAAGGGTTCCCACGACCTGGACTACAAAGAATCGCGCGATAAAGTAAGTGGCAGAAAATATCACAGTCCATTCGATTTGTATTAGTGAAAAATAAGGAAAAGGAAGCGGAATATGCGAGGTTTTGTACCTGTTGCTTGAATATACTAAGCTTGTTACTCGCGTACCGTGGAGAGAGAGCACAGTGGACACTCGAGTGCCGGAAAAATTTCTTGGTTTCTTCATCGTGGGTTTGCATCACACCTTCCTGGACAGAACCAAACATTTAGATACAAAACAATGTCGATAATTAAGGTTTTAGCCGACTAAAGTTTACCGTTTTGATAAGAAACTTGTCGTGAGAGGTTTTATCGTCCCATATCAACATGACCACTCGGACTCCTTCCTGTGATTTATACTTCAGCAGCTCTCCAAGAGCGAGCTCTCCTCCACTAGGCAGAGGCCTTGTCGGTTCCCTCACGAGCTTCACAGGATGATATACCGACCAACCGATCACGTAGATTAAGTGGTGAGCCTCCAAAATCGCGTGGCATATATCTTCCCAGCACTTGCCCTGCTGGAAGACCTTCCCGTCATCGAGGGGGATCTCAGGAAGCATTCCATCAGGCACATGAGCATCCTGATAGAGTGTCACGTTCCCGCCTTTGCGGAGCGGGAAATACGTATTAGGCACGCCTTTGCAGTCAGGCCCCGCCCCAATCCCGTCCAGGTACAAACGGTTCTCTCCGACTGGCTTAAACTGGACAGAGATGTGCAATTCCGGGTACGGCTTGAGGGGGCTCCCGTAGTGGCTGATGATCGGGAACCAATCATTGATTACATTTCCCGAGAGCAACTTAGTGACGGGAATCTCCACGACCCCAATGAGCTCAGCCCCAAATACATCATTGTCCTTCACGTGAAACTCGACCTTCACCACTGGATGGGCGACCGGGACGCAGAAATGCTCATCCCAGAGCGGGTTCTCACAATTGTTGATGACCCGTGTACGAGCGACAGTGGCCCCTGCGAGGCAGACCGAGACATAAGGATCACTGGTGATGATTGAATGCTTGCCTGACCGGCCGAGAAACCGCTTGTTGAAGGGGGAGGAGCAAGGGCCAAACATGGTGCAGCACTGCCTCATCCGCTCCGAGGCCAAGTCCATGTTTGGCAGCGACTTCGCCTCCACTATGTACATGTCAAGCTCTCCATGTAAGAAAACCAGCTTTCCGGTGGCTGCCGTCCCATTGCCATTGCACGGGACCGTCTTGTTGTCCGGAGGATTTGCTTTGCCCTCGTGGCTCATTGAATTCCTCCTCAAGCACATAAAGATTATAAACAAAAAATTCTTGTCGGAGAAACTACAGGAGAACGAACGAGAGTTGCAACCTGGCCCTTATTATGAGCTTTCACGGCTTCCGGAACAGAAGATACGTGATACTCGGAAAATATGCCCCTCCTCTTGTTATCAGGAACTAGCCAATCTCCGTAGCTCGGTCCACTGGGCCCCTCTCGTTGGATCTGAATGAACAAACAACAAATAACAAAGGTTACAATGACATGAAGCGGTACAGCCATCTTCCCGATACTTGTGTTGGGACAAATCACGCGACCCTCTTTTGCTCGGTTTTTGGCTTGTCAAGCGAATCCTACTACCAACGGTAACCGATCGATCTACCTGGCGTGGGGAAGAGGCCTCCCGAGATGGCCGAGAATGGAAGAGAAGACGGAGACGAAGAAAAGTAGGAGACAACGAGGCAAGCATTCTGAGTCATTCGGCCCTTCTCCAACGCACGGAACAGACAGGCAGACACAGAGAGACAGAGAGACAGAGGTGGAAACGGTCAACAGTTTCTTCCCTATTCTAAGATTTTGCAGAAGCAGAGCAAATGTCTCAACCGAAAATGGCGGGAAACCTCTCGCCTCAGTTGGGAAGTCCTCCCTTTGTCAAATTCGGTTAACTCGAATTTCTTGCTCCTCTGCGCCGTTGGATCGAGGACTGTCGGACCAGTGACCACCGATTTATAGATAAGATCTCATGGCAGCCCCGCGGTTATCATCTCCAACATTATCAATACAGACAGGTAGATCTCGGGGGCAGAGGTATTAAGGTCATACCGATGGAGTCGATATGTTCATGGAATTGTGTCCAGCTGACGAAGTGTGCGTTCTTCCACGAGAAATGCAAACTGATAGGTTTCAGAAAATCCAGAGATCTGAGATTTTTTAATATCCGAATGCAGGACGAACCCAGAACAATTTTTTGCAGTCAGATGCCTCCCATCAATAAATACAGAAAAAAGAAAACTAATTTCTCAATACGATCCTTGGTTTTGAGCAAATTATTATCTGCCTCTTTTGCTCCATACATGGATCAATAAAAGGTTTTCCAGTCTTTTGAGATTTATGAGAAATCAAAATCACATGCAGTGATGGAAAGAAAGGTGCGAGAGGAGAGATTCAAACTCATACACGAACACGCAGATCAAGTCCCATCTCGGAAGTTCAGCACATAGCACATAGAGGAACCTGAGTTCCTAGCTTCAAATGTTTCAACGGTGCACAGCATAATATTCCAACAGTAGAAAGTTCAAAAGCTCGCCGCAAATGTCTCAGTGCAAGCTTGAACAGCAAATTTCAGCTATTCTTTTTAACGCGAGACTGCATGTAATGACCATGATCAGAAGAGGAAGACAAAAGTCTATCTATTTACTAACACCTCTCGAATCTTTACCACATATAATTATTAGCTTTGGAATTATTCGCTCTGCAGGTGCCTCTGATTCATGGAATTATCCTTCTAAGATCAATATTTCCCCTGCAAAAGATCAAAATCAATGGGATCTTAGTTAGAGACGCAACCTCAATTCACTTAACTCTGCAGAACACATCCCAAGGTTCCCAACTGCATGTTCAAGGCTAGCGAACTCTATGCGTTGCCAGAAGACTAAACCACAAACTTTACCTGGTTAGGTCCTCCAAAGCCATGGCCCCCTTGATCTCCCTGCATGTTTCTCTGATCTCCTTGTGAAAATCTCTGACCTTCTCCTTGTCCCATGTAACCCTGTCCATAGTTGGAACCTGCTCCTTGTCCATAACCTCCACCTTGGTATCCACTGCCGCCTTGTCCTGCTTGCCCATTTGGTCCACCCGGAGTATTAGGAGCATAATTCATGTTGTTCCCCCGGAAGTCATTCTGAGGAGATGCATAATTCCTTCGATCTCCTTGAGGCATATCCATTCGTTCTTGATTGTAGTAATTATTATTTGGCTGACCCCACAGGTTGTAATTGCCCTGCTGTGAAGCCGCTGGATCCCTTCCTCGAGGGGCATAGTTCATGTTGTTCATCGGCATGGGGTTTCTTCTATCACCTTGTCCAGGTGGACCATAATTTTGTTGGGGAGG
Source organism: Punica granatum (assembly GCF_007655135.1). NCBI lineage: Eukaryota > Viridiplantae > Streptophyta > Magnoliopsida > Myrtales > Lythraceae > Punica > Punica granatum. The sequence goes on from NC_045130.1 coordinate 5,706,025, forward strand.
GTAATTCTGGGAAGGCCCGTAGTTTCTGCCATCTTCTCTTTGCACATGTCCCTGGGGATTATTGTATTGGGGATTTCCTTGTCTGTTTTGCACGAAGCCTCCTTCTCGGTCATATCTTGGTTGATCGTAGTCTCTCCTCCGGTCTCGAGACCTCTGCCTCCCGTACTGAATTGGGGGCGGCCTCGGTGTGATTACTCCATTTTCATACTTGTCACCTAGATATTTTTCCGGCAACAAGGGAGGATTTTGAAGGGAAAAAATTTCAGCACTCATGCGACGCGAGACATTGTAAAGATGGCATCACAGACTCAACTACGAAATGAATGGCATTTCATTGTTCCCCGAATGAAAAAATCAAGTGGAGTGAAAGCATACCTCCATACTCCTTATTCTGAGGATCTATGTAAGAATCTGGCAATATAAAGACAACTCCGGGAAGCCCTGATTACAGCAAGTGATGTTAGCGAATCACGTAACAACCAAGATCTACAAATAGAAAATTGTACGTTCGAGGAGAAAGTTCATTGAGCTCCTTTCAAGTTCCCAGTAATACAAGTTAAATACATGATTAATAATGCAAATTCATGATTTTCATTCGTGTGAAGCGTGCATCATATTCTCAGTTGCATATTAATCACTTGCCTCGGAATTGCTCAGACTCGGCTTCAGTCATCAGAGCCTGAAAGCCATTGTAAGTCGTCGTGCTACAGGCGTACATTTTCTTTTTCGCTTCTTCCAAGCTGAAACCACGAAACTCAACCATCAAACCATCGCTATCTAATCCTAACTAACGAACTGCAACTGCAATCATCATCGCAGCACCATATCACAATTCACAGCCTTAAGAATCTTTATAAGTCACGGGAAACACAATCTTAGATAAAAGAAAAGACATTGCAACGTCCTAAATCTAATCCGTTCCTTGAGAAATGAGCTAATGAGCAGGAGTTTAGGCAGGAAATGTCAAGACCTGATGTTGAGTCCCCTGGCACAGGTTTCTTCGTACGTCCGGACCTTTTCCTCGGGAGTGGGCGGGTTGTCGCGCGGGAAATCCATCGTTATCAGCCAGTGATTGTAGTCGCATCCTTCGAACAGGATCGTGTTCTCGTCGATCTTGTCGGAGTCGTCGAAGTTCCTGCTGTAGTTCCCCTGAGCTAACAGGGACGCCGTCGATGACCTGAAAGACCGAGACTGCAGCTGAGCAGGGCAGAGAAATGGAACCGACAGCGACGACAACCGCGGCAGGGATGGAACCAGTGCTGGAGCTGCAGAGATTGCAGAACCGGAGCCGGAGAGAGAGCTATGGACACCGGAGAGTGAGCTCAGGGCTCGCCGGAGGCGGAAGGAGTACATGGCCATGGCTGTCTATGCACTGCGAGCTGGGACTGGAGGAAAGAGGAGAGTAGGGTTTTGTGGGGGGGTTAAGCAAATTTAGACTGGTCGAGTCGAGAGGGTAATTCTGTAAATATAGACTAAAAAAATGTGTTCCGGGCTGGGGAAAGTTCCGGCCCGATCCGTACAACCGAGTCCAAAAGACCTTCTATAACCGCTAGATCGGATAATAAAAAACCTTCTATAACCGTTAGATTGGATAATAAAACATCCCTCGCGTAAGACCAGAAACAATGTGGCTATGTGGATCCTCATATTTACAATCGGGAAAGCCATATCATCCACAGATTAATATATGGTGGTCCTTTAGAGCGGGAGAACAACAATTGGAACAAGGAGACCTATTCACGATGCCAGAATACAATATATGCAATGATATCATTTCAATTTGATTCGAAAGGGCATAAAGCTCCAGTAGTGTAACAAAGTCGGAAAAATAAATTTCGATTGAAAGAGTCGAGTGAAAATAAGGCAGTGCATCGGTCGTTCAAGCTTCGGGCTTTCTCGTAATTCCACATATGATACTTAACCCTCGTCTTCTATGTGCCTAAGCTGATACTAAATCTAAAGGGTTAGCGAGAAGACATATTCAACGGCAAATTTGGACGGATGGACTCAGAGCCATGTGTGTCTTAAATGAGAGCACAAGAAAAAGGCAACTGGAGGGACCAAAATGTGGAGACAGTACAACAACATTAACTGCTGCTTGAAATCGATTGCTCGTCACCACGATACATTCGCTTGAAGGACCGCCACCAAGGACACTCCAATGAACACCTAATCACACTTGATGTTTCTGTATATCCTCCGTACGAACAAATTGGAACCCAGGAAGCCGACAGCTCCTGTGAATTTAAGAGAAAAATAAATCCCATAAGCGGATTCACAGATCATAAAGAGAGAGAAACTGCACCAACGCGGAATTAAGCGAAAATATGTTAACCCTTTTCATCAAAGGGGAGAAATGCACTTTCTGCAGTGATCTCTCTCAGCATCAAATAGATGAACGGTTTGCGGGAACCTACCGCAGAGGACTCCTAGGCCGAGACAGAACATCAGAGTGTAACCGAAATAGAAGCTGGTCTGGAAGAATCCCGTCATTTTGGTCTTCACATAATAGTAATAGATCGAGTACAAGTACACATAGACTGCTGTCGAAGCCGCAGAGAAGAATGATGTCCATTGCCAGTGGTAGTTCTCGGCATTTAGCAGGAAATATGCGCCAACGATTGTGACGCACACAGTCACGATGATGAGAATCAGAAAGACCAGCAGCATAAAGCCATAAACATAGTAGACCTGTCAAAGATACAAGAAAGTGTAATCGGCCTCGAGCAATGCAGGCATTTCACTGAAATTTCCTGTCTCTGCCAACAAAGGAAACCAATGTATTTACCTTGTAATTCCAGAAGGATGTGAAGACAAAATACATCTCAATGAAGATGCTGCCAAATGGCAGCAATCCACCCATCATTGATACAACAGATGGAGTTAGGTACCATTTCTTCTCAGGAATCGGGCGAGGAATAGTCTTAACACGACATGGGTTGTTCGGTGCACCGCTCCAATTTCTTCCCACAACTGTACCCAGAAGTGCCAGAGGAAAAGAGATGAATGCCCAGATGACAAAAACCACCACCATAGTGCCGAATGGAATAGCCGCCAGAGACCCATAGAATATAGCCACAGTGTTCAGGGCAAAGCCAATTCCAAAACACATGAACGGGAACAGTGACGCTGTGAGGATCATAGATTTTATCCAGCTTTTACCTGGCAATATAACATGTAGCATGAACGACATTGACCAGCAAATGAAGTTACTACCGTATTAGTCAAGATGAACAAGGAAAAAGTGAGTGACAATGAACAGAAGTATCGAAGATACTCACCGCCATTCCTTGAGTACATCCCACTGCTCACATATCCAGAGATAAACGAGGTGAAGGCATAACACAAGATAAAGGTTGTGACAATTGTTCCTCTCCTGGTAAATTTAAGCAATCAAATATTATCATGTTATTCACTGAATGAATGTTATATAGAAATAACGCGGCATCGCTATGTGCATGAGAAAGAGGGAGCATCAATTTTCTTTAAGAGAAGCCACTCCAAGTATCCATACTGACTGAAATTCTAGAAGCTACAAGGGCAAGTTCAAAACATACCCAACATACAACGTCCCAACAATTGCCAATAGAATAACGAGGAGGACAAGCAATGCCAGCTGAGCGCCTGTTCCAACAACAGCAGAAAGAAGGGCTAAATAACGAGGAGGCCTGAAAACATCTCCATGGACAAGTTTCCAACCTGACTCCTCACTCACATCTCTTTCCTGAAAAGAGGCGACCAAAACTACATGAGATCCCAATCACCATAAGATATGCTTTCACAATGCTTTTGTTCATTCCACCACAGCAATCAAAACAAGAATGAGCACACTGCGAGCGAAAAGATCAGAGATCAATGACTAACCAGACTCTCCAGGTCATCGTCTTCCCTTGCATATTTTGCATAATCGTTCCTCAGGGTTCTCATCAATATCATCGACACCAAACCAGTGAGGAATATAACCATCATGAATGAGTTAAAGACGGAAAACCAATGAATCTGCACAAGAAGAAATTCATAAATAAATGCTAACAACAGGTACTAAAGTAAGATGAAATGAATCCAGTAATACAGCAAAGCATAAATAATCCAAATACTAGTGCAATAATTCAAGCAGCAGGAGTAGGTGCAACAATACAGAGCAAAGGATAATGCGACATTCCAGAAAGCATGAGTATACCATGGAAAATAGCATATCAATACAAGTGCAGCCACCTTTAGTGCTACTAACCTGATGCTCAAAGAAAGGATAGTCCAAATAAACATCAAACCGGTGTGCAAAGCTGATATTAGTGTAATCCCATTTAACGGAGTATGTCAAGTCCAAGGTCCTTCCCACTTCCAAAGGTTTAGGGTTCTCTTGTGTGAGGTTAACATGGATAATCTGCAGAATTAAGATCTCAGTCATATATTAATGGAGAAACTGGAACCTACATCGGAAACAATATGGCTTCTGATTAAAACATAAAGTAAAATAAAGTACCTGATCCTTGTTGTATTGAATGGTAATCCTTTTGTGCGTGTATAGGACAAGCTTGTTGCTATCACTGTCCTTTTCAGGATGTAAGTCACCCACAAAACCTGAAATAGTAATATATTATCCAGGCATTTGCCACAAATGATCATAAATAGGAAATTTGGTCCAAAAAGAGTTTATTGGAATGCGTACCCCACAATGGCAGGTCATCTGAACTTTGCAGTCAGCGTGCCAGATAACAATGCAATTGGACCAGATCAGAAAGGTAGACAAGTAAGTGAAAGGAATAACAGAAAAGAGACATATAAGTGACATGCTGGTGGTACCAATACTCAAAGATCTCTGTTAATAATGACATGGAATAAATAATAAGATGAAACTAATGTATCCTTCTTCGCTGGGTATAAAAGAGTGCATTACAACTTCCTTTAGATTTTAAAAAAAAAGGGGGCTCAACTTAATTATGTATATAGATGAATAATGGTGTTACAATAACAACAAAAAGAAATGCTTTCCACTTAGCATGAGCATCCAAACTAAATGCATGTCCAATAGAAAGAAACTTGTACACAGTCGTACCCATGAAGAATTCGAACCAGTAACTATTCTCAATCGCATCCTTGAAATGTCGGACCTTTGCTTCATCAAGCTCAAGGTGGCAAATAGTAGCTTTATCCACATTCTCTGCAAGGGGGGCATATCACCCTATTGTGAGCTATTTTAGAACACTTCGACTCAGCAGCAGTAATTAAGATTATGGGATTTACATACTTCGGAACTTTATCTCAATCAGACTATCAATAAGCTCATTTCCTCCAAGGACCTCCCCAAGACCACCCCATTTGTGACCAGCAGTCCCAGATGGACTGCAGAATGGAAGGCTGTAATAATTATAAGTTTCTTGAGGATTATTGTACGGGCCAACCTTATTCACCCATAGGGTCACTCGATCATCCGCTTGATACTGAAGAAGAAAGATAGAAAAGTGTAAGCAAGATAAATCTACAGCTTCTCTCAGCCGAAACATGGGCAAGTGGAATTTCTTCCTTTTGCAGAAAACAAATTACATTGTCCTAAAGTTGCATTCAACTTCACCAATTCAAGAACAGAAGTTGATTCAAATGAGATCACACACACTGGTCACTAACTGATAGACTGAGAGAGTTGCATGAGTTTGCAAGTCAACTCGTAAGCATGAACAAACACCAAACGAGAGTAGCCCATTTTAGTTCCAAGGTTACAGAATCGCTTAAGAAACATGCATCAAAGCGAGATTCGTACATTTCCACAATGCGGCTGAAAAGTTGTAAATGAGCTGAGCAAGTGAGATCCAACTCCGACACTATCTATCAAATATATTCTACCTGGAATCAGGAGGAATCTGAATTCTACGCATTGCTCAAGGAAATTACAACGCTAACTGAATCACGGGAACGATAGAAATCATAATTCAACTCCAAAACACATCGCTGTCAAGCAAACGCACTCGCATCTGCCCATCCACGGCCAATGGCACAATTCAAAAGCTTTCGCAAGCTAAAGATCTTGGTGAAATCAAAATCTTTAGCAAGCTAAGGCCTTGGACAGATCAAACGCCTTAGCAAGCTAAGATCTTGGACAAGGATGCAAACACTCGAGCATAAATACATCCTAAACGAGCTTAGAGGAGCTTCGAAGACAGAAGATCCCATCACAGAGCCAGCAGATGAGCATCCCATTCACGACGCATCTATGTGACTGAGCAGTAGAGTTTCGGGAAAGAGAGCTTACCCGGTGATCTGACTCGGAGGCGAGAGCAGGAAACACGACGTTGACGAGAACCAGGAGGAGGAGGAGGGGGGCAGCAAGGGATCGGACGGCGGAGGACATGGCGGTCGCCGGCGGGAGTCGGATCTGGAGGACGGAGGAAGGGCTGGTCGCTCTTTGCTTTTATTTCTGGTTTTTCTTATTTTTCTGTTTTTGGGTCTTTTGGGAGAAAGTCTTCTCTTACGGTACTACTTCACAAAAGGTCAACCAAAAGCCCATTCATAGGAATATATATGTGTTTGTATGTATTATTATTACCAAAAATACACTAACTTTGCACTAATTCTTATTTTTAGTACAAACTTTTTTCCCTTTGTAAGGAAATACACCATCAGTTTGCTATTATGTTTAGCAATTAGCATGTTGTATGTTACGTCAATTTTATCCTAAACTGATGTGCTGACATGGCCCTAATAGCGCCATGTGACTGGAAGAGTGAGCCCCATGTAAAAAATGAACATAAAAAATGTAAAATAAATAAATAAAAACTCTGTTTCACCCTAAATTTGAGGAGGAAAAGGGGAGGGGCTCGAAGGTGAGACCTCGCCTGCAGTAACCACCCTCGCAATCAAGGTCGCTGGTCATCATATTGATCGCGTGGCTGCCCTGATATGGGGATGGTGGCTGCAGACGAGGCCTCTGTCGATTGGAATTGAGGGAACCTCGTAATTTGGGAGTCGCTGATGATCACCGTTATCGCTGGTGAGGCCCTACCAATTGGAATCGAGGGAAATTGAGTTTTTTTTCTTTTTGTTTTTTTGATGAATGAGTTTTCTAGTATTAAATTATAGAGGTAAAAGCAGTTTGCACCCCAAACTTTGAGGGGTGGTAAAGCTTTGCTCCCTAGTTTTCAAAAGTTATACATTATCCCAACCTCTATGGAAAATAGGCACTTTGCCCCCATTTAGCCAAATTTTGACGAAATCAAAATGATTTCACCAGAATTTGATTGGAATTTTAATCGAGCGGCCAAAACGCCTTTTTTCCATAGAGATTAGGGGTAATGTGCAACTTTTGAAAGGTCAGAGAGCAAACATTTATCATCCTCAAAGCTCAGGGGGTAAACTGCCTTTTTGTCTAAGTTATATGAATGTAGGTGATCGTTACAATTTGGTCCACTAGTGTCCAACTGTGGGGATCAATCTAATGTGGAATAATTGAGAAAAATATACAAAAAGGACACTTGTGCATTTTTATATGAGAGCGTCCAGGAGGCTCCTAAAAATGAGCTTTTAAGAATCTTCTTGTTATTTATTAATAAATTTGATATTCAATAAGAGTCTTATTCTATTCAAAATAATAATTTTATTATTATTTAACCAGTTTTTTATTATTTCGTTACCGACAATGACCCAACATATATTTAACCGGTTTTTTATTATTTCGTTACCGACAATGACCCAACATATGATGACGCAGCACTCTCCAATTGATCCCTGCAATTAACCCCTTCTAAAGAGCATCCCGTGGGAAGTTAATTCCTCCTTTATATTAGTGTGTATTTGGGCATGTCTGCTTGGATCCCTCTCATAACTAGTCCAAGTCTGCGCCAAAGTCACATTTTAACAAACCATCTCTTATGATCTTTCGACTAAATTCGAATTCGAACCCATTACATCTATAAGAACCATCTGTTGCGATCTTTCAACAAAATTCGAATTTGAGACCAGAGTAGCAAATGCCTATCATCTACGACGGCCTCTCATTGATAGGTAGCACAATAGTTCACATCAAATTCAATGCTACTCCGGACTCTGCCAATGCCATGAAGCAGATGGGCAGCGCACATGCGCCCAATGAGAACTTAATCATGGACTAAATGGGCCGAATCAATGGCTTAAATGGGCCTCAAGGTTCTGGTTGGGGCGTTCATTAACAAACTCTAAACCCCATCCCATCACTTCCAAGGTATTGCACTTCCAACGGCACGCAGCATCAAACTCTCAATTGTCATAAAGACCTGCACATACATATATCTTCCTTGCTTCACAATCCGGGCATATAATGTGCCCAGGCTCAGTGCGATACGGGCAGTTAGAAAGGCTTCATTAATTAGAAATTTCTCGCATAAACTAGGCATCTGACATGTATGACTGACACGGACAAGAATCACCGAAGCTTTAGAGCTTAAGACTCGAAAGGCACATCACTTCTCATTATGACTCATCAGTCTGAAGATATGGTCATACAAACATCCAGAACAAGTCAAGACTCAAAAGAGACCATAACCGATCAACAAAGTTCGGAAAACCCACAATTATCCTAGCTTCACAATTAATCATGTCAAGAAATTTGACCGTCAATAAGGAAATCTGACAATGCCAGTTTACGGTTTACTTATCATTCTTCATAGGCTATCCTGCGCCCGAGCTCCGACTAACTAGAGGGTCTAAAAGATGGAATATTCAAACTGTATTGGAGCCATGCATATCTTTACTGACGACACAATGAGGCAACTAAGAGAGGCCACAAGTGGAGAGAAACTAAGCACATTCTTCACGAGGCTCCCGTTCTTAAGCACAAAATGGCAAGGAAAATCCGATAAAACTCCACAGTTTTGGATCACCCAATAAAGGGGGAAAAAAGGGAAAAAAAAAAAAAAAGGTCTCTACATTCTATGGTAATGCTTCAATTAAGGGTGGGGATACAGTATAAAACAAAAATTTCCTGGAGCTTACCCGAATCCACAGACAAGAAGAGTACAGCCCCAGCAGTAAACCCTACGGTTTCTCTTTTTCCCGTTTCGCATCGTAGGGGCATCCCCCATAACATTAAACAGTCGCCGCTTCTTGAATTTATAGTTTGTCCACAACAGATTTGTTTGAGGAACCACCAAGGACCTCCAAGGAAACCCTCTAATCGCACTTGATGTTTCTGTAGATCCTGCGAACGAACAAGTTGGAACCCAGAAAACCGACAGCTCCTGCGAATTAAGCGAGGCCGATTCACATTAGCACATGCAAAATGTATGTAACAGAAATTGGAAGTCCAGAGGTCATGAAGACCACATAAAGGGAGAACAACTGCATCAGAGTAGTATTAACCGAAAATGAGTTTTGATATGAAATAGCTGCTCCATTCATCGAGATGTAAAGATGTAGTTTCTGCAATGAACATTTTGAGAAACCTACCACACAGGATTCCTAGACCGAGACAGAACATCAGAGTGTAACCAAAGTAGAAGCTGGTCTGGAAGAATCCCGACATTTTAGTCTTCACATGGTAGTAATAAATCGAGTACAAATACACGTAGACTGCTGTTGAAGCTGCAGAGAAGAACGATGTCCACTGCCAGTGGTAATTCTCAGCATTCAGAAGGAAATACGTCCCGACGATTGTCACACACACAGTCACGATGATGAGAATCAGAAACACCAGTAGCATGAAGCCATACACATAGTAAACCTGTCAAAGACGTAGGAAGGAGTAAATGACCTCAAGCAGCATAGGCAAGTCATTGAAATTGTCCCCCTTGTCCATGCCATCATAAAAAACCAATGTATTTTTACCTTGTAATTCCAGAAGGATGTGAAGACAAAGTACATCTCGATGAAGATGCTGCCAAATGGCAGTAATCCACCCATCATTGATACGACAGATGGAGTTAGGTACCATTTCTTCTCGGGAATCGGGCGAGGAATAGTCTTGACACGACATGGGTTGTTCGGTGCACCACTCCAGTTTCTTCCTACAACTGTACCCAGAAGTGCCAGAGGAAAAGAGATGAAGGCCCAGATGACAAAAACCACCACCATAGTGCCAAATGGAATAGCCGCCAGAGACCCATAGAATATAGCTATGGTGTTGAGGACAAAGCCAATTCCGAAGCACAAAAATGGGAACAGAGACGCTGTGAGGATCATAGATTTTATCCAGCTTTTACCTGACAAGACAAGACAAGACAAGACAAAACATTAAGAATGTTGACTAGACAGTTAATGCAGTATCAATAAATATCGACCAGGTAAAAGTGAATGACAAGGAACAGAAATATTGAAGATACCGACCGCCGTTTCTTGAGTACATCCCACCACTCACGTATCCAGAGATAAATGAAGTGAAAGCATAGCACAGGATAAAAGTGGTGACAATTGCTCCTCTCCTGCATAATGCAAGTAATGATATGTAATCACTTATACCATCAATAGATGGAACAAAACAAAGAAATAAGAGAGCGCGTTCATGTGCATGAAGAAGAGAGGGCATTTATCTTCTTTCACATTATAAGAGATACCATTGAGTTATTTATGCTTCCTGAAATTCTTGAAGAATAACAATAAAGGTTGAGACATACCCAACATACAACATCCCAACAATAGCCAATAGAATAACGAGGAGAATGAGCAATGCTAGCTGAGCGCCTGTTCCAACAAGAGCTGAAAGAAGGACTAGATTACGTGGAGGCCTGAAAACATCTCCATGGACAAGTTTCCAACCCGACTCCTCACTCACATCCCTTTCCTGAAAAAGAGGCAATCAACTCTTATTGTTACACAATGCTTTCGTTCATTCTACTCTAATCAAAATTAGAACAAGGGTACAGCAAGCCAAAAGATCAAAGATCAAGGACTCACCAGACTCTCCAGGTCATCATCTTCCCTCGCATATTTTGCATAATCATTTCTCAGAGTTCTCATCAGTATCATTGACACCAAACCGGTGAGGAATATAACCATCATGAATGAGTTAAAAATGGAAAACCAATGAATCTGCACAAGTAAGAAGAAATTCATAAATAAAAGCTAACAAGAATACCAAACTAATCAGAGACGAATCCAGTAATGCAGCCAATCATACATAATCTAGATGCTGGTAGCATAATTCAAGCAGCAGTAGGGTACAACATTATAAAGCAACCCATATTGCAAAATTCCAGCAAGCAGTAGTATGCAGGGAAAATTACATATCAATACAAGTCCAGACACCTCTAGTACTACTAACCTGATGCTCAAAGAAAGGATAGTCCAAATAAACATCAAACCGGTGTGCAAAGCTGATATTAGTAGAGTCCCATTTAACGGAGTATGTCAAGTCCAAGGTCCTTCCCACTTCCAAAGGTTTTGGGTTCTCTTGTGTCAGATTAACGTGGATAATCTGCACAAAAAATAAAAAGAAAGAAAAAACTCAGTGATATATTAAAGGAGAAAGTGGAGACCACATTGTAAATTAGATGGCATTTCAAAATTAACCTGATCCTTGTTGTATTGAATAGTAATCCTTTTATGCGTGTATAGGACATGCTTGTTGCTATCACCATCCTTTTCAGTATGCAGTTCACCAACAAAACCTAAGACAGTAATATGTTATTCAAGCTTGAGCAAAAATTATCATGAATAGAAAATTTGGACCCAAAAAAGATTATCAGGATACATACCCCATAATGGCAGGTCATCTGCATTTTGCATCCAGAACACCGGATAAGAATGCAATCGGATAAAGATCAGAAAGGTACACAAGTAAGTAGAGGAAGTAACACTAAATCAAAATCAACTACAAAGAGGCACACAAGTGTTGCCCATATATCTTCACTAGCAATAAGCAAACAAAGATGATACTAATACATTCATCTAGTCTGTGTATAAAGTAGTACTTCACATCTAAGTGCTTTTTCGTAGAATTTTTATAGGTGAACAAAACCCAGAGAGAGGTCAGATTTTAGTTATGCATATTACTTGTTCATCAAAAGAATAAAATCATGTTCCACCACAGAATTCAAAACCGTAGCAATTATTCTTTTTAAGAGAACCATAAGGGAGACTAGAGTTTATATGGATCAAATATGGAGATAACTACAACTAAAAGGAGAAACGCTTTCCACTCATCATCCAACCTTAATGCATGCCAAATAGGAAATAGCCCCTAACAGAAGTCAAACATACCCATGAAGAATTCGAACCAGTAACTGTTCTCAATGGCATCCTTGAATTGTTTGACCTTTGCTTCGTCAAGCTCGAGGTGACAAATAGTAGCTTTATCCACATTCTCTGCAAGAGTACCAAATCACCCCATTGTAAGCTATAGAAGAATATTTGAACTCGGCAGAAGTCACTAGAGTGCGGGGAAGGCCTTTACATACTTCGGAACTTTATCTCAATCTGACTATCGATAAGCTCATTTCCTCCAAGGACCTCCCCAAGACCACCCCATTTGTGAGCAGGATTCCCAGATGCATGGCAAAATGGAAGACTGTAGTAGTTATAGGTCTCTTGAGGATTATTGTAGGGCCCAACCTTATTCACCCAGAGGTTTACTCGATCATCTGGCTGATACTGAAGAAGAAAATGGAGAAGGGTCGGTAAGATGCATCTACGTATTCTGTTAGATGATACAAAAGCAAGTGCAAAGTCTTCCTTGGCAGCAAAACAAACTCCAATGCCCAAAACTTACATTCTATTTAATTTGCCAACTCAAGAACACGAAGTTGGTTCAAAAAGGAGATCGCACTTTGACTGATAGACTGAGAGAATTGCATGAGTTTGCAAGTCAGATCTTAAGCATTAACAGACTCCGCGCTGAAATTCCACATACAGGCTTAATCTTACAGAATCCCCAGAAAAATCTATCAACTAGGCATCAAATTGAAACTGAAATACTTCCAATGCTGCTGAAAACCTGAAAATGAGCTGAGCAAATGCGATCCAACTCCTATGCTATTGATCTAATGTCCTCGACCTGGAATCACGATGAACTTGAATTGCACACAAAATTACATAACTGACTGAATCGCCTGAAAGCTATGGATCGAAATTGAAACTCCAAAACACATCTCTATGATGCACGCACACTCGCATATCCAGCATTACAGCCTAATCTCACAAATCAAAAGCTTCATCGAGCTAAGATCTCGGACAAGACCAACCAAGCACCGAATTATACTAAACGAAATGAAATGAGCTCCGAAGAGCAAAGAGATCCAATCTAAAACTGGAATTCCATGCAGAGCCGTCACGTACGCAACACACTCGCCGCGCATCGAATACCACTGAGCTCGTGAAGTTTCCGAGCGGAGAGCTTACCCGGTGATCTGACTCAGAGGCGAGGGCCGGCGAAATGGCGTGAAGGAGGACGAGGAGGAGGGGGATGGCGAGGGATCGGAGGGCGGAGGACATGGCGGTCGCCGGCGAGAGTCGGATCTGACGGTCGGAGGAAGGGCTCGTCGCCTTTCCTTTTTCTCTTTTTCACTCCTTTTTCAGATTGGGGCTCTTCAGAAGTCTCTCCTATCGCAGAGCGAAGACGAGCTTCTGGTAGGGGGCACGGACGACTACGAGCGGTCAATGAGTAGACCCAATAGTGGGCCGGGTTGGGCCATGTCAGCTAGCTTAATGGGCCTACAAGTTCCTATTGGGCCGTCCATTGTAACAAACTTTCAAGCCCAGCCCATCCCAGAATATGTAATTTATCCATTTTCTACATTTTTTTATAAAAAAATAATTATAATGATTTCTTGGATCAAATCCAAATAAAATCAATTGGATCAAATCCATTTTTCTGTTTTCGAGGACCTAGTACTACTCAGGGTTTCTTGTCAAGGCTCGACCGACTCGATTGTGCTTTTTCACCTAAGCAAAACACGCAACTCAACTAATCGCCAAATGCAAATACGTGATCCATAATTAATGTTTTATTTGGTTTTAAAATTTATTTTTAACTCTATTCAATTTAACTCCACTTATCTTTAGTTAAACAATACAATTATTACTTTTTATTTTTCATTAATTTTTAACAATTCAATCTAATTTTTAATAGTAAAATTTTTTCAATTATTTATTATTTTTTTCACAATTTAACGATATAATTATTACTTTTTCTGAACTGCTCATTACTTTTTTTCACTTTTTTTTTTATAATTCAATAATACAATTATTACGATCTAATTAAATATATATATACATATTTAAAAAGTTTGAATAGACTCCACCATAACTCAATTTTAATTCCAAACGAGAGTTGAAATATTTTATTTAGCTATAATTTCAGGTGGTGTGAACGACTTTCAATCAAATGTCAGATCGAGCATAATCAGCTTTCGAGTCGACGAGGAGGACGCAGTGCATGCAAGGCACCTCGGACGGCACCCACTCTCGTTTGCGGTGTTTACCGGTGGAGGCTGGTGACAATTTGCACGTGCACGTGTCAAGCGTTCGTCCAATCCTCATCACCTCGCTGCAATCAATGCAAATCGTCATCATTTCTTCATAAGAAAGAAAAACCTGATTGGTTTTCTTCTTCCAGGAGCAAAAATTCTCCAATTTAAGGTCAATCCGATCCGATCCGATGGCAAAATTCTGCAATAAAGACATCATACTCATACAGACAGAAAACACGGTACACTTAAGATATTCGAGATTCGAGGTTTAGCATCAAACATCCTTAGAATTGCGATGACAATCGAATTGGAGGGCGAAGATTTGATAAAAAATATAAAGTTCAAATTGGAAAAGCAGTCAAAAGATGGAGGCCGGAAGGGTGTACTTTTTCAACAATCGGGGATGAAATTGAAAAGGAATTCAAATGTTGAGGACCAAATTGTGATGATGGCAAAAAAGAAAAAGCAGTATTAAAAGGAAAGAAGAAGCTCTCTCTCTCCTCTCGGTCGGATTAAGAAACAAACAGCGACGGCTCTCTCCGTCTCTCACACAGAGCGCAGACTGAGCAGATACATAACTACACAACAAAGATTCTTTTGTTTCCATTTTCTCTCTCTCTACTGTCTACTCTCTCTCTCTCTAAAATCTACAGAGCATTGCTTTGTTTGCTCTCAAAATCCCTTCTGGGTCTCCGATTCCTTGCTTTCCTTTCAATCTCCCCACTCCCCTCTTCCATAAAAGGCCCACCTTTACACCTCATTTTCCCCTTCCACCATCCCCGTCTCTTCTCTCTCTCTCTCTCTCTCTCTCTCTCTCTCTCTCTCTGTGAAGTTTCCCTTCAATTGCACTCCTCCTTGCCTTCGCTTTCTCCGGGCAGCGTCTTCGTTGGCCTCTCGATCAGTTTGGTTTCTGGGGTTTGGAGCTCCTCCATTCCCGATTGGTTTGTTCCTGGCCGGGATTCGGTACTCCATCTAGCCGCCTCTGCCGGATCTGGATTTCGGGGGACGGATTTGAGCTAGGTTTTTCTGGTCTACAGAGCTTGGAAGGACCGAGACATGGATAAATACGAGCTGGTGAAGGACATAGGATCCGGGAATTTCGGGGTGGCGAGGCTCATGAGGAACAAGGAGACGAAGGAACTCGTCGCCATGAAATACATTGAGCGTGGCCACAAGGTCCCTTGTTTTGCCTTTTCCCCAGTTTTCTGTTTAGCTTGCTTGAGATGGTTGAATTTGCTAATGCGATGTTGAACTGCTGCTGATCCTATGAAAATCATGCAAATTTTACGCTAACCAGTGATGCTGTCGAGAGGATACTGAACCTTTTAGACTAGATCTCCCGTTAGATTCGGGGTCGGGGTCTCGTGTAGATGGTGAGTGGAGCTTGAGTTTTAGTCTAGACTTTGAGCTTATAGCGTGCTTCTGTATGCAGATTGATGCGAATGTGGCGAGGGAGATCATTAATCACAAGTCGCTTCGTCACCCCAATATCATCCGCTTCAAGGAGGTCAACCGTATGTTCATTGACAGATTTTTCGGTGCATGACTTTCTTTTCCTGATGGTTTAGTTTGATTTCCAAACTTTGGCAGGTTGTCTTGACTCCGACACATCTTGCCATTGTGATGGAATATGCGGCGGGTGGAGAGCTGTTCGAGAGGATCTGCAATGCTGGAAGATTCAGCGAGGATGAGGTTAGCTGTTTTTTTTTTTTTCCCCCTCTCTCTCTTCCAGCTAATTGGGCTACTTGAATGTTTAGGAGTGCGTTTGGATTTAGAGTTGAGTTGAGTTTTGATTTTAATTTGTTTGGAATGATTGTATTATTGAATTATGAAAAAAAGTGTGAAAAAGTAAAGAATAATTGAGAGAAAGTAATCATTAAGTAATGATTGTGTTGTTGAATTGTAAAAAAGTAATGAATAGTTGAGATAATTTAATATTAAAAATTAAATTGAATGATTAAAAAAATTTTAAAAATAAAAATAAGTAATGATTATATTGTTAAATTGAAAATAAGTGGAGTTGAGATGAGTTAAAATTTTTTTAAAAAACAAACACACCCTAGAACTTTCTGAGTTCTCATTGATGCTCAATATTATGTGGAGATAGGCATCTGAAACCCGAATGCGTTTACTTAAAAATGCAGTGATTCATACTTCTGAAATTGGGTTTTGCCTAATTAGTTTTACATATACTGTGTAGGCTAGATATTTCTTCCAGCAACTCATTTCAGGAGTCAGCTACTGCCATTCCCTGGTAAGGAAAATTATCGGAATCTTTGTCCAATATACTCTTTTTTTAGCTATACTATATCTATGTGATCAACTTTGATCTGTTTCATTTTCTATAGCAAATCTGCCATAGAGATTTGAAGTTGGAGAACACCCTATTGGATGGGAGCCCTGCGCCTCGCTTGAAAATTTGTGATTTTGGCTATTCCAAGGTAATCTCAAGCCGACAAATATGTCTGGCTGTCGTTACTTTTCATGGTGACAGCTAATCCTAATATCCTTTTGGTCTTGCGTTGCTTGCCTCCAGTCATCTCTATTACATTCAAGACCAAAGTCCACAGTCGGTACTCCAGCATATATTGCACCAGAAGTTCTCTCTAGAAGAGAGTATGATGGCAAAGTAAGACATAGCTGACTTATTTGATTTCAATTGTAGCTTCATGGTTACCAGATAAAGGAGGATAAGATGTAACATTATGGTCAACGTGAAATGCAACATAGTCAGAATGTTATGCCCGTTATATTTATGTTGCAGGGACAGTTGGTTGCGACTTTGTCAATGATGCTTCTCTGTCACATATATGAATGATTCCTGTTTGAAGATGGCTATAAGCGATCATATGAAATTTGTGTTATCGCAGGTTGTCTTTAATTTTGGTTTGTTTTTGTTCAGTTGGCAGATGTTTGGTCGTGCGGAGTGACTCTATATGTGATGTTGGTTGGAGCATATCCCTTTGAGGACCCAGAAGACCCAAAGAATTTCAGGAAAACTATTAGCGTAAGCCTACCATCTCTTAAAGCATTTCAATGTAATTTTTCTCTAATCCTTTCCACGCTTAATCATATCAATCCATGTTATTTCTTCCAGCGAATTATGGCTGTCCAGTACAGAATCCCTGATTATGTCCACATATCTCAAGATTGTAGACAATTGCTGGCCCGTATATTCGTCGCAAGCCCAGCAAGGGTATGTAAAACTAATAACAAGTGGCTATTTTTTATTTTTTATTATTATTATTATTTTATGTGAGAATGAATGTAGAGGAAAGTAGATAAATCCATACATCTCCCTTCTGCAGAGGATCACAATCAAGGAAATCAAGAGCCACCCCTGGTTCCTGAAGAACTTACCGCGGGAGCTGACAGAAGCTGCTCAAGCAGTGTATTACAGAAAAGAGAACATGGGGGTCTGCCTTCAGCGCGACGAGGAGATCATGAAGATTGTTGAGGAGGCGAAAATGCCACCTCCGGCTTCACGGTCTGTTAGTGGCTTTGGTTGGGGAGGCGAAGAGGACGGGGACTTTAAGGAAGAGGACGTTGAGGAGGAGGAAGAAGATGAGTATGAGAAGAGTGTCAAAGAGGCTCAAGCCAGTGGAGAGTTCCAAGTGAGCTGAGAGGCTATACAAAGAAAAGATTGCTTTCATATTAGGAAGTTTTGCACCGTTGAGTACATTTCGGGGCTTCAAGGTTATGCTAAAGTATCAGTGGCTGAAGTTAGTCTGTAAATCTTGGTTTGTTTTATGGTTGGACTGGACGTGAATTGTTGAGTCTCATGGGATGGAAAATATAAAGATTAAGGGTGTGCTGTTTACGGTTTTCGGGTGTATGGTTTTATTGGTAATTAAGGTGTATGGACAGGAAGAACGATAGAAACCGAACCCTAAGAGAGGTACATTATGTTTCTCTTGAAGTGGTTTATGCTTGGCTAGTTTGTATCTATGGTGGTCTTTAATAAATTTGCATCAACGTATTATTGTCTTTGGTTAACAGAAGTATGGCAATTGTATTGTTTTCGGTTAACAGAAGTAGGGAAATTGTAAAAGCTTTCATCGACAATTGGATGGTCCACGGGATCCTTTTATACAACCCGGTGATCATTGCACGATTTGCCCCATCAAATTCTTGTTATGTCACTAGAACAGGAAGCAATCAGTCGACTGAGCAAAACACGAGAGAGCCAACCACCTACATATTTTATCATTTGGAGCAGATTTCACTTAAATACGCATGTTAATCTAAGAAGAATTTATACTAGGAATTACAGTTCATTTTGGCTCTCCTAAGAATCTTTACTATGAATTAGATGTTTTGCCTTTATCAAGCGTGGCACGGAGCTTTCTAGCCTCTTCCACTATACATTCCCGGTCAAAAAGGGCTGAGACGACAGCAACACCCTTAAGATTCGGAGCCCCAATCTCCATCACAGCCCCTGCATTTGAAGGCCCAATGCCACCAATGGCAACAACTGGTAGCTTGGAGGCCAAGCAAACAGCTTTCAGCCCATCCAACCCGATAGTTTTGTTATTAGCCTTGGTATTGGTTGGATATACTCCACCGCAGCCAATATAGTCAGCCCCATCGGTCCATGCTCTGTGAGCCTGCTCAGGGGTCTTGCATGACACGCCAATGATCTTATCAGGCCCTAGAAGTGCTCGGGCCACCCTGACGGGCATATCAGACTGCCCTACATGAACCCCATCCGCATCACAGGCAAGGGCAACATCAACACGGTCATTTATCAGTAGTGAGACTCCATGGGAGCGGCACACTTCCAAACATGATTTGGCTGCTTCAATAAAGTAACCCGTTTCAGCCTCCTTTTCCCTGCAAGAGAGAGAGATTAAAAATCTATTAGTATAAAATGATTTGGGACTTTTGAGTTTCAGATTCTCAGAACAAGGATTGTATCCAACTGAAAGATGCCTTAGTTACAAGAATGCACAGTCTAAATCAATTCTTTGACTTGGAACTCCATTGAGAATAAATGAGTTTCCCGGAGCCCATGAAGCACGATGACTACAAGCTTGAATCCCATAAGGATTCCACGTGGTTGGTCAGGCCATGTCAGGTGAGGGCCCAAGAAGTCAAATCTTATATGCACTAATAACTTAAACCAACATGATGGGCGAAGTTAATGTTCCTGGATAGTCTTCTAGAGTACCATCAGCACTTTTGCTGCGCCTAGCCAGGAAACCCGAGGAAACAGGTGCTAGAAAAACCACTATTTGAACCTAAGCACCAATGATGTCTCGGGCCAACCAGCTGTTAGAAAGCATATCAGTAAGCTGCATATATACCTTGCAGCTACTTCCTTGTATCTTTCGAAAGAAAAATACAATATAGTACATCAGCATTTCAGAGCAAGGAAAGAGAAAGAGACTGATGCAACTCACCTTAGCTGAACAATAGTAGCACCTCCTTCTATCGCAGCTTTGACAGCATCTGTAATGGACCGGTCCCAATTTTTATTCATCACTGAATCTGTGACAGCATACAAGAATAGGCGGCTAGGTTCGAATATCCAATGCTTTCGGGAACCTTGCATCTCTCTCTTTAACATTAGAAAGTGATCAAAAGGGCCTTGAGGCCCATCCCCAACAACGATTTCTTTGCTGTAATCCAATGCAGTCTCAACAAAGCGCTTAGCAACCTGCAGAAAAGGACAATGAAGAACTCAGACGGTGATAAATCCAGGGAATATTTACTTCATGAAACTGAATGGATGATCCTTTGTTCCGAAAGGAAGTGCATGACTCCTTGAATTTTGTAAAGGGCCAGTTATCAGACTACCTATGGGTCACAGCTAGACCATTCTAACCCTGCAAGTGCATCTGTACAAAGACTAATAACTCATAACTTTAGTACCTTAACAGCAGAAAGCGTTGGAGAACCTTTTGCCAGTTCTGCTGCTATACATGAGGCCAAAGTGCATCCAGTACCATGAGTATTGTGAGTTCTTACTCGTGCTGATCGCAGCTCATAAAATTCTTCTCCTGTCCGTCCATACAAGCAAATCATTTGGTCCATAAATTATCTTGTGATATTTCTAGCAAAGGTCCATCAATACAAATGTCGAGATCTCTCATCATACCATCAAAGAATACATCAACTGCATCAAAAGAACCAGGGAGGTCTCCACCTTTGACAAGTACATTTCTGCAGGACATGGATAAATTGTTAGGGAACAACTGCCTTCAAACACAACACGCACTTCCAAGTCACAATGAACAAAGGTTTCTAACACCTATCGCAACACAGTCAACTTCCATGAGAATCGAAATTAGTCAAAGTTAATTCAAAAAAATTGGAAGGAAAACTCATATTCACATTGTAAAGGCAACTATTTAGTTTTTTATGAGCACATACACTATATCTCAATAAAGTGACCCTGTGCTGTCCAGAAGAAACCACAACCCACTGAGAAAGTTTCACAAGACAAACCTTGGGCCCATATCGTGCAATAATTTTGCAGCTTCGTGCATGTCAGCAACAGTTTCTATCTGCTTCCCACCAAGTAGAGTAGATGCCTCTCTCAAATTTGGGGTCACAATGTCAGCTCTTGGAAGAAGCTCTTCTCTGCAATGCATGAT
Source organism: Punica granatum (assembly GCF_007655135.1). NCBI lineage: Eukaryota > Viridiplantae > Streptophyta > Magnoliopsida > Myrtales > Lythraceae > Punica > Punica granatum. The sequence goes on from NC_045130.1 coordinate 5,726,993, forward strand.
TGGAGATTATGAAACAGCGCTTAACAGTGGTCGTCATAAAACAAAACAGATTCAACTAACGCTGAGAAGTTTTAAAATATGATTTTCTTGACAAAATTATCTTCAAACTTGCAGACTCATTTTTTAACGACCTTGTCTTGGAACAGTAACTTCTATCAGAGGATTACTGTTCATGGATCAAATATAACATACCGAAACACCTCGAGAATGGAAGGACCAGCAAGAACATCTCCACTTGTGGATACCATGACAGGATCAACAACCAATGCTGCCTTCAATAAGTTAACTAAGTCAACAACAGAGCAGTCACTTTAACCAAGAAACCAAGCTTGTTCTTATAGTAATACAGTTGCATACCTAAATGGGGAAACTCATTCAGGCTGTGAAGAAGGACCTTGACTATGCCAACCGAGGGTAGCATGCCGGTTTTCACCTAAAAGAACAATTCAACCTCCCATCACAAGAAGTTGTATCAACATAATATCCGAATTTCGATCTCAACAACAGCCCAATAATCAGAACACGCCAAAGGAGACAACTTCCGTTCTACTCCGAAGGTAACAGGAGGCGTCAATACCATCGGAAAGAAGCAATCCTCTTCCACATTACAGAACTCTTCAGCCATTGAAAGCAAACACATTTTAACTTACCACATCAACATGCATATCAGAGAGCACAGACTTTAGCTGCTCCGCCACAAATTCCTCCGACACCATGTTTACGCCCTAAGGTTGGCACAAAACTCTCGCGTCATAAGAGACATTCCGATGCATTACACTCCATCAACTTTCATATCATCCAAAGCAATAAAATTCAAACCAAACCAGCATCGTACGGTACCTGAACTCCAGCAGTGTTCTGCGCAGTGAGGGCGGTAATCACAGTGGAGCAGTACACTCCGCGGGCGCCGCAGGCCTTGAGATCAGCTTGGATTCCAGCTCCACCGCCAGAATCAGAGCCGGCGACCGTCAAAACGTGAGCCACTCTGATCTTAGAGCCCTCAGCTGCCACAGTAGCAGCACCTTCCCGCGTCGCCATGGAACTCACTGCTCTGACGACCTTCGGACACGAAAACTGCAGAAACCTACGTCTATGCCGCCGGAATCTCTCCGGAGCCAGGGAAGTACGGAATATCTCCGATGGCGCGGGCGGGAAGCTCGCCTTCCGAGCAAGGACGTGGCTGGGGAGAACTGTGCAGAAGGAAGAAGCCATGAAAATGGAAGAGGAAATGGATATTTTTTTTCCTTTCCCTCCGCTAAGGGAAGGGAAAGGGAGACCGTTACTTAATGGGCCGAGCCCAGCCCAATATGAAAGATAAGACTGCTAAACTTCACTGTTGGGCCGGGCTTTTTCTGGCTAAATTGGGCTTCTTCTAGCCCAATTTCATTGGAATCGACGCTCATGGGCGGAGGAGGGGATAGGGGAATATAGGAATGGAAGGGTCACTAAAAAACGCAATCCGTAAAAATCGAACGTAAAACCTCATGTTATTAGGTCAAGAATGAGCGATAATGTACCAAACCCCCCTTTCTCCATTGTTCTCATGCTTTATATTTTTACAATGTGAATATAAATTAATCGATACGAATGTGTACTGAGAAGTTTGCAAGAAAAGAAAAGCAGTTGGTACATACTGCAATAGATTGATGGTGCGCCATAGCAAGAATAATTGGTGGCACATAAAGTCGTGGCACGTAAAATCAACTGTTTTCAAATCATGCCGGCCGAGCGGTCACTATTTTTGTTACTTTCGATTGGAAAAGGGGAAACATAGATATTCGATGGGTTGATGCATGATATGATTTATTTGGAATCAGGTAGACATCCACTTTAATGGCGGTGAGTGTAGGGTAAAAGGCCACCTTTCGCGTCAAAATGAGGCATTTTCGCTAATTAATTGGCAATCAATTCACCGATTATAATTGCCCATCTAAGTTGTCATTTATTAAGACATATTTCACCAAGAAAATGTAAGAATTAAAACCATCTATCTACAAAGAGATGAATCCCAAGTCGTGGGACATTTTTTTGACGTCAAATTTCTAAATAATGACGAAGCAGATACACCCTTCGAAGAGAAAATAATATTCAGCAGATGTTACTCGTCATCAACTGTGAATCAATACCCAAATCATATGATAGCAAGTAAGATTTTAACCATATTTACGTTAGGTGTTAGAAATACTTAAAAGCTATGTCTCAATATAAAAATAATTCAAGATAAGTGACAATGCCAATCGAGAATCAAGCAGGTTCTACTGGCCAGCTTCATTATCCATCGAAAGATTCCTTCCCCAGACTTCACTTGCATGAGTTTCAAATCAAGGTGTAATGTTTTACACTTGATTCTTTTAATATATATGTGAAATGTATGTTTGTATGTTGCGCAGTACACGTATGTACATCTTTTTGTATGTATTTATAGATTTTTTGAATGAAATGAGATTCTTTTGGATAGAAATTAAAATTTCCCCCCGTGGAAAATGCTTTGTTTATGACATAATCATGAAGTGCGAAGAGAATATATGTATATATATATATATATACATATATTAGACTATTAGTTTGGAATGATCACAGACTCGCATATATATGTAATATTCTTTTGGATAAGTCCCATGCAAAGCACAATATATATAATCAACAATGACAGCACGTAGAGGAAAGCTTAGGATCGATCACGACCTGCAAACCCTAGCTAACCTCAGTCTGTATTAGTCTTATTGCAAAAAAGAAAAGAAAAAAGAAAAAAAAAGTGTTCATTAATTATCAACTCGTTTGGAAATTTAAACTTATGGATCGAATCATATTAATGCATCTATTGTTAGACGAATACGTACACGATATATTCTTCAATTGTCATCGTTTGGCACTTTGAATTAATGGGACTACGAAGTTGCAGATAATGTTGTATCGTGTTAAACTTATGTGGTCTAGCTCGTCACCACAAATCAAAACCTCTCTCTATAAAAAACCTAAGTTTAGGCAACTTAAAATTATAGAAAGTTCATGGGTCGACCGAACTCCAACATTAGCAACCATTGATTGCACTGTGGACCACATTAATCTCGTACTGTACGTTTCCCGTGTGTATATGTCTTGTTCGTATATTAATTATTAGAGGTAGTCCAACTCGGATAGATCGATCATCTCTAATTATTGTCTACCAAAGTGTATGCCGAGATCCTTCCATGTCACGGTTGTGTCCGCTCAATCGATCCCACTGGTCATGTACAATAAAATTTACACGGTTGTTTAGATAATAAATAAATTATAACCTTAAAACTGATAGATAAATAAACAATATTAACATTGAAATATTAGTTAAATATACGACGGTATGAATAATTTGAAAGTCTATGACGCTATAAGAAAAGTGAATAAATCCGATAATACCTTATGTAGACCCACAATCATGTGCACATTCTTCTGTTTGAGCAAGAACGTACATGTGCGTGAGGGACCATTACATGCATCATGGTCGTACCTATACATGCTACTAATGGGCACAATAATAAATATATTAGTCAAATTCTCTCCTACGATTGGTGTAGAAATTAAGCTAGACCCATATACGTCCTAAGTTATCGGCATATATATATATATATATATATATATATAAAATCGGTAGACAGATATGAGTTCATATAAACACACGCATGCACAATATAATCTCTTCTTTGTCTATAAAATTTTACGACTTACAGAAAGAAAGACTCGTTGACGAAAAAATCTTACAAATGAGACTAAGCTACGTCGCGAAAAAGACATCAGCTTGGGTAGGACGGATTCAGATCTCCATCGTATAGTTCACTTATTGCACTGCTAGGAAAACTTCCAAGATATGGTGGGGGCCAAATTGCATAATTGAAGTGTGCGAATTTCTCTTTTCACACACACACACACACACACACACACATATATATATATATATGTTTAACACGTATAGCTTTAACTGTAGTTTTAAGATGCTCAACTCTGAACTAATTAACAAGTAATAAGCTGCCAAAGCAATAGAGAGTGGCTCATAATGATTTATATATGCGACAAAGATACACATATGAAGCCAAAAAGAAGAATATCAACTTTTCCTCTCAAGATTTCCTGATCATATAATATTCGATTTTTTGGTCCTATTAGAGTCAAAATTTGAAGAACTATTCCTGTAAATTTTCCAGTTTAAACATATGCAAGACTCAATATCCGCAAGCAGTTTGACACAATTTCTTTTATAATTATTAAAAATCTTTACAAATGTATAATTATTTTTTATGATAGTTTAGTATATATGAATTATTTTATATTTATTAAAAAACACATAATTATTTTGTATAGCTAAAATATTTTTTATTATTTAATATTAAATTATATGATTAATAATTAAGAAAAGAAACAGCGAGAGGAGAGAAAGAAGAGAGAATGGATTTTGGATAGTTAAAAATAACATGAATGAACTAAATTATTCTAATGATTTCTAATTTTCGATCTCATTTTATTATAGGGCGAGTGGAAAACAAATGTTATTCCAACAAATTTCTCTTTTAATTTATGATATAGATAAATATAAATATAAATAACTTACCTCTCTCGAATATTCGACTATAAGGGTTAATTCAGACAATATATGACCACCATAAAATGAATGAATAAATAAGTAACACCACACATCGTCCATTCCTAATTAATTGAAAAAAGGGGAAAAAAAAAAGTTGCCTCTTTTTCTGATAAGCCCTGGCTCCAATAGCATATACTGACCACATAACCCGACAACCATGTGTCTACAAATGTTTCATTGCTGGAGATGGTTCTCAGTGACCACCGCATATCAGTCTGCTTAAGAGATTAAACTGACATGTATGAAATTTTGAGATAATTATACAGTCGTCTATTTTAAAATGCCGTCGATCTTGTAAGATGATGATATCGCATAATAAGTTACTAATACATGATACTATGAACGCGGAGGCAACCGGCCCTCGACAAATAACTAACTTCTCAATGTCCTAAACATATTCCAAATTTTGTTTCTGTCAAAAATAATGCTCTTGGCTGTCGGTAAGATTGCAATATTTTGGGTGTCAGACAGTGCCAAATGAATTGCAGAGAGCACCCAAAATTCCATTTGGTATCCTATCTTTCCCTCCCCCACAGGGCAGCAAGAGCACATCAATCAACATAATGGGGGCAACACCTTGTGCTTCCATGATGCAGCTTCCTACATCCTCTCGAAAAAACGCACTCTTACGTGGACGATATGATACGGAAAGATGTTTTCAATCAGATTAATCACACACACACACACACATATATATATATAACTTTTAAATTCTCCAAAATGATGTACACGTCCATGTGGGTCTCACGAAAGAACACACGGTATCTTTTTTTTTTGTTTTGTTTTTGCTAATCCGGGGTATCTAGGATTCGCCCGACTAATCTCCGAGGCTCCGTGAATCCCCGGCTACGCACGGAGCGGGTAATCACGTCAAAGGTGCTCCGGTGGCTCCAAAGAGTTTCGAATCCGGGATTGGGTGGATACTGGAACTCCTCCTTAACCACTAGGCTAAACCCCTTGGAGTTAACACACACGGTATCTTACTGACTTATGATTACAGTGATTTGTACGAACCACATCGCTCTTTGTTATTACTCGGGGGATCGATAAATATTTCCGGATTTAAGGACCACACTTTCCTTCCTTGCACTCCCTCTTGTATTGTCCACACCAACAATGTTATCAATCATGTCACTACTCTTCATGGTCCCATTATGCTCTCCTCCTCATCCTACAACCTCTGTCCTCACACCTTTCCCATGCTCATCTTCCTCCTTAATTCCCTCAAAGCAAAAGCCTTAATCACTGCAAATTGCTGATAAACCATATCAAGAGACAGACAGTGTCTCTGGTCTTTCTGTGAATGGAACTGAGGTTCAGTCCTCTCACATACAACATCAACAACCTTGTCCATCACTTGGCCTCGGGTGATAAGACCATGAAGGGGGAAGGCAAGAGGAGCCACCAGCATGGCGGCACGAAAGCTATGTTGGAAATACGCCACAAGGGAGGGGATCAGGAGGAAGCTGACCAGTCTTATGATCCTTTCCAGATGAAGAACATCTCGAAGCTCATCCTCCCGCCGCTCGGCGTCTCGAGCTCTAACCAGAACCCGGTTCAGTCTAAGGGATGGATCATCTCCCCCATGGACTCGAGATACCGGTATGTGTCCTAATTAACTGTATTAACTGCCAGCTTCCTTCTCTAATAAATATATTCTGTCCTGTTATAGATAAGGTTTTCTATAATAGATCTCTTACGAAAATTTAAGCTGATTAGTGGAGAAAGTATATAAATGATACGCAAGAATAGGAAGAGTTACGTAACACATCGAACTTGTAACAATGGTAATGGGAGACATCCAGTACTAGAGTTATTATTGTACAGGGCATATGGCGATGGACAAAGGTGGACCGGCTCCTGGCATACCCAAAGCTTAATTTTTAAGGCCAGATAGATAGGGTTACGCGCTTGACCCGCTACCGACTGATTCTCCTCATGGAATATCGAAATGAAGGTGTTGGGAGGCGTTCATGGTGATGCTGGTGGCGTACTCAGCATGGATGTTCCCTTTCGAGGTAGCGTTCCTGAACAAGAACCCGATCAGGGAGCTGTACGTGGCAGACAACATAGTGGATCTCTTCTTCGCGATCGACATCGTCCTCACCTTCTTCCTCGCCTACATTGACCGACGCACCCAGCTCCTCGTCCGCGACCGCAGAAGCATCGCCATCAGGTCTCCCCCTATTCTATTTTATTGTTTCTCTTGCCCTTGACACCAGCTGAAGCCTATACTTACATACTTATTAATCAACCGGTCACATTACAGGTACCTATCGACATGGTTCTTGATGGACGTGGCGTCTACCATACCGTTCGAGATGGTGGGTTACATGATCACCGGAAAGCACCGGGTGTGCCTGTCTTACTCGCTCCTCGGAATCCTCCGGTTCTGGAGGCTCCGGCGGGTTAAGCAACTCTTCACCAGGTTATCATTTAATTTGGGATTTTTTTTATTTTTATTTTTGGATAATTACAATTCATAATATGATTCCATTCATTGAACCATATCATATAAACATGTACAAATGCATATCCATGTATGCACATATTCTTATTCTCTTCTCACGCAGGCTTGAGAAGGACATAAGGTTCAGCTATTTCTGGGTCAGATGTGCCAGACTCCTGGCTGTAAGTGTGGAATATTTATTTATTTATTTATTTATTGTACTTCCAAGTAAATATTGAACGAAACTGTAAGGTAATGTTCGATCTACCGATCACACGACATGTTGTCGGTCGACCACATAGTAGTTTCTGAATGATCAGGGGAAAATGTGTAGGTGACGCTGATGCTAGTGCACTCCGCGGGTTGCCTGTATTATCTGCTGGCGGACCGTTACCCTCATGGGGGGAAGACATGGATCGGGGTGATGAACCCCAACTTCCGGGAGACCAGCCTCTGGATCCGCTACATATCCGCCATGTACTGGTCCATCACCACCATGACAACCGTTGGCTATGGCGACCTCCATGCCGTCAACACCGTCGAGATGATCTTCATCATCTTATACATGCTCTTCAACCTCGGCCTCACCGCTTATATCATCGGCAACATGACCAACCTTGTCGTCGAGGGCACCCGCCGCACCATGGAGTTCGTAAGTTTTCCATATTCTATCTCATTTCAGCTCAGCTCTCCAAGTTGATCACTAGGTCATCAGTTCTTGAGTTTCCGCCACTTATGATGCCGAAGAAAATAGTAAGCTTGTTGGTTATGGTGCAGAGGAATAGCATCGAGGCAGCCTCGAGCTTTGTGTGTCGAAATAGGCTGCCCCCGAGGCTGAAGGAGCAGATACTCGCATACATGTGCTTAAGGTTCAAGGCCGAGAGCTTGAATCAGTACCAACTGATCGACCAGTTGCCGAAATCAATTTGCAAGAGCATCTGCCAGCATCTGTTCTTGCCTACCGTCGAGAAGGTTTATCTGTTCAAGGGAATCTCGAGAGAAATTCTCTTGCTCCTGGTACGATTCGATGCCGTCTCTCTCTGTAGCTCCTGTATGAATCAAGTGAGTCAGAGTACATTCGAAGATTTTGAGGAAAAAAATCAGTTTTCTTGGCCTCAAAGAAAGCTTGTGTCTGTTTGTGAAAGATAGTTTCTGTTTTTTCCGGTATTGATGTTTCTGCATCTCTTGTTTCGGCCCCGGAAACAAGAACAAACAGACCATAGTGCTCTATTTGAGTTTCAGAACATTCAGCAAATTTACGACCGAATATGTTAGAATTTAGAGTGAGATCACCAGAATGAGTTTCAAGTTGGGAGTTTTTGTTTATATAGGTGGCGAAGATGAAGGCCGAGTACCTACCGCCGAGAGAGGATGTGATAATGCAGAATGAAGCACCTGATGATGTCTACATCATCGTTTCCGGGGAAGTTGAAATTATAGACTGTGAAATGGAGAATGAACAACTGGTCGGGACCTTAAGATCAGGGGACATGTTCGGAGAGGTCGGGGCACTCTGTTGCAGGCCTCAACATTTCACTTTCCGTACAAAGACTCTTTCGCAGCTGCTCCGGCTGAAAACGACTGCTCTTATCGAGGCGATGCAAAGCAACCAAGAAAACAACATAACCTTACTCAAGAACTTCCTTCAGGTAACCCTCTGGGAGATAATTCATCTTTTCGGCGAGATTTCTCGATCTTGTTTGATGACTCTGACAATGGCACCAATCCTTTCCGTTAATATTGGATAGACTTCTTGCACATTGATCCAAAATTGTAAGTTCATTGGTGAAGGCTTGATGAAAACATTTATGTTTCTCCACTTAATGAATCATGAGTGGTTTCGATGCAGCATCACAAGAAGCTTAAGGATCTGAGAATCGGAGACTTACTAGTTGACGGTGGAGAAGAACAGGACGACCCGAACATGGATTTCAACTTGCTGACTGTTGCTAGTACAGGAAATGCTGCATTTCTTGATGAGCTTCTCAGGGCGAGGTTGGACCCCGACATTGGAGATTCCCAAGGAAGGACACCCTTAGTATGTTGTCGAATTTTACTTCTGAATCGAACTCTTTCCAATGTAAAACTGATGACAAAAGTAAGTGACTTTTTGTTTAATATGTTTGTGTTTACGCTTATCAGCACATAGCAGCATCACATGGTCACGAAGAGTGCATTTGGGTCCTCTTACGGCATGGATGCAATGTACATTTACGGGGTAAACATTGCTACTCAGCATTTTTTTCGACAATTTTTTGTTACATGATTGATCTATTTTTGACGACTTTCATCTATTCCAGTCCTGATCGTTCCTGACTGCAAATCAAGCCAATCGGTTTTTGTAGGATCCCAAGCCTGATTGGCCCTTTCTATCGGCGTTAGCGTACTATAATGATTCATTTTGTTTGCAGACGTGAACGGTGACACTGCTTTATGGCACGCTATATCATCAAACCAGCTCTCAATATTTCGGATTCTCTACCACTGTGCTGCTACTTCTGATCCATATATTGCCGGTGACCTATTATGCACCACCGCAAGAAGAAATGATATCCCCGTGATGAAGGAACTCCTAAAGCACGGACTGAATGTTGACTCTAAGGATCGTCAGGGATCGACAGCAGTGCAGATTGCCATGGCACAGAACAACATTGAAATGGTTAATTTGCTCGTGATGAATGGCGCGAATGTAGTCGATGCAAACTCGTATGACTTTTCCCCAGACACTTTGAACGAGATGATAGGACGGAGAGAAGTAGGGCATCGGATCGTTGTCCCAGATGCTACTGAAACACGGGAGATGCCGGTCGAGGGGCAGCGAGAGGAACGAGAGCCTATGGCGGAAATACTCAATAGAACTGGTTACCCGAGGGTGAGCATATACAGAGGCCATCCCATGGCAAGAAAAGGAAGCGGTCGCATTGAGGCTGGGAGGCTGATACGATTGCCAAGTTCAATCGAAGAACTCAAAAGCATAGCAGGTATGGAACTTCGAACTTCGGCTTGCTCTAGAGTATGTCGTCAATACATATAGCAGTTCTAAGGCTAGAGATTTACAAATGAGACGCATTGCTGTTCTCTCATCTTTTACAGGTGAGAAGTTCGGTACTGATGTGAGTGATGCAACGATAACCAACGAAGAAGGTGCAGAGATCGACTGCATCGAAGTAATCAGAGATAACGATAAACTTTTCATCGTCGAGAATCATGATCTATAGTGCGACAGCAAGTTGATGTCTTGTGTCAATTGCAGGGATCCGGTAAATGTGAATGTGATGTTGCAATTTTGAGTCATCCTATCTCTAAATGAGATATGAGATGTCTTGTATCGGGAAAATGCATCTCAAATCTCGAGTAGCTAGTGAAAACATACATCGGTATTTTTACCTCAGTGCCAATTATTGAAGTCTTCAAGTCTGTATAGTGAGCTTAGGCACGCCAAGAATTACTACTATTAGCCTATTTCAAGTTCCTTCTCATTTCTCACATCCCGCATGACGCTGCACGATCCCATGGTCCGCCGGAACACCCGCTCCTGCAGGCCCCACCGGCACGTCGATTCTGCGGCCGTACTTTGGCACAAGTGGTATGCACAAGATTTCCGTGTCATGAAGTGCCATTTATATGGTCTGAAGTTTCACGTTGAGTGGGAGAGAGGGGAGGCTGCTGTCTTCACTGGCTTTGGTTTTGATTTAGATTCGAGAGTGACGTTTGGATGGAAGTGTTGTCCTTTCCACTTCATGAATGTGCCGCTTATAATGGACTTAGGCCCCGGATCCCACCGAAGGACAATGTGCTGCTCAAAATCTTTTCATGATGCCGATCGAAAAATCAGAAGATGAGAGAGTACTTTTTACGAGCCCTCTAATCGGAGGATTCATTCGACTCCCTTGTTTTCTTCTTTTCATCAATTTAATCAGAAAACCAGAATACTTTTTTTTTTTATCGAAATTAGACAGTATAGGCGTTTTGATATAGATGTACATTCGAATCGAGTATAACATAGAAAATATAGTTGTAAACTATTCGAGATGCCGATGGTCGTGGGTCACGAGGCGAGACATTATTGAAACCACACAGTTTACATCATTCTAATTCATAAACTTTTCTTTTGAATCGAGTATAACATCAAAAAAATGTGCGGAGTTCTTGTTTGGTGCCCTTTTGACCTTTTTTACCAACTTGATTGATTAAAATGCATTCCATTAATCCTTTGGTTGTCGACCGACCGACCAAGAAGTCTTTTTGGGTCTCAAACTTCTTTTCATAGCATTAGCCCATTGAATCGATCATTCTCTACCGCGCTTTATGTCCACGCAACATATCAACGAATGTGATCATTTCCCAGATCGTTAATTCAGTTATAACTAGCAACTTTATTTTGAGCGCTATAGAATGAGTTAATAAAACCGACGGGATTCCGAAAAAAAACTAATCTAGTAAATGATTAATCTTTAGAATAACACACCTTTTGGTTCTCATTCTTTCAGCTGCAACATTTTCTATGGGCTGCAATTAAAAATTCGCGCCTTAAGCATGGATCAGAACAACGGAGAACTGCTACACATCTCATGCATTCATCATATAAAGTCAGTACATTGCATATGATAAATTAGTTTTGTTTAATTTAGTTTAATTAGTTTATAATTAACCCTTAATAATAATTATATTTTGATTGTTGAAGTGTCTAAAAGAGAGAGAAAAAGAGAGAATCTGCATTGCAAATATCAATCAATCTCCATGCACAAAGCCCCATCATTCTTTTGGCCCCCCAATCATACCTTTTTTCCCCCCCTTAACCACATGGTATTTGTAACCTCCATAAATCCTCTCTAATTTGGATCGGAGCTGGATTGCCACACTAAACAGTAAAACTGCCAGAGCGAATTTTCCCTTTTCACAAAAGATATATCCAAAATATTATTAATTAAGATAAATATGTGTCAAACTTTTTGAACCAATCCATATTGATTCTGATTAAATCATTTTAGGCGTGCTTTGAGAGTGTTGTTGCTAATATAAAAACGATGACAACAAATGTAAAATAATAAGTGCTGATATACGATATAACAATTTAAAACTGCTGAAATTAAAATTAATATTTGAAATAGAGAATAAGCGAAAGCAGTGTTTATAAGTATATATTAACCTACTAAGAAATTTTACAATTCCAACCACTAAAACTAATCAAATCATGATTTTATAATAATTCACCAAACACTATTTTTATTAAAAAAATCAATAAGAAAAGTATATTCAACCGCCGTGGCCCCAAATAAAACCTTAATCAAGTAACCAAATCAATCAAAGGGTAATGGAATCGAGAGAGGCCTTCAGCATATATGAATGTTTCTCCGATCCTTTTAAAGTAACGGTCCTGACATATCTCAATTGTCATATCATTTATTTTTTTTTTGAAGTTGGTATATGGTGATTATGGAAGTGAGACCGGCCCACAAGAGGCCTTTATCCAAGATATTCCAACATCTACCGAACTTATAATCATAAGCATGAGATTCGATTTAACAATGGCTCGTGAAAATGTGTCGATTCACTGTGATGTGTCACATTTTAAGATAGACAGATGCAACAAGAGCTCATTACTCGAGTTTTGATAGTTATATATTTTTTGGTGTGAACCCTAGTATTCGAAAGCCCAATTGGATCCCGACTAATCTAATCAAGTCTGGTCGGTACATTAAGGAGTAAAGCTCTCTTAGTGTAGATTTTATGCATTCATAAGAACTCGAAATTGAGACTTCAACTAATTCACAATAGTTTATGGTTATATATTTTATTAGGTTTGTTTCTATATTATTTTATTAGGTTTTTTTTGTGTACTTTGGTATTCAGAGCCTAATGGGATATGACTAATCCAGTCGGAAGATCAAGTATTAAAAGTTATTTTCTCTCCCAACAAGTGCGCTTTCCGAAATTCAAACTTATATTCTCCTCCTTACGGTGGTGAGTTACTTACCGTTCAACCAACACTTTTATTTATTGTTTGTTTAGGTTCTTACGGAGAGGTAATTAGACATTAAATTCTTTTTGGCCTCGTCCCTAACAACCAAAACTACCAAATGTGACTAGAAAACAAAGAGCGATAAAGGGGAGTCATGGGGATTCCCCCACCCCTCTCCCTCTCTCACTCTCTTTTAACCTTTGCTAATATATACTTACATATATATCCCTAAGCAAAAAGAGTTAACTCGCCATTCTTTTTTCTTTTCTTTTTTCCTCCCCCCCAAAAATGTGTTTTACTCGCTCGTTCATTATGAATCCAATCTAAGTCGTGACTAGATTGGACCGGTTTCTATCCTAATTCTATTTGAAGATCGTGTGAAGTAAATTACAACGGATGCATTCTGAATCGTGTTTGAAGATCGAGAGAAGTAAACTATAGTGAATGCATTAAATTGAATGTACATAGATGACTAGATTGGATCTATATTGTCAACCATAATTCCGTACATAATCTGAGGAAGCTATGACCGTTATCGACTTATAAAAAAAAATTATCAAAAGAGTGCAATGGTACACGCTATCGTCTAATAATTAAAAGGTTGTAGGTTCGATCCCGATGGAACTATATGTATTCTAAGGAAAAAAAAAAAAGGGAACGGAAAAAAAATAGATTCTCTCAATGATCATTCCCTCCACTCTGCAGGAAGCACCCATGATAGCCCCCATCAATCCCTTTCACTGAATAGAAAACCTCAGAAACACTTCAATTTTTTGACTATAAAACCGTAGACATACAAATATACATACATAAATATATAGGCATACATGCATTTATATATATATATATATATATATTTATATACACACCCGCCTCTCTATCTCTCTTCCAATCTCCATCACTTTTTTCTCTTCAACTCCAAACCTCTCCCTTTCAGATGGATTCTCATTCTTCTTCCTACCACAGTACTTCTTCTGTCTCAGGCTTCTACAGCTTCCTCGCAAACGGCCTCGACGAGCTCGAAACCACGGCCTTCTCAGCCAACTTCTTGTCCTTTCAGTACCTCCAGCGCGTCCTCTCATCGCTGCGGTCCTTCCACGCCCAACTCACCATCCTCGTACAGAAACTCCGGCTCCCTGTGGGTGAGAAGTGGCTCGACGAGTACATGGACGAGAGCTCAAAGCTCTGGGAAGCCTGCCATGTCATCAAGTCTGCTGCCTCCGCCATGGAGGGATACTGCAGCGCCGGCTCTAACATCGTCTCGTCTCTTCTCGGGTTTCATGATGACGAGTTCGGTGATTATGATCATTATCGACAGGTAACATTTCCCACCTGTATTGTTTTGAGTCTATATTCGTAACCGTGTCTGGTTCGAAAGAAATAGAACTGTCGTATAATCTCGAAGACAATGATCTTGCTTAGCTTAGCTATTCAATTTGGTTTCGTATTTTCGGTTTTTGTCGTAGCCGACATGACCACATTGAATTGGTTTATTTAATTTGACGCGTTAGATATATATATATATATATATAGGTGCTTTGGGCTATAGATGGTTGCAGAAGGGAGTATGTCGGGCTCACGGAGACGAACAAGACCTTGATCGAGAGAAGAATCGAGCCGCTCGGGCTCTCCTTCAACGAGAACAACATCTCGTTCCCGATGCAGTCTAACTTCAACGGGTTCATGGGGTTCCGGGGCGTCCTCTACGCGATGAGAAATGTGACCACGCTGCTCCTCATGATCCTTCTCGAAGGGCTGGTCTACTGCGGGCCAGTCTCTAGTTTCACCTGTGAGGGGGACTGTAACGGGGGGATGCCGAACATGGTCTTTGGGTCTAACTTCATGGCATCCATTGCGAGGTTGCGGAGAAGGGTGGCCGATGAGATGGAAAGCATCGGACAGGGAATGCCCGGGATTTTGTTGTATGAGCTTAGGAGGGCGAGGTTCGCGATTGAAGAGGTGAGGTCGGAGGTAAAGCGGAGCGTGGACAGTGGGACCGAAGTAGTCCAGGTCGGAGAGAAAGCCGAGAGGCTGAAGGTTTGCTTTGGAGGGCTGCGGAACGGGGTAGAGAGCATCGTGGGCCAGCTCGATGATTTCTTCGATGAAATAGTCGAAGGGAGGAAGAAGCTCTTGGACTTGTGCAGTCGTAGGTAAACATAGAAGACAGACAAACATATGTAGACAGACAGTCGAAGAATAGATAGTTAGCTATCGATCGATTGATGTGTTGATTAGGTCGAGTGCGCATAAATCAATTCTGGCCGCGATCGAACAGGAGAAATGGGAAATGAAGGAATTGTAAAGCGGAGTTGTTATAAATTGTTATTTTGATGCTGAAGATTCTATAGTGATTCTTGTTTTCAATTGGTCGTCTCTTTTTTCTTTTTTATAGGAGTTTTATAATTTGTATGGAATTACGAGATGTTCTCAGTTATTTACGGAAAGTAATTTTCCATAGGCAGTGTATCGATTTAATCAAAATGCTGTGCGAAAAGATTGTGGCGAGGAACATTTTATCTAAACTGCACCTAGAAAGGAAAAATTCTTTGGGAGGCAAAAAGAGAATGGGATGCTATTGCTTTGAAAAAAAAGCCAAATCCCACAAGCAAAAGATATTACTGAAAGATAAGGAACAAGAAGAATATTTTTTAGAAATCTGCAGTTTAATTTTCTTACTGGAAATTTATAAATAAATAAAAAAGACATTTTTTCTTTATTTATGTCTTGTAATGTTTGTCCCCAACAGATGATTGATTCCTCTGCAGTAACTAGAAAGAACTGTTTCCCTTGAAGAAAAAGAAACGAAAAATGAAATAATACTTCTGGCTGAGAAAGAGGTACAGCGCGGTTACGCTCGACTTCGAATTGGCTTCGATTCTTATCAATGCGGTTTCCTGTACTCTTTTACTTCTTGTCTCATTTATTTCCTATTTCTTATCACCCTATTAGATTCATGTATCTCTTTTATGACTGAAAAAGGAAAAAAAAAAAAAAGTACATTTCACTTTGTCGAATGCGCATCATAATTACCCGATGCATATGGTTCGGCAGGTTTCTCCCGTCGGATAAAAATCCAAAAGGGGATTTCATCAGATCACATTCTCCATCTTATGGATTGTCATTTTCATGTTGACTAGAGGAAAGATTGGAATATATGATGCTGACTTGTATGAGAAAAAAGTGTCTTTCTTTTCCTCTCCTTTCGCTTACCCATTTTCGGCTGGTCCGACCAAATGTGTCGAAACAACGGGATACAATCATATTCATACCGAGATGCCCTAACACCCCCAGAATCTCGTATAGGGTCGTGACAAATAACGTCCATGGATTCCATGAGTCCGGCGCTCATGGCTCAACACTGCCCCTTCAGGGTGTGCCAACGCATTGAGGGTGCATTTGGAGTGTGAAAACTCGAAATGACACAACCGTCTAATTAAAAGGTTAATTTTGTGAGATACGGCGTACATGAAGAGTGGGCAAAATGGACTGGCTGGCAGGCAAAGCCAGCTTTAGTGACAGGAAACCATAAGAGGCTGGAAATTAATCTCGTGAGAGATGAAGAACTCAGAGGCCAAAATGTGTACGTTCATCTGCAAGAAAGAGCATCGTAACATGATATAATTCCATTCCTCCCTTCCTCTGCCATTTGGTGACAGGAATGATTGATTCTTGAACAAAGGTCTTTTGTAACCTTCCAAACAGACAATCAGAAATTCCAAAAAAAAAAAAAATCGTATTTCAAAGTTTTGAGATCAACATGATCGTTTGTTGGATATGAAACTACTTTTTTCCCAAGAAAACCGAGAAATGCTGCTTGAGATTTATATGTCCGGAGTTTCCATCGGCTCTGCTTTGACAGCGATCTCGACCCGGTCGCGATGATTCGGAGATATCTTTTACGCGGAGTGTTTAGTTTGCCATGTTTATTCTCATTATTGATGAATGGTTTATTGTGTGTGGTTTGTAACAGAGTTAAAGCGACTAATGATGTCTCTTAGTGAAGCAATGATGAAAAAGTTTGGTCATAGGACGTAACTGAACAAAAACAGACCCAGAGAGATTCCCTCGTCTTTTTTCCCTCGCTTTTCTTCGATTTCGAAACAAGGTCCGACGATTTTCTACCTTTCTCGAGAAAGCATATAGTCCGATTATCGGTTTCTTTCTTTCAATCTACAGAAACCCGACCCCGAGAGAGTCGACTGCAATACACGGAAACCGACAACTTATATATGTTCACGAATGCGTTAGATCGGGCACTCGTGCTAAAGATCTCTTCCTTGCTTACCCAATGTGAAAACTTCAGCCATGTGATGCGTCACGATGCAACCTAGCAGGATTATGACATGCCGGCCCCAAACAGTACCAGACTTACAATGTGACGCGACAACCTGTGTCTCTCCATCATTTTATCCATCTCAGATCATAACCAGACGTACTTGGACCGCGATAAATTTTTATCATATGGTAAGCACCGAAATTTCAATCAGACTCCCGCATTTCATCGAGAGATCAGGCGCACAGCACAAACAAATGGAAACGAGGCAAAGAAAATTGCCCCTATTGAAACTATGTGTACAGTTACATATGCTGCATATCGAATTATTACATTTACTGCAAATGATAGCATAGTACTCATCTTCGACAGCCAGAAATTCGAGACCATAAGGTTATGATTCTTGTCATTTTCTTTTCGCATCATAAATTAACTGATCACAACAAGGGTTAGTAAATTCTCAATCTCCTCTACTAACCCCAGGAAGGTAGAACTCGTCCACCAATGTTCTTTACGGGGTTGGGGTTCGAGCCATCTATTTCGAAATTGCAATCAGAATCCTCGAAATCTAAATCATCAAGGCAGTCCTGAAAATCTTCCTCCTTCATCGTGGCCCTTTTCTTCGAACGCCCAGTGCTTTTCATGAACTCGTCCTCCTCAAAAGACAAATTCGGGCCTCTGTTCTCGTCTCTTCTCCTCTTCCATGAGTCCGTGCTGTCATTGCTACCGCTGCTGTTTTTGTTATCGGTCTTGTAGTACTCCTTAATGGTTGCTTCAATAGTTTCGAGTAGCCTATCACCGTATTTGCTCACCTTTGCCCTGAAGTAGATTTGAAAAATACAACTTTTTTCTTCTTTTTTTTGATAAGTAAAAATATATCAACTTTAAATCCGTGCACGGAGGATACAATCTACATAAACTTTAGGTGAAACTTACTTGCCAATGCCATTGATTTCGAGAAGCTCTTCCTTCGTTCGAGGAATTCTTTTGCTGATGTGCTGCAATGTAGCATTCCTGGCAAAATAGTAAAACCATATATGTCAACTGTGGAAATTTCCCAAAGTTTACCAGTCTCCCCCAAAATTCGTAAAAGCATGATCATTAACTCATGATTTTTCCTAGAAAGCTGATCTTTTTCCTAATGAGACCCAATTCCATATATCAACGTGGATCATTAAAAGAAATATGCTATGCCATAAAGCATGTATTCTTTCTCCACTGTTAAATGAAAAGTCAAAAAATGAGCAAACGCACCCTTACATTTAATTCCTTCTCTACATCTGTCTATTACAAACTTATTTCGGTCAGAAAAAATAAGAGGAAACTTGGTCGAGCAGCTCACCCGAATATGTGGTATGCCATCACCCCCTCCCCAGCTTCTTTAACAAGAATAGTCCGGAGCATTCTCAATGAGCTATATAATTTAGCCGAGAGATTCTGAACCAAAAAAATAGGAGAAAATTCAATTGGCTATCGAAACCCACGGATGGAAATTAATATCTAGACCGATAGAATGTGTATATAACATACCAAGTCAAATACCCAAAAAAAAAAAAAAGGAAAAGAAAAGAAACGTACCAAGTCTACTTCAGATTGAGGTTGGGAAGTGCAGCTGTCTCCTTGTTGACGACTCAGCTTCGCAGCTGTCAACACTCCTTTAGCTGGAGTAGCTTCAGATTTGCTTGACTTCGATAGTTTTGAAGAGGAAGGGAATCTAGACAAACGAAAAACAAAATGCAGTTATGTTTGTTCGATAAGCATGTAACATGCAAACTTGTACTTCAATATATGAGAAAATATCACCTGCAGACATATTATTGAATAGAATGAAATTAATAAAAGAAGCACCGATTATTTAAAAAAAAGGAAGCATGTGAATGACATGAAACCTCAATGTAACCGTTCTTATGCCAGAAAAGAGATCGGAAACCCTGGGTTCATTGACCTGAAAAATCAAACAATCACACCCTATTAGAAGAAAATAACAGAAAATTTGTCTCAACTCGATGCTTTAAGATAAAATATGTGAGCATCAGAAGAGCTAGGGAAGCACCTACCTTCAATACCGATGATACAGATCCATAAAAGTCACTTTTCTTAACCTCCTCTACCAGCATATCTTCTGTAACAAGGTGATGCAGTACACGAGAAGCCTCACTCTTCGAAAGATTCTTTCCAGCTCCATGCAGTCTGAGAGTTTCATGTCTCTGTTTCTTCACCTATTACAATGCTCTAATAATGTGAAAACAAGAGGTTCACAAAAAAACCAGGTAATAAACGAAAACTGATTTCAACTATACCACGTACATATTGGCTCAGTGAACCCCTGAAAACCTCCAATATATGAGCCGAGGAAAACTGTTGTCCCATTGATTTCACCAACTCAACCTAGTCAACATGAGAAAACAGTGGTTTAGTAGAAATTTTCAGGACAGCAATTTGCATACAGATTCTTAAGCTAAGGCAAATGAGATTTGAAAGAACCAAAATGGCAAAACATCCAAACCAGTTGCTTTGCGATCTCAGTCACATCCTTCTCTATGAATTCTGTAATTCTGATGCAATTATCGCATGTTTTTTTGCAGTTGGTGGAATCAAATTTTTCTCCAAAATGAACTAGTTGGAGAAGACGCCGACAATCAACATCATTTTCGCAATAACTAACCTGCAATAGTCGAAATAGACCATTTTAGAAGTTGCAATTCTTGAATATTTAGCTCTGAAAATTAAGAGGGAAAAAAACAAAAAGAAAGAAAGAGGATTCCAAACAAGCAGCATTAGAGTCTTTGCTCCAAGTACCATTCGCAGAAGATTGTCTGTATTTGTTTCCAGTACCCTTCCTGAACTTGCCACACTATTACGATTATATCCCGATGTAAATGGAGTTTGCTCCATTACTCCTGCGCTAATCATATGCTTAATTCTTATCTGCACAAGATAAAGAAAGAAAAAGAGATGATTAAGCTAGGTCTATGTTTCTTTACTCTAATGCAACACATTGAAACTGATGCATCATATCATCTGACCATGCAAAACAGGAAACAAATCAAACATTTGGAATCCCATTATATTCCTTGATGTAAAGAATGCCGCAAGTATAAAGCTCCACAGGTAAAACTAGTTATTCCTACCCAATACTTACATAGTCAGCATAGCTATAATACAGGACACAAGATGAACGCTGCCCATCTCTTCCAGCTCGGCCACACTCCTACATATGTCAATAACATAAAACCATCACCACTAACTATTCAGAAGTCCGAACTTAAATAAATGACAATTCCTGTATCCAAACATTTCAAAAGAAAAAACTGAGAACAAGAAATTACCTGATGATAACCTTCAATTGATTTAGGGAGAGAGTGATGAATTACAAACCGTACATCGGGCTTGTTGATACCTAAAAAGGGATAGGTCAGTATGCTGTTTAATTGAAGCATTCATGTATTTGAAGTACTGGAAACATATGTACCCATTCCGAATGCCACAGTGGCACAAATAATGTTGATTTCATCTTTGCTCCATTGCTTTTGGATAAATGCACGTTGACCGGCATCCATGCTGCCATGGTAAAAGGCAGCTTTATGTCCATATTCCTGAAGAAATGCATTATTTGTCAATAGCATGCTTCCCAGAGACAAGACATCAGTTTTTTATATTGGAAGTTCTTATCAACCACACCATCTCTATGACTAATATGTGCAAGCATTTTGAATTCTTCGCCTTAGTTTCCATAGGTGTCTGATGTCAGTGCAGATGTTGGCATTCCTTTATAATTTACTTCATGAATGTCATGAGCTTCTTTTTAGTTTAAATGAATTCTTTTATTGTAAGTAAGAAATAAAATGGCTTTTCCCTCAGATTATGAGTTGGAATCCTGAATGTAAAAGTTGACAAGAAGTTCTCAACATCAAGAATCTACTATGAGCTTCCACAAACCTGCAGCTTTTCAGCAACTTTTTCACAGTCCATTCTTGACAGACAATAAATGATTCCACACTCATCGAAATGGTTTTCCTTGATGAACTTATCGATGTCCTCAAGACACTTCTTTGTTTTGGGGACTATAAAATACCTGCAAATGTCCACAATTAGCTATTGTTCAACAATCAGCAATAAACATTATTCTTAGCCCAAAAGAGAGAACAGGGAGAGGAAAGCAAGAAATTAAAAAAATTAAAAGGAAACAGAAAGCTGACAGAAACTTTTTAGAAGTTAAATGCTCACGACAAATTTGGACGATTGAAGCTTTGTCGGAAGACAATGCAGTTAGAAAGACCAAGAGCTCGGACAACGTCCTCTTTCACGCTAGCTGTTGCAGTGGCTGTTAAAGCTAAGACTGGTGTGGTAGGAAACTTCTGTTTGAGAATCCCAAGACCCTGCATTTTATTTACGAATAGTTTGGCATCAAACAAGGGTTTAGTAACTGTTTCAAAAGCCTAGAAAATTTTCAAAAACATGCAACCTGATAATCAGGTCTAAAGTCATGTCCCCACTGGCTCACACAGTGGGCTTCATCAATGACAATCCTTGCAAGAAGCTCACGGGCATGCAATCTTTCCAAATGCCGCAATAACACATCACTCCTGCAATGAAAGGATAAAGAGGATTCTGAGCTGTTAATGGAAAGCAAACAATAAAGCCAAACCTCTATGAATGTCAAGATCTTTTACTGCAGAAATTATATTCTTCGTCGGAGCTGTTTCAAATGAACATCAACAGATATTTTTAGCTGAAAATTTCCCTTGTACTTATTGGCTATGCTAGTTAACACCAAGGTGTCTCGGGCTAGACATCTTCAAGCTGGTACTAGCTAATTCCAGATTTCGGAGAATGCTGTCTGATGATGCTTGAGTTTTACAGCAGTCTAGTCACATCATACTATTAACAACGGACCCATACTCACTTAGCAACTTTCTCTGGTGTAACATATAACAGCTTAAATTTGCAATAATCAGAATTAAGCTCTCTGAAAATCTCCTGCTGCTCACTCCACTCCTTAGCAGCACTTAAGTAAGTCGCTGGTATATTAGCCTGTGATAGACAAATAAAGAAGCTATTACAAAAGCAGCTTGCAAGGAGCAAAAGAAGAAAAACAGAATCGGTATATTGATGGCTTGACTCTTATACCTGCAGTAGATGCATTATCTGGTCTTGGATGAGTGAAACTAAGGGTGAAATCACCAATGTCACACCTGGACAAATAAGAGCAGGAAGCTACAAGAACAGGAAAATAGTATTAGTTAAATGCACCTTTCGTAAGCTTCAAAAATTCCAGTTACATGGAATCAACTTGTTATCTAACAAACGGACTATTGTAGCAAAAACTCACTTTCCAATTGTTGAACATGAAAATTATCATAGTTCAGCAACTAATATACAAGTTTTAACTAGATGGCCAGATTTAGAGACAATAATTTAAAGCCAAAAAAGTACTTTGCACGAGCAGTGATAACACCAAAAATTGACAATTCTCAAAAGTTCCCTACCTGATACGTCAGACTCTTTCCTCCTCCAGTAGGCATCAGAACAAAAACATCATATCCACTCATCGTTGCATTGATAATTTCTCGCTGATTAGGGCGGAAGGAGTGATTTCCAAACACTTTCTTGTTATTGTCCTAAGAGTAATATAGAGCACACTATAAGAGGCAAAAATTGAACATGTAATACAGATGAGAACAATGAGCATTGCTGACAAAAACCTCAAGCTTCTTTGCCCATGGAAAGTTCCTGTTACTCCACTTTTTGTCAATTGAACCTTCGATATAATTAACTTCAACGAACTTTGGGATGTATGATCCTCTATCCACAGGATTAGACACACCAAACAGATCTGATGAAGTAAATGAAACTGATGATGTACTCCACCCAGGATATCCACCAGGCTCATTGCTCTGTTTAATATGGTCATCAAATCTGAAAGGTTCTACACGGGACCCAAATGCCTTAGGTGTCTCGTATTGGAATGTATTTGGAGTAGTTGTGGATGCCAAAAAGTGAGACTTTTTCCTCTCTTCGTCAACCATAGTAGAATGAAGATGCGTCTCAAGCTTCTGGATTTGCTTATTGAGATTTTGCCTGTGAAAACCACATAAAATACATTCTCATGTCACCAGCTTTTTGTGCAAGAATCTAGACAAGCTATGCAACCACTTGATCCATAAGTTTTACCACAATCCATCTTCCTATCATTATCCTTGAACCACTCTTGGTCCTGCATTATGAGTTGCGAAAAGCTCATAAATCCTAATGGTTCAGATGTTAGAACCAAAAGAAGGTCACAGCAACTCTCGATGAATATATACATGCAAAAAGGTGTTTCAAGATTAGGAGTTCTGTTGGAGACTATAACTTCCAATATGGGTATCAATTACAGTTGAAGGTAGAATTGAAACACTAAGCATGAGATAGGGCATTGTTTTACTTAGAGGACTACTTCTTGAGTATAACTTTTATGCTTCAAATCTACCAATCCAAAGTGGAAAAAGATTTCATAAGACAAGATTTACTATTTTGTACATGAAGCTTTATTATTTTGCATGCATTTAAGGGAAAAGTTCTTGCTAGCATGAAGACTTCAACTATTGTCAGCGCATGATTGAGCTTCAACAACAATCACAACAAAATCTCCATAGATTATCTATAAATCTATATGTAATAAAAGATGGTGACAGATTGGGTACAAGCATACCTATCTTGGCGAAGATTCTGCACCCTTTCTGGACTCAATTCAGTAGCATTATCCAGAAGTTCATTTGATATTGCAATTAGCACATCCTTCATTTCCTGCAAGTGGCCGGCAGCTTCTGGGCAAAGCCCTAACTGCATTCATTCAGAGTCATCGGATGTCTCGAGCTCACTTAAGATTAATGAAGCAGCTTTGTTTAGAAAAACACAAATGAGACGCGTACCATCAGGCCATGACTGCAATTTGAGAGCAATTCTTGTGGCAAGGGGTTCTCATCTAGTTGTGCAAAGTTGTTGACAGATGGAGTTGCTGGTGGGTGCTTAGAAACTGATGGTTGTGGTGTACCTGATGTTTGGTAGTGCTCCATGACTATTTGGTCGACATCAATGCTCTGAAGGACAAGCAAATGCATTTTGGCAGTGTCAGTGGAAAGAGATAGATACCATCTACTCAAGAGTTGAACCTTTGAAGAATGGCATATTCACCAACAAACCATTTTGTCCTTTCCAAGATAAACTTTCATTACAGCACAATTTGAATTAGATTACCCTGAGAATGTCGTCATCGTCGAGTTCATCATCCACAACCTCTACTAAAGGTTTTACTGGGCCATTGTTCCTGTTGCTATTGCCCGTCAATGCACCGTAAGCTTGCTCAGGAATTCTACTAGCCGCAATCCCTTCAACTGCACTTTGCCCATGTGTATAACTCCCACCTTCTGAGACCACGATATTACCAGCAGGAAATTGATTAGGTATGCATCTGCTACCGACACCAGGTTTGTTACTGTTACAAACAGCATTTTTATCTGTCTCCACAGACTCAAGATATGCGTTGGAACTGGGCACTCTCCGGACTGAAGTTCTCTTGGTACTTTCATTGGAAAAATTGGGATTCTCACTCATAACCGACAATGTCTTCCCCGGTCTTATGTGTGTCCTGGAAGATATCTTAAGACCGGAAAGAGCAGACCAAGCCTACAAAAGTTTACATCAGAAGCAGACATATGACCAATTGGATATCAGGTAATAGTAATACTAATCTCAAATAACATTAATCACATTACCCCAACTGCAAAAGCTCGTTGGGCACATTATGCTTTCAAATTGATTGAGTTTGTGAAAGTAAAACTTCCACCGAGGAAGAAACATCTGAAAGAAAAGCAATTTAAGGCTGCATTTCTTGATACGAGAAGATCACACCCATGAGGCATTTACTTAACGGCTTTACCTTTTGAAGTTGTGCGCTTTGCAATATACCCGGCCGACCCGCCATTAACCTGAAGAGAAAATAAAAAAAAAACGCGGCGACCCTCAAATGGCTTCGTAACCGGTAATGACAGGCTAATTAAGCTTCGACATTATCAATTACACCCAAAAGAACAGCGGAGCTAACAAACAGTAGAAACGCACCGCGAGCTCATTGATCCTTCGGAAGGAGGCTTCTGCTCAGGCAAGGAGTAAAGGAAATTGGAGCACAGATACTTAGACTGGTTCGAGAAGTTCTCGTGAGCAGTGGCGTGACCCGACCAGTTCACCTTGGGAAGCACTGCATCTCCCCCTGATTCACTGCGAAAAATCAAGACACGTACAAAAGTCGTTCCGTTGGTTCACCACAATACTCCATGAGAAATGGCCAAAGGAGAGCGGACATTACCTCATTGGCTCGTCCCGAGGCATCAATCAACATATTCGTCAGCACACGGGACTCGTAAGATTGACAATTTTGTGAGGATCCAAGCGCGACCTAAGCGGCAGAGCCTCCGAGAGCGATTCTCCGGTGAAGCGAGCGAGGAGGACTGTGACAAGCTTGCGTTGCTTCGCTGAGATTTTCGACGAAATCGACAGTGGAGAGAGAGAGAGAGAGAGAGAGAGAGAGAGAGAGAGGGCGAGAGGGAAGAGAGAGAAATTCGTAATGGAGAGCCCGCGATGAAGTGGCGGGATTTTAATTTTTCGCTCAATTTTTATATTTTTTACTGTTAATTAATAGGGAAAATTATCTTTCTTCCCCCAAACTATAGAGCCAGTGCACTTTTACCCTTCAAACTAATTTTTTGGAACATTTGCCCTGGTAGGTATAGCTAAAGGAGAATGTCCCTCCCGCCATCCATTTTTTTGGTGTGAACTCTAGTATTCGAAAGCCTAATTGGGCATCTTGCTGTCCCTTTTGTTGTCAAATTTATCGGAAAATTCATGTGCCATGCACATGACTCGTGAGGGAGGAAAAAAAAGAGAGAAATTCGAAATAAAAAAATAAAAAAGCATCATCTCTGACCCTCTTTTCCCACCTGACTGCTGCTCTTCTTCTAATGACCCTCACCTCCTTCTCCAACCTCACCAGAGGATATTGTCCAATGAGCCATCGTTATTGTTAACCTACCGAGAAAAGACATAGAGAACACAAAGAGAGATAGGTATTGAGATTGCCGATTGCCACAAGTCAAGTCCTCATGGTCAGGCCACTACCGACCTCGCGAGCATGTGTGTTCTTGTGCATGCGTTGGTAAGGGGGTTCGATGGCGACGTTCTTGAGCCTCAACAGTAGCTAGGGTGGTTCGCTAGCCAATACTCTCTAGCGAGGTTTGTGAGAAACGCGGGGTTCATCTAAGGGGAGGACCGTCAGAGGGGAAGGGGTAATCCGATAGGGTGATAGGGGGTTGGCAGGGAAAGGTCAAAAGGAGATGACAACTTCTTCTTTTTTTTTCCTTTCATAATTCGATTTTCTTTTTTTAAAAGTTTTTCCTGAGTATGTGCACAACACATGGTTTTCCCGTTAAAATTGACAGCAAAATGGACAACAAGGGGGACGACATTTTCCTCCTGCAATAATTTAAGGGGCAAAATACTCCCAAAAAATAGTTTGAGGGTTGAAAGTGCCCCTGCTCCATAGTTCGGGAGGGAAGGTAATTTTCCCTAACTTATATCTCTTTCATGCAATCTTTTTAAAAAAAAAATTCGTTGAATAAAAATGTTTTTTCTTTTTCGTAATTTTTTTCCTGGCATTTCCGTATTTTCATTTTGGTGTCCTAAGCAAACACAATAAAATAACTCATCAAGATTTTAATTTCACCCTTTGTTTATTTTTTTAGTTTCTTACCATGACAGTATTTCACATAATTTTCTATATTTTGATTTTAAAAAATCTATATTTAGTCTGCATGTGATTTAAATCGAATCGATTGTCCAAATGACTTCGTGGTTTATGTAGAAAAAAATGAAAACAAGCAGAATTTGGTTTATTACAAATTAATGCATTTATACTTCTTATTGGGATTTTAGTTTTATCTAAATAACTAATTATAGCTAAAAATACCAACGAATGAACGTTTTGAGTTGGACTCGCTCTCCCTCTCTTATTGCCCTCTCTCCTTATCCATCCTTTTCTCATCCTCCATACTCTCTAATTGATTCATTTTTTTCTTCATTGTGATCTCTCTTCTTCCTCAGAACACATCCGAATCGCAAAATCGCTCGACGGATTCATTTGGTCGATGAGGATGGCTGAACCCCGTTCGTCGAGCCCAACACATCTATACACCCTGTTGGGCCTCTCCGGTGGCAGCAGCAAGGCATCGAGCATCCTTGACATCTCTAAGGCGTACAAGTTCATCACCATGAAATGGCATCATGATCATGACCACAAGAATTCTACTTCGGACAAATTCAAGGTCAATCATTCAACCCACGACGCCGCCAAGGTACACTATAACATCACGTAACTAAAGAGCTTTTGATATATTATTACGGAATAGCTCTGAAATTTTTTATTCAAAATTTCGGATATTTCATATGATTGTTAAGGAAAAAGTGTCCATGAAAAGGAAAATATTCCGAAGTTCAATAGGAATAGCTTTCAAATTTTCTCACTTTTTTTTCATTTTTTTTGTGATTTTTGATAGATTTTTGTTTTTTTTGGCCACCATAGGAATCTAGCCGTGGGAAGAATGCAGAGAGGATTTCCAGCAGCGAGGACGCAACGACGTCGTGGGAGGCCAATGACCCGTCGTTCTACCACCGCCACAACCGCAGCGGCAGCTGCATCGATGACAGCTTTGTCCACCGCCGCTCCTCCTCCTTCCTCTCCAAGAGTGCCAGCCGACGGAGCCACACCCCTACGCCATCTTCCTTCTCCCGGACAGCAAGCCGCCGAAGCAACTCCGTGGCGGACTTCTTCAGCGGTGGCTTGGGGTCCCTCTCGAGGAGTGCAAGCCGGAAGCTGGGGCATGGCCTGTCGGAGCATCCCGAGGTGGCGGCCACCACTCCGACCACTCCTACATGGAGCGCGTCATGCAGGACACCGACGAGGATGATGTCGAAGGTGGGACGTGGGCCCCCCGAGGGGCCCACCACCCCGGCCAACGCTTCGAGGAGCACGTCGAGCGGCAAGACCAGGATGATGTCGAGGACGACGAGCAGCATCAGGGGAGGGAGTAGCACGGCACCGGAGGCCCCTGAGAGAGACACCACACCGACCGTGGCTTCAAGGAGCGCATCAAACAGCAGAATGCCGACGAGGACTATGCGGAGGACGACCAGCAGCGTCGGGAGAGGGAGGAGTGAGACACCGAGCATGCCCTCTGGCTCCGAGGCAATAACCGAGAGAGCCACCACTACGACTGCCGCTTCAAGGAGCACATCGACCTGCAGGACACCAACTAGGACTATGTCGAGGACGACGAGCAGCATCAAGATTGTGTACTCGCAGACGTCAGCAAGGAAGAAGCCACAACCGATCGAGATGAAACTCGAGTGCACACTCGAGGAGCTGCTTACCGGGTGCATCAAGAAGGTCACCATCACGAGAGACGTCCTTTCGGAGGCCGGGTATGTGTTTTAAACCTAATGACCGCCTGATAGTCGGATTAGTCAAGCGACTCTGAGCCGAACCTGGATAGATCATGATCTAACGTTGTATGTGATTATTGCATGTGCATGGGGCAGAGTAATTCAAGAGGATGAGACGCTGAAGATCAGCGTGGAGCCAGGGTGGAGGAAAGGTACGAAGATCATGTTTGAGGGGAAAGGCGATGAGAAGCCCGGTTACCTGCCGGCGGACATAGTGTTCGTGATCGAGGAGAAACGGCACCCTCTGTTCAAGAGGAGAGGAGACGACCTGGAGACCACGGTCGATATCCCGCTGGTGCAGGCGCTGACAGGGTGCACGCTCTCGGTACCTTTGCTAGGAGGGGATAAGATGGCCTTGAGCTTCGAGGAGATCATATATCCGGGATACAAGAAGGCCATCTCGGGCCAGGGAATGCCTTGTACCAAGGACCCGAGCCGGAGAGGTGAGCTGAGGATCACCTTCTTCGTCGAATTCCCTTTACAACTGAGCGAAGAACGCAGACTCGAGATTCGTAGTATTCTTAACAAATGTGATTCTTCGTAAAGAATTCCTATACAATGAAGAAGAGGGTATCTATTGTATTCATTGAGCGGCTTCTTATTGCACTTGGACCATGCTCTGCTACGATCCGGGCCAGGATGAGTATGCGGAAGCGGTGGCATGGCCTGGTGCGCTTTTGACTTTTCCTCCACACCGTCCATCGATCGGGAGTTTTGCGGTAGTCATCGAAGTAACCATTTGTGCGACCTTTAAATGTGTACGTATAATAATCCGACAGTGCAATGGGAATAGGCTGTTAATAATACACAAACCGACGAGGGATCATCATCGTCATTATTATCAACAGATCACAACAATAAAAGCTTACACAGGCAAAAGAAGACAGCGTTAACAACTAGCTGAAGTTTACGCACGCAGGCGCATCGATGATGCAGGTTGTTACATAAGAGCAGCTACGTACACCAGTTGCTAGAGGGACGGCAACGATGATGTCCAAGTGGATTAGCCTAGGGCCACATGAGTTTACGCGAATCCGGAGTAGGTCGCATGATTCCGCCCATGGCGTGGCCTACATGGTCCAAAAATCCGGGAACGTGATGGGAAATTGTTCCCCACGCATGTCCCAGCTGCAGGAGACCCCGCATTGGCTTACAGCAGGAAGCAATGCATCAAATCGACACCATTTATATTAATTCAAAAGCTTTTAATGAGTTCCATTTCGGTGGGGAGTAGGACCTTTAAGCAAGGGATAATCTGTGGCGCCATTGCCATCGGCGTTGTGGTCTCAGGCGGCGGCGGCTGCAGTGCCAGGGACGAATAAGTGCGGCAACCCACAGTGCCATCATTGGAGCAGCACTCGTGCCGGGGGAGAACTTGGAATAGCCCAGCTTCGTTCTCTTCATGAGTAACGGGAGGCATGAGTTGTTCTAGGTAAGAAGCAAATTTATAGTGACATCAGGCCAGGTTTTTACTGTGGTTCCTCTTGGAAAATTCTACGATACATGTTGTTGCAAAGACATCCAAACGAGGTTAGAATCGCGAAAAATCGGAAAAATAACGATACCAAATATATATGGTAAAACCCTCAGACGGAGGGAAATATCGACGGACAGAGCAGCAGAATCCAGTAGATTAAAAAATCGGAGATTACAACCAAGATATGACTCATGTTTCCCAAGCACCCTTACCAACCCAAACCTCACCGAGAAGAGTCTTTCCCGACCTCTTAATTCACTCACCATTCTCGCTCTAAGACTTTAGAGTTATAGAGAAAATATTCCCGAGAGATTTCCGAAAGATCTCACCTAACACTCACCGTCTCTAATAACATTGTACCCTTGACTACAAGACTCACTCCCTATATATAGATACAATACCCTAAATATCCTCTAGAATATATCCAAAATATCCCTAAATTACCTAGGAAGATTTATTCTTTAAGTAGATTCAGAATTACAACGAAATCGCACCAAAACGGAAATCAAATCGCAGGATTATCTTGTTCTCGGCCAAACTCACCATGGCAAACTTTGTTGATCGCCTCTATACTTTGTGTCGTTGCACATTTGGCATTTTCACCATGGTACGATTTGTTGATTGTTTCCTTTTCTTCGGTCGATTCTTCTTTCTTGTTTCTGGATCTTTGAGTCTTCCCGGCTTGACACGAGACACCTCTAACAATATATATATATATATATATGGTATAGAAGAATTGACACATTAAGTGAGCATTTGGATAACTCTACCTCCATAAAATAGAGACAAAATAGTTGGAGAAATTATTATTATAATAATAGCTAGGAAAAAAATGTGAGAATTTATTATGAAATTGGAGAAAATGACAAAAAAATAATAAATAGTTTGGAGAATTTAGTATTAAAATTTAGTTGTAATAATACTTTAAAAAAGTATGTAAGAGAATTTATTATTAAATTAATGAAAAAGATTAAAAAGAAAAAGAAGAAGAAGAAGAAGTCATGATTGCATGTTGAATTGATAGAAGAATAAATTAGAGTGGAGCGGAGTGGAGTGGAGTTGAATTATATTATGAAACCAAACAAAGCACATGTGTACTAATATTAACCCCTTACTTTATTATGAAATTAAATAAAAGTAAAAATATAAAATGTGTACAATATGTATATATAGTATTTTATTTATTTATTGTTTGCGGATATCTAGACTCCATAAATCACGAAAAAAAGGAATTTATGGCTCTACCGATATATTCTTTATTAATTGATTAATTAAAAGTTAATGTAGTCACTTTTATAATTTAAAATTAGAATATCCAAGCATTTGACTGAAAATGCTTTCATTATAGTTGAATAACTGAAACGATAAATCATAAAAATTAAAATTTGTTGCCTCAAACTTATAATTTTGACAAATTAATCTATTAGAACAACAAAATATTGTTGCTAACTAACTTAAAATAAAAATACTCAAGCACTTGACCCCTGAACATATTTAATATGCTAATTAATTCAATAGTCAATAGTTTATATGATTATTATATGCATGTATATGCATATGAATTGTATTTATGAAGTGGGTTGTCTAGGTACAATATGTGTGCATTATATAAATATATGTTTATATTATATTTATATCAAGTGAACCATATTAGAAGAGTTTCTTTTTTATATGTGTTTAAAAAATATTTCTAAGGTAATTATCCTAAAATAAAAGAAAAACTTTGTAATAATTAGGACCAATTTCCGTATTTTATTATATTTATATAGTTATAAATGAAGTCAAGTTAATTATACATTAGGAGGTTAACAAGCTGAGATAGAAATTAAAGCATGTTCAAAAATTAGATAAAAGACTCGAGAGAATATCAATCATATTAAAATCTTGTGCAAAACGTCCACATAAGTTTAAAAAATAAGCAACAATGCACTTATATTAAATGATCAAGATGTCGTACTTGATTATGTTAAAAGCATTACAATATATAAACATTTATTTTTATATGAAAAATATTTGTATTAAATCATGCATGTCTCTTCATTCCTAATAAATGAAGAAAATGACGCTAACAAAGGTAAAAATAGAACCGTGAAACATATAATCAAGTATAATTTTTTTTTTTGTGACAAGGGAGGTCCATGAACATAATACATGAAATAAAGCATTAAAAATTATATATTGATTATAAGTAGTTTTACTAATTTTGATTAATAACTTATGAAAAACTCCCGTGCAATGCTGGATGAACACTAGTTGTATATATGGCACATACATGTATTTAATGGCTGCGATTTAATCTTCAAATTTCAAATATGAAAATTCAAAAAATTTCAATGGTTGAAATTTTGAATGTATGGTACATATACCTTCAATCGCATGTATTGTAGACCAATTCAGAGCTAGGTAACTATCTTCCAATTCCACACATTGATGTTATGTTGGTTTTATGTCATGGATGCGATTAGACCTCCTTTCCGGAGAGTGTCCCCAGTTTAACATTTTTGCTACTAACTCCCAAAGAATTTGTTGCTCAACCAATTAGCTACACGATCCAACCGATTACCGACCGAGGCTCGTACGAGACAATTCTAAAGTTAGATGATCGTCCAAGTCTACACAAGATTTGTATTCCGTGGGAACGAGAACATTGACTATCCCAAGTCTCATGTTAAGTGAGACCCAATTAATTTGAGATATCAGAATCAGACCACCGAGGGTGGCATGGTAGTTAGCCTTAGACCGGTTGCTCGTACGTCTCAGTTTCCAATCACCTCCCCTTGCGTTCACAATTCGGGGTAAAAAGCCATTTACCTAATCATCAGCGACTGTAACAGTAGCATTCTTAAGCTGTGCATTTCAAATTCATGCCTTTCTTCCATGCAAAGCATCCCGCATATTCATCTATATGATCTCAGGGGCCTCACTTCTTCACTGGCGGGGGAGGACGTTGATTGGCAAGAAATGGAACCTTCACTAGTTTCCCGGTAATGCCATCTCCAACGACGACGTTGCTACCCTCTGAAGCAGCTTGCCTCTTGATGTAGCCTAACCCGAAGTACCCTGATTCTTTTCTCCCTAAGGTACAGCTCGTCAGCTTCCCCACCTAAGTAGGGTCATGCAGCGTCAGCTCCTTCCGATTCTTCAATATATGACGAATGGTAGAGTGGACATTTATTTATAAAATAAATGGATTGCCCTCCCAATTGCAGAAGATCAAATGCTCATGTACCTTTTTACCGTCAAGCGTAATAGGGCTCTCAGGTTCCGCTGGTGCAGATAGATAAAGACCCCATAGACTCTGCTTGATCCCATCGTATGTGATTAGCCTAGATATAGTTTCTTGCCCCTTGTAGCAACCTGCGATTTCATAGTTATGTCAATCTTCTTGATTTCCTTAATTATTTATATTACTAAACAGGAAATATGTATACCCTTGTCCAGCGATATCGAGTTCCACAGACCCGCTTCTAGAACATTGAACTCTTTTGTAAGCTCTTTTCCAGGGGCTGGTCTACCTGCAAAATAGAAATTCAGGCCGTCGATGTGGAAGCAAGAGGCAACTAGCAAAGGATAGTATAGGATGTAGATTCTCATGATAACAGAAATCCTCACAAGTCACAAAGAAATTACCAGTTAGAAAAACGTGACATATTTACATTGCATCGTTTCTCCTCTATCCAATACTTGCAACTTTACTCCAAATGGCTAGATGAATTGTCTCTTAAGGCACTTAAAAGGTCATTTTATCAAAAATCAACCAAAATTCCAAAATTAATCGTTATGAACCTCGCAGAATCCTCAATCTTTCCCATGCATTAGATCCCATTGGTGTGGCACCACGAGACAAAAGAATATCCCACACTGATGAGGCAGCAGCAGGTGACATTAACATGGAAAAACCTTCTTCAGAAATCAGGTTTCCCACTCCAATGGTAACTGGCATTCCATTCACCTGAAACCATAGAAATCAGACTATAAGTAAAAGTCCTCTTCAGATGTGTAGACCTCCAATATTTCAAAAAATTGAACCGTGATCTTTCATTATATCTCAATCTACTTCCACAACTTGAATCATCAACAATGGAAAAGTTAATTCAAGGGTGCCATTCTCAAATGCCCATATAGGTTGAAATATGTCTCATCTTTCAACTGTTGAGAGATTCAATTGACAAGAATAAAATCCTCTTGCTTTTGCCAACGTGCATGCTAACCTGATGCTTTGACATCAATGCATCCGCGAAAATGACATCTAACATGACCTATCAGCATAGAACATTTATGAAGCTTACACTATAATGTTTATGTGAACCGTACGGTTGTCCTGCAAGATCCCCGAGATTCAAATCCTCCATAATCTGTTTACAAGTAATGTTGTAAACAAAAAGGGCAATCAAGTTCAAAGCCTGTGAAAAGCAAAAATACGAAAGAAAAACAGAGTTGATAATAGCATACTTGGCTGCTCTTAGATCCTAAAAGGACAAAGAAGGATGTCTGCTTGGTAATATCTTGGATCTCGACCTTGTCAGCAAAAAATATATACCTATCCATGCAAGAGCGAGAAAATTCAAATCAAATATCCAAGAAAAACATGCCATGGAAAGTTCAGGCATTTAAACTACGAAAAGGTCGTTATGTACAATTTAATTAGACCATCCAATCTAGCACAAAAAACGACGTACTTGTTGAGCGTTTCTACGATGTTTTTACAGGTAACTGGAGAGACCACTAAAGTAATTGCATTTCTCTGTACAAGGAACACCAGTGAAACTCCGGAGAATAAGAACCATGAAGTCACATGCAAACAGAATTGTCTCTAAGTTTTACCATGACCCATGCATGAGCAATATCGATCGTACGAGCTGTTGGTGACACAAAAACAGTGTCGCATCCCTATAAAACATATGGCCGCATCAGAAGATGAGATTGTGGCAGGGTCTAAAGCGATAAAATTACACGCTGCTTTGTGTGAGTTCAACTTGCCTGTCCTTCACGAAGGCATTCAAAATTGGCAGTACTCTGGTTGTGAAGAAATGGGACACGATCTTCTCCCCTGACTTCACGTGGATATATGGCATCAAGGAGAAGATTGAATAGAAAGCACTAGTGAACTAGAAGGCACAATTCAACTACATAAATGAATGCACACAAGTGTACGACACATGTCTAGCCTAAGGCCCATCAAACAGAATGGGAATTTCTCATACCTCTTATGCGTCCATAATGTGACAAATCCACAACCTAGACCATAAGACATATGAAAATCAGTTAAACGAATAGAATCAGCAAAAATGCAGGTTGAACTACCATATAAATTCCCCACTTTTCTTAAGGCAAAACCTTTCGACTGCAGTTCATTCATCAACGAACTCTACTGCCGATCCCACAGTATGATGTTTAGCTAATTGATGCAAAGAGAAGGCTGAACAGTCGAGGTATCAAATTCCAAATGTCACATTGGGAAAATGGTTCTCTGGAATTCGAACAATTGCGATTTCCTGATGTTTTAGATTTATTCATGGAGTGGAGAAGAACAATTGGTTGCTATACGTAACAGCAAATTCGAACAGCTCTCGGCAATCGAAAGCGAGAGGATGAAGTGCTAGCGACGATAATAATCATATAAAACAGGACTGGCCACAGAGTCACAGACCGCAACACCATTATCTGCTGCATACAATGCTTCATCATCATTATCATAGGTTTCGACAATCCCATCTTCCGAAACCTTCGCCCCTGCAACCACCGCGGTATCCTGCCAATACAATTTCAATAGAACTGTCGAACTTTTCCATCACTCAGCATTTCACGTTTGTTGCGAATACCCAAGTTCGCACTCCAGTTAAGAAGGCATGAGAAGAGAAAGAAGAGCTTACGACTACATCGTGATCGATTGGGGGAGGGGAGAAGTCGAACGGCGCAGCCGCAACTGAGGAGAACCGTCGGTTCCTCCAGCTCTTTGGTTGAGACCGGAGAAGACCTTCGGGAGAGAAGACACATGGCGGACTGATGACACGGGTCAAGGAGGAGATCATTCTGGAGTGGATGAAGGACGGAGAAGGAGAGGAAGTGGAGGCGCCACACGGCGGCGGCGCCCAAATTGCCGCCATTTCCGGGTACGGGGAACTGAGCGACGGACTGTCTGAGCAAGTGCTTCAGTTAGATGATACCGTTGCCGGCTGGCGATTCTTTGAAATTCCGGTTATACCCTCCAATCCTTTTTTTTTTCCCTTCTTTTTTAGCATCGAAAAATTTAGTGAACTCCGACTAAATTTAATTCGAACAAGATAACCGTAGGCCCACTTAGCGGTAAATCTCTTGACGTGAGAATTTTTCATTTATATGACTCAAATTTCTATGTTTCTATACTAACAAAAATTTAAGGCCCTGTTTGGTTACTAAGTTAAAATCACCATGATTTTAACTTTAACTTTAACTCTACACTACACGACAAAACACACATTTGAAAAGTCAAACTGGTGGGGCCCATATCTTATTCAAACACACAATCTCATTATACACAATTATCTATTACATCCATTCATTTTATTTATTATCGACTTCATCTTGTTTCCGCTTGCCATATTGCATCTGCAATACGGTTACGTAATGCATCCATTTCCCTGCTTCTCATGTTTACGTCAACCCGATCTCCAATTAGATGTGGAGGATTTCGGAATTCATCGTAATATTGCCATGCATTTCCATGCTCTGCGAATAATCTGTCGTGATAATTATTAAGCCGAATGAAATTATGCAATACGAAGCATGCAAGAGTAATTTGTCCTTGGCAAACCGGGCCGTAATTTGGCATTGACCGCAGTATGGCAAATCTGCTCTTCAGCACCCCAAAACACCGCTCGATAACATTACGAACGGATGCGTGTCGCTGATTGAATAACTCTTTCTCCGTCGTTGGTGGTGTGTCGTCATTAAAGTCACTGCGATAGTACCTCTGCCCTATGTAAGGAGCCATATAACCGGGAATATTGGGGTATCCAGCATCAACAACATAATATTGTTCTGCAATATTATAAATATTGATCTAATATATAAGAGTTGTAAAATGTAATTATGGAAATACATACGCGATTGACAACAAAACATGCGATATGAGTAAGAACTTACCACCATATGGAGCGGGGAATGTCTGCAATGTAGTGGCATCGGACAAAATTCTCGAGTCGTGAGCCGAACCCTCCCATCCAGTCACGACATGTGTGAACATCATGTCATGCGAACAAGCGGCGAGAACATTTTGCGTAATCTCGTTATTTCGATCGCGATACGCACCTCTCGCCGATGAAGGAACAGTAGCCGACACGTGTGTTCCATCGATTGCTCCAATGCAGTTCTACGAGAATAATGGAAAGAATACGAATTACAAATTAATTGGAAAACTTAACTGCCAAATTAATATCTCATTCTACAGCTCATACCTTAAAGAATGGGTACCATTTTCGGCATCTCTGAATTTCAGGCTGCACGTCAACGTTCCTCCGTCTTATGTATGTTGGTGACAATGAATGAATTCCTCTAACTATTACCTTGATGAGCCGTGACACCGTCTCCTTAGAATGCTGAAAGCGTTCGGCAACCACCGACAATCGCGTACTATGTCCAACAACCATTAAGAACATGCCGACCATTTCCTCGACGGTTGTACCTTTCCTTGTATTTCTGATTCTACAGTTTGCCCTTAGCGTATCGCACAAGTTATGAAATACGTGAGGGTGCATCCTGAAATTCTCAAAACACCTTGTGTCGTTGGCAAGAACTTCCTCTATGTAATGTCTACCTTGTAGCGTTGAGGTTCTACAAGGAATGTTGCGCGGGACATGTTGTTCGGCCGCTGCACTCTCAA
Source organism: Punica granatum (assembly GCF_007655135.1). Lineage (NCBI taxonomy): Eukaryota > Viridiplantae > Streptophyta > Magnoliopsida > Myrtales > Lythraceae > Punica > Punica granatum. Next base: position 5,765,165 of record NC_045130.1, read on the forward strand.
GCGCAAGATAAATCCACATAAGCTCATTGTCGTAATCTTCTTCATCACTTGGTTGAGTTTCATTTCGTCGTGAATTACCATGTCTTGGCATCGTGCCTTCCTTTTTGCTCAGCGGACTATAGTGAGAAACAAAATGGCATCAACTACGTAAGTTGGATTTTTACGGTGAAACGAATCAAGTTTCAACCACTGTATACGAATGCAAGAAATTATGCACAAACAAAATAGACAAATAGCACAGCATTCACATATAACCAAGTCAAACAATCAAAGCAACGTACTTGTACACACAACAAATATAAAAGGGAAGTGTTTATTAATGTCATAGCATTTAAACGATACGAAATTACGATAGAGTTGAGGATGCATAATGCCCACTCAAGGGGCAAAAAGGCGACGAACCCATGAAAGCCTTGTATCATCGAGCAAGCACATGAACATACGCCTTGTCTGCTCATCCTTTGCTAGACAATCACTGGCCCCGAGGTACTCTTCAATGGACAGTTGTGGACGCAAAACATTCAGTACAACCATCGACTCCTCGATAGAACCCGGAGCTGGTTTCGGAGGGCTCGTCACAGATTTACTTCTCTTCGATGTCGGAGGGGTACAAATTCTCTCCTTCTCCCTTCTGCTCATATTGCACTTCAACATGTCGAGGCACTCTTGCAATCGGGAGTCAGCGTTGGAACTCCTTCTACGCACTTGCCGACGGGACGCTGTAACAACAGGTTCGGCAACCTCATGGACCGGGTCATCACTATCGCCGGAGCCCTCTTCAAGATTGACTGGTTCTTTTCCCCGATTTGCCGCTGCTGCTAGGAAGTCTTCTTCCATGCGTGCATAAGTTTCTGGGCTCTTTGGTGGTTCTGCAGACGAAATTCGTAACACACCTGTTGCTGTCTTAGATCTGAACAACTCATTTAATGAGTTGTAATGCTTGAAGCCTTTTGCTTGGAAACTCTTGAACCCACTGTTCTTCTGCATGTAAATAAAAATGAACAGTTGCACAGTAAAGACTTACACTAAAAACATACAAATTGGAAATCATTAGTAAGTCAGGTTATTATTACTATACCTTAATAAATTTGTCCCACGCATGAGCACTCGCCTTCACCGTGTTGGTTGTCTCATCCCAACCGACACCAGTGTGCGAAACAAGCTCAGTGAACTGCGTGTATTGGGTCCGCAGCCTGCGAAGCTTCTGCTGCAACTTCTTGCTGCCGAGAGTGGTGCCTAGAAATTGCTCTTCCAGCTCCTTATTCATTTGTTACCAATCCTTTCCTTTCCAAGATGTAGTATGCGTCCTTGTGAACTTCTCGAGCAACACGTCAATGAAAGCACTCTCCAATGCATCTGTCTACTCAAGTATTCCATCACCCTTGGGGGCCATCTCTTTCTAAATGCTGCAGCAAAAACTTACAAAGCCACGCACGTAACTACCATTATGAAACCACGAACTGTTAAGCGCAAATATCAGTCCAATGCAGTAAATATCAGATTCACACACATCATCGAACAAATTCAGTACAGATCAGAGAAACAGAGCTGCAAATACAGAGCAGAGCACAGATGCAGTAAAAATAAATCGAGTCAATCGAACTATTCATACAGACGCAGATTTCTGTACTGCATATCATCGAACAAATGCAGTACAGAGCACAGAAACAGAGCTGCCAATAAATCGAACTTTCATACAGACCTGCTCGAACAACAAGCAAAGTGAAATCAGAGTTAAAAAAAACAAACCAACTGAAACCATTCTGCACTGCAACAATTTTCGATCAGTACAATTTCTGTACTGCAATTCATCGAACAAATGCAGTACAGATCATAGAAACACATCTGCCAATAAACCAAACTTTCATACAGACCTGCTCACACAACAAGCAAAGTAACATAAAAAGATTAAATTTTGTAAAGTTTAAGCGATGAATAGAAATATGCGCACTTTAATTAATGTTATTAATAATAAACAGTGAACAATATTCCCCATTGAAGTACACTTTGAAGCTGCCAAATGCTTCCTAATCAGTCAGAATGCAGGACCTTAACACAAAAAGACAACCGCATTCTCAGCACTACTAAAGATGCCAATAATTATTGTAGAAACTCTGGACATGATGCTTATATTTTTACAAGCTATGAACTTCCAGTAAGTCGAAGTTGATTCCGATCACCCCATTACCTATCTAAAACAATTGCATCAGAGCATAAGTGCATATGAACTACTATGAGCTGATTCCTATATGGGCCGTTCTATGATTTTGTATGCAATCAGAGTACAATCAAGAGAATATATACAATCAGGAGAATATATCCAAAAGGCCTTTGAAAGATTATATCCAATCAGTGAAATTTGAGTTCAACAACAGACAAACGAACTGAAGCGTGCATAAGTTACAACTCTTTTCGATCAGTACAATAACTGTCAAACTGCATATCAGATTCACAAATGCAGTACAGAGCACAGAAACAGAGCTGCCAATAAATTGAACTTTCATACAGACCTGCTCGAACAACAAGCAAAGTGAAATCGAAGTTTAAAAAAAAAAACAAACCAACTAAACAATCCGTAAGATATCTGCTCTTCAGATACTCTATTTTCTCACAAACATTTCATCGAACAACTAATGTACAGAGCACAGATTGTGCTATGTGTTAAGCAACAAACGGCGGTAATAAACAACAGGTTCGGTCACATGAAATTGGTCCAACAAATTCACAAAGATATCTGCAATTCAGAACACAATCCAACGGAAATTAACAAAAAAATCGAAGAATTATTCGACCCTCAGTAACGGCAGTGACATTCTCCAAACCCTAACCTGGAATTCAACGATACAATTCAAATTGGACAAGAAATAGGTCGCAGAAATTACCTATAATGTCGATGTGGGTGTTGGAACTGAGCTCAGCCACTTCTTAAGAAGAGAACTTCCTCTGGTAGGGGACCGACTTTGTTCGTAATAAGCGGAAGATGCACTGCCGACACAATTCTTGGCAGAGGTAGGTGTAGGGGCTACTCTTTCTCGCAGACGACAAGCACAGTAGAAGAGATTAGGTGTTATTAAGCTTGAGATGTCGAGCAGAGGAGGAAGAAGGATGGGGGGCCGGCGTTGTGTCGCTGGAGAAGACGGTTGCAAAGGGGGGGGCGGTCCTCTGTCTTTTGCTTCAGAACCCTGAAAGTCAATTTCGATCAGATGAAGGGCCCACAACGGTAAATTTTTACTTTTGTCTTCTTCCTCAGTTAAAATCAAAGTTAAAGTTACGTTGACTTTAACTCCGAATCCAAACGGCCCGTAATAATTTTAAATTGAAAAAAAAAGAGTTTGGATAGTAGGCAATCACATCAACTCAATCCCTAGCGGTATTTAAGTCGACATAGCTACCCTCAGAGTTAGCAGCCCACTAAGTTTGCCAGCGATAAGTGGGAGACAGCTTTTACGAACTAGGTCAAATTTGGATTACAATCTTATAGTGAACTTGTTTTGACACTCGGTTTAACCAAAATTAGAGACATATCGACCACCACTAACGGCTCTTTGTTGCCATTTCTTGAGTTTTCCTTTTGCAGTTGAGCGAGCACTCTGTTTCCGGTCCGACGATTTATTTATGTTTCAGAGAATATTTGGAAATCAAGTTCAAAAATAATTTTAGGTGAAAAAGAAAAAAAAAAAGGAAGAAGAAAAGCCAAATGGGCCTCATTATTGTCCAGATGGGCTATGGGCTTGTTGGATCAACCCGATCCAATAACGGCCCGCATATGAGTCTACATGGCTTGAAGCTTCTGTTTACTGTCTCCTGGAAAGGATAACGGATTTCCTAACATTCCCACCACAGAAAGAAGAGCAGAGCCTTCCATCATTCTGGGAAGTGAAGACAATGGTCCCCCTCGGAGTCTGTAAGAGCCATTACCGGTCGCCTTTCCTCTCCGACGTCTTGGACGTTCAGAAGCTGAACAAGGCTCGGAGCAGTTCATGGCGCAGCAGTAATCAGGTCGTGTTGAGAAGGAAAGGGCTCGTGGTGAGAGGTTGCACCGGCGAGAATCAGCAGGAAGAAAAGAAAAAGTTGGAGAGACGGACCTTCCTGACAATGGAAGAAGCAGGGCTTGTTGAAGCCTCCGGGCTCAGCACCCATGAGCGCTTCCTTTGTCGATTAACGGTACTATACTGCTATTGTGGTATTACGCTTGTAGTCATAAGAGTCCAATCAAGAATCACCTGATGAGTAAAGTTCGGAAATGATCATAAGGAAATGGGATGACACGCTTTCTGATCCTTTAACAGATATCGTCGCTGAACCTGCTAAGGGTGATAGCGGAGCAAGAAGGTTGTTCGATAGAGGAGCTCAACGCTGGGAGGCTATGCGACTGGTTTCTCAAGGACAAGCTCAAGAGGGAGCAAGACAGCGACTCCAGTGTTCTTCAATGGGATGATTCCGAATTCCAATTTTGACCTCTTCGTTTCGTTTTATCTGATCAAATGTTTCAGTCTCTTTCCGGGCATCAAGATCTTCATACTCTTCGGTATCTTCTGGTTCTTGCCTCACAGATACTATCCCGTTAATCAACGGAGAAAGGTTCTACGAACTCAAGGGCTAATTTATCTACACTAGAACAGCGTATAACACAACATGTTATCTTCTTGGTAGAAGATGAAACAAATCGAGATGATTTCTGTTTAAGTCTTAAACTAGCTGACAGATAGAAGCGGAAAACACAGGGGGGTCATATAAGCACAAAAAGGCAGACAACGATCATCACCATCAGAAAAGGCTGCACCGGCATCTCCATTGGACTTGTTCAAGCTTCCGCTGTCGGCAAAAGGGCTCCGATAGAGCACAAATACTGGTGAAACTGCAAATAGGTTTTAAAAACTCTCAATCAGCGGAAACATAATAAGGTTGAATACAGTCGTAAAAGAAACAGTCATCTTCAGCTCGTATGTGTCTTGTGTGAAAGAAATGCAGAGAGAGCACCTCTTTCATAACTTCTTCATTTTTGTGCAGCAATTCTTGCTCTTTAGCCGCACAGGATTCCTTAACGGTGTTTGTTCTTGAAGTTATAGCATCCACCTATTAAGATGAAGCAGAGAAATGCTGAAATGTTTTGCACAATATCCTACTAATGCTCTTCACCATGTCAAAGGAATTCCCCAAAGTGCAGAAACTACCTCTTCAAGCACAGCTTCGACCTTCCTCTGCCTTAGCTCAAGCTCATGCCTCCTTGATTCCATCTCCAGCTTCACATTATTTAGCTCCTGATTTGCCTCCTCGCACTTAGCATCTCTTTCTTTTTCTAATGTCCTTCTCAGTTCATCCAAATGCTCCACTGGAAGGGAAATTTTTGGATCAGCTAAAGGAATAAAATGGCAAATCATCAATCAAAATATCATCCTAGCATGGAGTTACCTCTCCCCTGCAATTCAACTAATTTGGCATCCAGCTGTTTGTCCAAGACTCCCTCATCACTGAGCTTTGCTTTTAGAGCCTTCACATCTTTCTCAATCGTTTTTGCAGAGTTTGCCTATTCAAAACACAGCATCTCTTCCGTTGACTAGATAATCGTTCACAACAAACTAAGGACTGATTGTATAAGATGCAGGCAAAAATTACCTGTTCTAGTATCTTTTGCATCTGAGTCAAGTGCTTGGACATTTTCTTATGAGTCTGAATAGAGAAAAGAGAGCGAATCAGTTATCGCAACTGCCAGTACAATACAAATCCTTGACTGGCACATGCTTAACAACTATCAGCGACCGCACTGAATGAAATAGATGTTAGTTCGTTAATTTTGAGATGCAATACTAGCCAAAAACAGCAACATAAACAGAAAAATCCAGCAGGTTTCAAAATTAGGAAACACATATTTATTGCATTCTCTTTCTTAGATCAAGGGTCAGTGTTTGACCAAAAAAATGCACATCGCTCTATGATATTCATTTTATAATACCTTTGTATAAATCTCTAGGACTGCATTCTTGTCTTCGAATGAATCTTTTGCCAATTTTGCAGCATTAATTGCCTCTTGACGAGCTGACTTTTTCTCCTCTAAAGCCCTCTTCACACCGTCACATGAGAAAAACAGTTGAATGTTATCTAAGCAGAGAAATGAATGAAAATCAAATGGGGCAAGAGCAAGAAAGAAAATCCATACCACAAATTGCCTAAATTAAATGACAAACCTGCAGCTTGTCAGGAGACTGAACAATTTCTGATCTTAACATCGCATTTTCTTGAACACTTTGTACCAGGCTATACTCTGCACTAGAGATCTGCGTGCACAAACAAGATAAATTACTGGCATAAATCACAAGACTGCAGGTAGATGAACAGCAGCCAAAACAACTGAAGCAAAACATCTACAGTCTGTGAGCAAAGAAAGCACGATACCCTCCTAGAAAATAAAAGGGAAAGATTAAAATCAACCAAAGATATCCAATTTACTACGTGAACGGCTCAATCACCATATCTGAAGAAATCTTTTGTTTCTAACAGTTAGCAAGAGTTTCGAATTGTAGTTTGGACATCAGCAAAACCAACAAACATCATTTCCACATGACAGTCATTGATGATTCTGGTCTCACCTTCTCATTTAATTCTGCTCCTTGGTCCTTCAACTTTCGGTAAGCAGTTCTCAGGGACATCTGCTGATTGTTGAGTTCTTTCACCTTCTGATTAAGCTGTCTGATGTTCACTTCCAGTTCCTGAACTAGAGGCAACTCCTGTTCTCTGGCTTCATTATTTTCTGCAATCTCAGCATTCAACTGCAATAGAAGCTTCAATGAAGATTTCTACTTGGTTGAAGCTGTCAGAGTTTGTTATACAATATTCCCAAATTCACCTGGGATATTTTGTCCTCGCACTCTTTCTGCTGTACGTCAAGATCATTCAACTCCTCTATAATAGGTCTTATGAGGTTCATCTTGTTGTCTCTGTAAACAAAGGAAACTGTCAACCGATGTACGTGCATGTAATGGCAGGAGTACTCTCCAGAAGAAGCCATTACATAACTTCTTTACCAAAGGTGAACGCAGATAAACTAACAACTAAAGCTAAATTAATCAAATACTTACTTGTGGAAACAGAAATTTAGAATCGCACTGACAAAAATCTCGGTCCTGTCAGCATCAGGCGTTGTGAGATCTTTCAGAGTAAATTTCTTGGGGCATTCCAAAGAAGCAATCAACTCCCTGATTTTGCTGCAGAGGTTCATTCTTCGCAGTGATTCCACGTGGAAGTCCGGGTTCTCAAGCCGCTCCAGTGCAGCAAACTCCATCTGCCCGTCCTCCCTGTCAAAATCAGGTAACTGAGTATAAACTTCGAAGAGGAAAATGATACGAAATCATGGAAGATAAAGACCCTGATGGAAGCCAACTTTAACAAATATAATTCAGTTCTAAAAATCTGATTTTCAAGTAATCACACAATTCAATAGAACAAAGGGAAATCCCCAGATCAAAACCCTGAACATGCTTACTTAAGTTCGAACCGATTTGTCGATTCAAAATCTGGGGTTTGTGCATATAAGAAGAATTAACAACGCGGTGTCGACATGCGCCTGGCCAATACCTAATAGCAGCTTCCATTTCCTACTCAACAATGCCGACACGGAATCTAATCAAATTCTCTGCCCTAGCTTCAATTGCATCTTCAAACCAGTTCCCAAGCGATAAGCTGAACTCAAATCATAATAGAGAGCCGAGATTAGAGCTCCAATGGAGGCTGAAAGGGGAGAGAGAGAACTCACTCTTGGAAGAAGTCGAGGTAGACGAGGAGCTGGGTGTAGAGGTCGGAGACGAAGTCCGGGCTCGGGTCGGCGAGGTGGCGCTCAGTGATGTTGGGTATGATTTGAGACTCCGTAAGAAATGAGACTATCTCCGACCTCGTCAGCCTCGGGTACTCGAACCTCGACATCGTCGCCGGCCGCCGGAGCAACTGAGACTGACGAGCGTCCCGGGAGAGAGAGAGAGAGATTTCCCGCCTGAAACTGCAGTTTCAGTTCGAATTTCGAGCCGGCTCTTATATACTTGCACAACAACCAGTCCGGTTCAACCCAGCAAAAAAAAAAAAACTAATGCGGTTCAATGCTATCGATTCCGGTCTATTGACGGCCTGGACCGGTTATGTTTATTTATTTATTTATTTAACGAGGGGTATTGGGATTTCACCCAACTAGTCCCTGGTCCAATGAATTTCCTGCAGCACGCAGGACGGTTAAACTGGGTTCGTTGATCTAGCAGGTGCCCGATGGATCCCACGATGTCCACCTTCCCACTACCCCCTACCATATACATAACCTTGGCCGATGTGTCCGCAGTGTAAGTTGGGCCCAGCGAAGCACCGGCATCCAGTCTCACCCACTGGACACTCAGTTCCACAGTTGATGTCCGGTCTTTGAGGATCGGCCTTCCGACGATGGCTTTGGTTGTGGCCAAGTCCCCTATGCCATTATGAGGATACAACTTCACTATCAACTGGTGCGGCTGGCTCTTGGTGAGCTCGGTGACTTCCTTTGTGTCCGTATTGTAGGGGAGAAACCAGCCAGGATGACTTGGGAGCCAGCCAGGAAGAAGTTGGTGATTGTTCTGGGAATATAGGCGCTCGAGGTGTCTCCTGGGAAGACGATAACCAGGTCGGAGTTATCTCGGCCGTTGCTGAACCACCAGGAGATGGAACCGAGTGGCGAGTGGTACTGGGATCATATCTCCCTTCGTTAGCTTCATCACCCTCTCTTCGGACGATTGATCAGGCAACAACATCCCGACAACACCGCAGGTGCCTGCAAGAGATAAAAATCTTGAAAGGTTCCCGACTGACTTGAACTGGGCATGAAGCAAAGCAAAATAGCAGCATTGCAAACCTGGTTCCAAGAACAATCCACAGGGTCCACAGATATAGCAAGAAGTATGAAATGGAAAATAATGAACCATAGAGAGAAAATAATGCCCGTGGAAATTGAAACTGAAGCCTCTGCTTCCAAGTGAAATTGCCATGTCGCTGCACTACATCCTTTTGTCCTAAACAATATAGCGACCTCTTAGAACAATTAGCAGAGTGCACCACATAGTGTATGTATGTAATTAACAGTATTATGTCCTGTGGTGCGAACACTCTTTATCATTCAGTTGTTTGAACGATAATTTATATGTGAATTGCGGTCACCTTGGAGTACAATCCCGACTTTGGAGGAATCGGAGTAATGATGCAATGCAAGCCCAAATGGGTGCAGAACAAAATTGCGGCGCAGACCTATAATCGTAGATTCGTCCGGCGACCGAGCGAAGAAGGAGCCACCCTCGCCATCCAATACCTCCACCGGCGGCATGGTCAGCAACTCCATCTCGATTGTTTACTTCGCGTAAACGTGCCTGTTTTTACATTAATTCAGAAGTAAAGATCCATAGGGCAGGGGGTGTGGTGTTTATATACATACATATATATATATATATAAGGCAAGGGACGATCACCGGGACCATAAGATGAGGCACTGTGCCCTTATCTAATTCATTGAAGGTGCGGTCCTCGACCTATATTCATTTTTCAGGTTCCACAGGCTTCGATCGGGAATTCTCGCACTAAGTTTATCATTCCTGGATTGATTGATCGACAGCTGATGTAGCAACCTGTGCCACATAATCGGCATTTTCGTGAGAGCAAGTTCAATGTTTGGCACTAAGATGAGTGCCAATGTGGGCCCCTTCCTTACCACATCAGCGCCACGTGGAAAGTATTGGCACCGACGTCCTCATTCACAAATTCACTCCATTTGGGTGTCAATGGGGACCCACACAACTATTTAATCTTTTAAAACTAATTATGTTAATTAAAATAATTAATTAACAATTTTAAATAAATGAAAAAATTAATTCAATACATTAATTATATTAAATAAAAAAATTATTTAATTAAATAAATAAAACTTAATAATAATAAATATTACCATAATTACCACGATTAATTATATTTACCCATAATTTTTTTGACAATATTATCTATTGCATCATGTTGCAGTTCATTTGTGTTTGATGTGACTGCAGGAAGCATGTCCCTCTCTCATTTTTGAGTTTCCAACTCGAGCTCCTTGTCCTTGAGGGTCTGGTCCTTATCCTCGAGGGCTTTCAATTCATTTAAGAAAATCTTTTTTGACTTGCTTGTTCGGAATGTAATGCTTCCACCTCTTCCTCGAAAGCAAGTCCAATGGCCTTCAATTTTCCCTTATTCTGCCTCTTCGCTACTTTGTTGCCTTGAGGACGACACAGTGGAGACTCCACAACTACTTCCTCGATTGTCGTTGCTTCGGGGTTTGACAAAGTCAGGTACGTCCCGGAGGCAGTTGTCTTAGCTCGCTTTGAACTTCCACCATCTGTGTCAGGAACTTTCCATTGTTCGTGGTGTTTGAGGATATTCTAGTGCCTCTCAAAAGTGAAGTCCTTCGTATGCTTTACTGACCAGAGTGTACGCACCAAATCCATTGCGTTGTCTTCATTCCACCCGCTCTGACGTTGACTATTTGCTTCTCGGTAGAATCCCATGAAATCTTTGACGACCGAGCAGATGACGCACCACCGTTTCTTCATCGTCATTATTTGTCTGGTCCACGAGGCTTGCCGTTTTGCTTGCAATAGTTTACACCCAATCCCAATACACACCGATCTTTTGGTCGGTGCCCTTAACATGATCATGCGACGTATATGTGAGTATAACTCTTATCGTATGGTATTTACTTGAGATTGATCATATATATATAGGTGAAATTACCGACTGATCAATTTCGTATTCATCTATAAATTCTTATGCTCAGAAAACACAAATTGGATTGTCAGTTCAACGTCTAAAATATTTCCATGAGAGTAAGCAGATCAGTGTGCTCGCCAAGAAGCTCATGAAGTACGCAGTTTATAGTTCGGAGCCCCTTCTCTTAATTAATCCTCTCGACCAATGAATATCTATGTATGAATTATACATATAACTGTGTGTGCCTGTCTCATTTTTTATTGCAGAGTGCGGATGAAATTGGTAGACAAATGGTTAAAGTCGACTCATGTTCCTTATGGTTATAATTTAAGAAAGTGGTCTGATGATGCTCCAACTGAGGAAGCAGAAGAACATCCTATGGCGGAGATTCTCCCTGTAATACATACATAATTACAAACATCATATATACATATATCTATATGTGCTGTACATATTTTAGAATAATAGAGGGCTTGTGTTTCAATTAATTTGTTGATGAAGTTCATCTTTCCAAATTTAGGATCAGGCAAAAAGTTCGACCGAGGATCAAGTTTTGTTAAAGCCAACAGACGTCGAACTTCCCAGAATGGCCAACCCTGAGGCTGTGGAGGACGAGGACATCGAGGAGGGAGAAATCACTCCGCTGTGGTTTCGTCATCCTGCAGCTGTGAATTCCGTGGTTCATATGGATGCCAGTCCCTTGAACTCGCCCGAGACATCCGAAAAGCTGATGACTTTCGGAGACAAGGGCAATGTTGTTGTCGATGAGCCGGGAGTCACGAGGATGGCTAATCTTAATGTAAGTATTGAGTTGAAAGTGTTTTTTCATGTGGCAAGTTTCTCATAACAAGATGAAGTTTAAATTTGCCTGTGTAACTTTCTTGCCCAGGAAGCAAAGTTTGACAGTGGAGCTGATCCGACTTTGGTAAAGCCGGTAAACACAGAACTTCCCAAAAAAGCGAACCCTTGTAACTGAAACGCGGGTTGCAAAACATGAATCGTGATACTTTTGTAACCCGAAAAGTCGGGTTGGGCACTTTTGATACTTTTCGGTTACATGAATCATGTATCATCTTTGTTTAGCGGACTATACATGATACTTCTGCTATCATGAATCATATTTTGCGGGAACTTCCCATCGTCTGGTTGCTAGTATCATGTTTTGCTCTATATATCATCCCTGGACCATTTTTATCAGTTTAGGCGTTACCAATCCGTTATGTCACTCGGATCATGCTCAATAAAATTCTGGGTAAATTGCACTAGTGGTCCAAAAAATTTTACAAATGTTTTAAGATGGTAAAAAATGTTTTTTTTGCTACTTGATGGTACAAAATGCTTCAAAACCGTTTCTTTGTAGTACAAACTGTCAATTCATGATTGACGCCGTTAGCAAAATGCTGATGTGACAAGAATATTATAATAAAAAATATTTTTTAATTTTAATTAAAACTCCAAACTTTTTAAAATTTCAAAACCACTTAAAGTTTTTGAACTTTTTCAATTTTGCCCAAATCCTCTCTCTCCCTCCACTATTCATCGTCTTCCTCCTCCCCCTCCACTGTTCATTATCTCGCCGAGTCAAAGGTGACTCCTTAGGCGAGGACGGCTTGATCACCGGAGCCTCGATTTCCCAGTGGATCTGGACCGTTTGGAGAAAAGCCGAGTTTTTTCGGCCTTAGCGTTCCGGTGATTCTTCGAATTGACGAAGCACAACTTCTGCCCTACTCTTTCTCTCACAGTTTCTTCCAGAGGACAAGTCCTCTGGAGGTCCTTATCAGAGGTGGCCAGCTGCGAAGCCAATCAGAACCGTAGCTCGAATTTACATCGAGACCCCCAATTCCATAAACCCTAAATCGAAAACATAGCAAATTCGATCAACCCCACTTGAGCAAATTCTACCCAATTCCCCAGCGAGAGGCAACACCCACCAATGAACACGACCCAGGCAAATTCGACGAAGCATAACTTCTGAGGCTTCGGGAGTCTAAGAAGCGCAGCCTTGGACTTCGGATTGATAGAGAAGCATTGGGAACTGGAGTTCGAGCTCGGAACTAGGCTCGGGTTCAAGTTGATGGAGCTCTAGGCTTGAACAGTGAAGGGGGAAGAGGAAGACGATGAACAGTGGAGGAGAGAGAGGGTTGGGGCAAAATTGAAAAAGTCTAAAAAATTTAGGTCATTTCGAAATTTTAAAAAGTTTGGAGTTTTAATTAAAAGTTCGTCCGACCCCATTCGACTCGATCTAGTGATCCGGATGCCACATTAGTTTAATGTTTCGGCCACATCAGAAAGGAGTTGACACGTAGTGAGCCACGTCAGTATTGCTTGACGGCGTCAATGATGAATTGACGTATTGTACTACAAAAAAACGGTTTTGAAACATTTTGTACCATCAAGTAGCAAAATTTTTTTTTGTACAATCTTGAAACATTTATAAAACTTTTTAAACCACCAGTGTAATTTCCCTAAAATTCCTTTGAAATGTATTGCAGATTATGAATGGAAATACCAATGCTGCTGCTTATATGCACGTAAATCACCATCAAAGATTGAATGTTGTTAATTTGAAGAAATATATCAGTATATGGTTTCATTACATCCTGGAGTTTCCTCGTGCTATGCCGAGAGCAGTAACTCATGGAAGTGAAACTGTCGATTCTCGCAGTAAAAGAAACTCGACTTCGGCCTATATATCAAGTAGTCTGTGAACTGATCTGGAGCAAGAATATCTAAAGAGTACAACCCATTTTCCAGCCAGTTTGTTTTCACTTCCATTCCGTCCAGTTAGTTAGCTGTTATCTATAAACATTCAAAGTACAACAAATCAAAGGGGGCGTATTATCGTGGTGCATGCTTTCGCTTCATAATCAAAATGTTTCAAGTTCGATACTTAGTGGGATTATTCCTTTATTAAATATTAGAATTTGTATTTCGTTGTATTATGCTCATAAATCTCTCTTATAATCGAAAAAAATACAACCAAAAAACAACTAGACCGGTAAAATGTAGTTTACTAAATCGGATACTACGTGCCATACATATATCGATCTATCCATACTACTTAAAATAGTTTGTCTAACTTTCCATTTTCAATATTACCCTTGCACCTATTTGGATTTACTAGAGAAGGACATGTGCTATGGTATAGGAATGCGACATAAAATATGTAAATCTTGTGTTGATAGCTTTATGTTTACTCTCTGCTACCTATTAACTCGATTATAAGCTTTGGCTGATGATATATATATACTTGGATTCTTTGTATTATTTTCCATGAGTCCAATGCAGAGCAAAACTTCATCCGAAAAAAAAAATAAAAAATTAAACATTAAACATTAAACAAAAAAAAATCGTAATTACAACTTCTAGGCAGATCGAATCAACTCACAATTAAACATTAAATAAGATCAAAAAAAGGACCCTAATTGACAATCCCCTTCAGATTGATTGATTTCCCTCTCCAATGCCCTCCCATCTCCGACCGTGGCCACTGGGCGCCCATTTTCAGGCCAATTGCATTGCTATTTCGTCTGGTTAGTCCTATGATGCCCCCCCCCCCCCCCCCCCCCCCCCCCCCCCCCTCATTGATCCATCTATTCCTACATATCGTCTGTTATCTTCAACAGTTGATAACATGTAGCTTCATCGTGGTCCCCGACCTACAGGGATGGACCCAGAAATTGGATCTAGGGAGGGCGAGATCCAAGATGAAGTGAATAGTAAGATGACTTTTTCGAATTAGGGAATCAAATATATGAAATGTCATCAAAATTATATATAACCTATTTAAAATGACCTACAGGGATGGACCCAGAAATTGGATCTAGGGAGAGCGAAATCCAAGATGAAGTGAATAGTAAGATAACTTTTTCGAATTAGGAAATCAAATATATGAAATGTCATCGAAATTATATATGAACCTATTTAAAATGTGAAAATTTTAAAGGGGACAATGGCTTTTCGCAGCCCTGTGGGTTCATCCCTGCCGATGCGTCCTGAATTTTGACATTTCCAAGAACAGACAGAAAAATTAGTTAAGCAGGACAGATCCGGAAGAAATGGGCATTTGCATCGGGGACAAAAATGACAGGTTCCACAGCAGACCATGGCAGGTTCATTTCCTTAGTAGCTTCTCGATGGATGGATGGTCATGAATTATTAATTTCTTTTAAATCACTATTTTTTTTAAAATTTTAGAAATTGTTTATGTTTTATATTATTGGATAGTTAAAATAAAGAAATTCACCAGAAAAGGGAGGCTTGCAGCAACGAGGCACGCCCTCATTTGGACATTTGGGATTAAAAATATATATATATAGTTAGATTCTCATTATTGGAATTATTACTAGTGTTATTTGTTTTCCTTCTCCTATTCTCAACTAGATTCTCATAGCTAGAAATATTCGTAAGTATTTCTTTCTGAATGTATTGTACTTATGTATATGTAAAATATTTATTTCTAAGACATATATTATATTATTATACAAGGGAATTCCTTGTATTGTTAACGCTGGGGAAATTTGATCAAATTTATTATTAAAAAAAATGCTCTCCTAAAAATATGGTCAATTTTATATTTTAAAAAATTCGATGGTTGAGGAGGCCCAAGCCTGGGTTGCTTGAAGAAAGACAGTCGGGCAGTACATTGTATGGAAGTCCTAATTACATCTAATGACTAATATTAAAATATAAATTTCAAACATATTGATATTTAATTCCTAAATTTTAGCCGAAACGCATAAAATCAAATATTGTCGATCATAAAATTTAATAATGATTGGTTCAAGCGATTCGACATTTATCAACTCTTGTGAATTAAGAAAATCCTTAATTAGGAGAAATTTACCATTTAGTGGACCGATCCGATTAAAATTGAATTAGTCGGGACTGTTGGACTTCCAAATATTACTTAAACATGAATTATTGTTTTATCATTACTATCTCAATATTAAGATGGATTGATTGCATTAAAAGACCCAACGTATAAAATCAATTCGTTATCTCAATATTTCAATTGTAGTGGAAAAAAGACTTATCATTTTATGTTGCGTTTGGTTTCATAATAGAATTTTAAAATCAGATTTTGATTTTGAAAAATAGTGGTATAAATGGGGTCTATCATTTGACTTTGTATGAGTTATTTTATTTTGTTGTGGAAAAAAGTGGTATAAATGGAGCCCACTCTTTAATTTTATATGAGTTATTTTATTTTATTGTGGGTAGAATTAGGTTAAAGTTGTGATTTTAAAATGTGATTGGTAAACCAAACAACCCTATAGTGTTTGCTAAAAATGGGATTGCTGGCAATTTTTTCTTCATCTGCTCTTTTTCCCCATCTCAGTTTTTTTTTTTGGCTGAAATATTCCGATCTCTTTCTGATCCAAGACAATGTAACGGTGATCAACCCGTCAGATTATACATTTTACTAGATAAAGTGGTGAATTATTTTAACATATTTTGGAAAAAATATTAAAATCTTCACAATTTCTTTAGATTAAAATCTTTCAAATGAGATAAGATATCTTATTATACAATATTTGAAACTTCTGAGCATCTCGTTGATCGAAACAATTTATTAACCACGAGATTATGCGGGATATGATATCTCATACAACGAGCAAAAATTAATTACTTCAACTATGGCATTGCACATGTAATTAATTAAATAGAAAGGGAATTAATGTGGAATCTCTAGAAGGAGAGATCATCAATCTTAGACAGGAAACACTTGAGGAACGGAGAGGACACATTGAGAGCTGCTTCCAAGGCTTCCGGACTCATTGCCTTCCATGGCGATGCTTTCCCCGCCAACTCCTTCACGACATGCCTGCCAAAACACACAAAATTAACGGACCATTACATACGCGATTCCGGTTAATATTCGTGTTCACGAGGAAAGGAATTAATTTTCAGGTGAGTTCATCTTAATTGTCACGTGATGCGAGAATGAATATATACATCCGAAACAGGACAGCAAATGAGAGCGGTGAAGAACTAGTTTTGTCGACCGACTTACCGTGGAGAAGTCGTGACGGTGACGCACTCCATTCCATCTTCTCCGGCAACAGCGGCAACCGTGAAGAACTTGGGCACCACGACGACTTCACCTTCCTTCACCACTTCGGCCATGCACCTCTTCCCGTTGAACCCCACGATCTCCACCCTCCCACTACCCCCTACCATATACATAACCCGGGCCGATGTGTCCGCGGTGTAAGTCGGGCCCAGCAGAGCACCGGCATCCAGTCTCACCCACTGGACACTCAGGCCTGCCTGCTCCAGCAGAGGCACCTCCGAGCCCGTCAGCTCCACAGTTGATCTCCCATCTTCAAGGAGCGGCCTTCCGATGATCGCTTCGGTTTTGGCCAAGTCCCCTATGCCGGTATGAGCATTGAGCTTCACTATCAGCGGGTGTGGCTGGCTCTCGGTGAGTTCGGTCACTTCCTTTTTGTTCATGTTGTAGGCTCTGCGGGTGACCTCGGGAGAGAAACCGCCCAGGATGCTTTGCGGTCCAGCCAGGAAGAAGTAGGTGAATGTCCCGGGAATATAGGAGTTCGAGGTGCTTCCCAGGAAGACTATGACCAGGTCGGAGTTATCTTGACCGTCGTTGAACCACCAGGAGATGGTGCCGACCGGTAATGCAATCATATCGCCCTTCTTTAGCTTCACCACCCTCTCTTCCGCTGACTGAGGCAACAACACCCCGGCAACTCCGCCGGTGCCTGCAGGAAATAAGTATCGAAATAAACGATTTGCCTGTTACTTGACGGGTCCCGAATGACTCGAGTTGGCGTGAAACAAAGAAAACTAGCTAGCAGCAGCACTAATCTGGTTCCAAGAACATTTCACAGGGTGATCAGACAGAGGTCCATAGGCGGACGTAGGAAGAAATAAAGAATAGTTAAGATGCTGAATCACATAGATAAGATTGTTGCTTCATTGTACTAAACTCTTTATGCTATAGCAATCTAGTAACCTCACCACAGGCAGAGTGCACGTTAGCGTTTTAAATTAACAATAACAGGTCTGGTCATGCGAACACTCTCTCTATTCGGTTGTTTGATCGATAATTTATATGGTGAGAATTGCGAGCCACCTTGGAGTACAAATCCGACTTTGGATGAATCGGAGTAATGAGGCAGCCCAAACCCGAACGGGTGCAGGACAAACTTGGCGGCCCCAACATTGGCCTCTCCTATAATTATAGATTCATCGGGGGACCAGGCGGAGTAGGATCCGCCTTCGCCATCAAATGCCTTCACCGGCGGCCTGGCCAGCAATTCCATCTCCATTGTATGCTTTGCGTAAAAGTTGCCTGTAGAGAAAAAGAGGACTCGGGAAATGTTACATTGAGAAGTAAAGAGCCATGGCGGGGGTTTATATAGAGAAGAGAGGGAGGACCGGGACTATTACATAAGGCACGGTGCCCTGCCCCCTTACGTAATGTTATTTTATTTTATTTTTTATTTTGGCCCTATGTGATTTTGTTGAAGGTTTCATTTATTTTGACTTTTTGACCTCATATTAGTGGGTGGATCTCGAAAGATATGAAAGAAAGATCTCCCTCCAAGCCATACATAGGAGTGGTTCTCGACCTATTCCATTAGGGTCTATATGGTTCGGGAATCTCGCGTTAAAAAATATCAAATTAATTGATTTTATGTGATAACTCTCCTAAATACATGGCCCATTTTATAAATAAATCAAAATTGAAAAAAATCCCTATACATAGTTCTTATAAATAATCACCCACTCTCTACATGTAATGACTAACTTTACAATTCTAATTAATAAAATATGTCAAAGTTGATTTCTACAATTTAGCCTAAGCGCGATGGAATAAGATCAAATATCACCAATCACGGGAGCTTATTCCCTTGGTTTTTTTTTTTGGGGGTTATGCTCATTCCCTAATTTAAGCATAGATGATACCTTTATCATGAATATCTCAATATATTAGGATGGGGGTAATTGCATAAATGGGCACGATTAAAGCTAATTTCAAATCTATTGCAATATTTCAATTGTAGCGAGACAAAAAGGGCCAATGTTTCAAATGTCCGCTAAAATGGGATTGCTAAAAATTTTATCTTCATCTGTCTTTCTTTAACTTTATCTTTCAAATTTGTGTTTTTTAAGGTTTATAATAATCGACAACCTGACATCCCCAGATCCAAGACAAGATGGTGATCAACTTGACAACTTTTTTTTTTTTTATTATTATTATTATTGGATATTGTGCTTAGTTTGAATATTATTAATAGTCTTCACAATTTCTTTAAATTTATGCAGTGTTGAGTTAGGATAGCGTCGAGATAAATAATAAAAAATGATTAAAAATCAATAGAGTTCCATATTAGACTATGTGCAGCGGGGATGCTGCCCTGTCTCCTACCTGCCTGTCGTGGGAGACGCCATCCGTTGGAGAGCGAGCGCACGCGTCTTGGACATCACATGACAGTCAAAAACTCATAAAATAATTTTATTTTATTTTATAAATTATGTTGCCTCCAATGGAATTAAATTATATTAATTTATCGAATTTTATGATAATGAATTAAAATTAATTTTTCATTATCAATTTAAATTTTTTAATAATTAATTAATTATGTTTAATTCATTTAATGAATTAAAAATATATATTAAGTATATATAATGGTAGTTACATTCATTTCATTAATATAACATGTATGTGGCCCGAATAAGATACTTGTATTGGAGTAAACTGTTATCTTTTACTTGACCTAAGTGTATTTAAATACTTAAACAAAGAAACATCATTGCACATTGTCTTAGCAAACATTTGAAGCAATAGGTCTTTGTTTTGCTACAATTGGCACGTAGCAAATTGTAAACCTTCGAAAAAAACCATCCGATGATCAATTTCCATGTAGAGCGAAAGCGACCGATTCACGATGATCAATTTCTATACAGAGCGAAATCGACCGATTCATGAGTCCGCCATTAAAATTTTTTTCTACTTGGAACACTGATCCGAGTTCGTCGACAAGGTGATCGAGGTGCATTTGCCCGAACCACTACATATGTTGAAATGTCGCAAATGTTATATATGACAATGACTGGTATATAGGAACCAAGCGATCAATAGGATTTTAAAGTGTCTCAGACATCCAAGGAAGGATAAGAGCAGCAGAAGCTCTCGAGCCCGGCGAGAGGCGAAAGCTCTCAGTCGGCCACTGCGAATGTTCTTTGAGAAACAAGCCTTTGGATTTATCATCACGGACACATCCTTAATCCTCACTACCGGTTAATACGAAACACACGCGACTCGATCCATGAAGAAAAGATCATTTCAACGAGGAAGCAAACTGGGGCGGAATCCATCGCCAACGACGAGGGGATTTATGATCAGCAGGGGACGGAGGGAAGAACCTGCTGACAAAGTGAAAGGGACGGATTGGGGGTTCGACGTTGGGGACTTGTTCATCCCTAGAGCAGTCTTGATATACGCTGCTAAAGGGACAGACTTTTGGTCCCCGAAGGACAAATATCATCAACAGCAATGGAAGCAAACAGAAATGAGAAATCGAGCCACGACGTTCGGGGCGAAGAAGATGAGATCAAGCGCAGATGCAAGGCGAAAATCGGCAGGGAATTGATGCGGCGGTGATTGAAGGCGATCGAAGAGGGGAGATGTAGCGGGGGAAGTGAAGTGAAGTGAGTGAGGCGGCAGACTCGACGGCAAGCGGAGGTCCATGGGGTTTTTATAGGGAGGAGAGTCCCCTCGCTAGGGTTCTTCCGAAGAAATTAGGGTTCCTGATGACCAATTTCCGTACCGATTGAAATGTTTGGAATCCTCTCGTCCAAAATGTGAGAAGTCAATTCATTTCACAAGAATTTAATCTAAAACAAATCTTAATTTTAAATTTACTCTATTTAAAAATGCATTCCGATTACCGAAAAAAGATGAATCCCAAACCAGATTATTCAGTTCCTTTCGATTAAATTTGTAATTTTCCGAATTTAATTTACTTGCAACTAAATTGAATCCAATCGAATCAAACCGTAATATGTTGAATTGAAATCATTTTTTGCGAGAATTGATTCCAAACGGGTGTAAATAAATTATTTGCAAAAATGCAATTATTATAAGAAAAATATACGATAATATGTTTTAATGGTAAAATTAGATCTGAAAATGCATTGCTGCTACCTTAATGTTTTTTATTTATGGCTACATTATTACTTCACTTCGTGATTTTCATGAAAAAAAAAAATTCATTGGAATAGTCTTTCCTCGTCCTGCAGATCATATACAGAAGCATTGCATAGGTTTCTAGACCCGAATGCGCATTCGTTTACGTCTTGTGTTCGCTCGCGTAGCTGACATACTATTTCGATGATACTGGAGGCTCGGGAGGTTCACACGATTGGGCATTTGCAGTTATTCCCAAACATTCACGCGATTCTGGTGACCGGGAAAAATAGACCTCGGCCCGACCATAGTTCCCGTGTCTTGAAATCCAATGACATCCAATAAATTGTAGCCTTTTCTAGGACCTGAGAGATCATAGACCTTCAGCTCCTAGTTTCGTTCTCCTGGAAGCTTGCAAAGAAAATGGTGACGGACTACTTTGCCATCTCCGATATTCCGATCTCTCTCACCCAGGTTGCAGCGGTGATTGTTTTAGTTACCTTGATTGTCTACTTCCACTTCCATACGACTTGTGTATACCTAGTCGACTTCGCCTGTTACAAGCCGCCGGATCACCTGAGGGTCCCGATCAACATGTATGTGGAACACTTGGAGGTGGCAGATCTCTTTGATCAGGAGAGCCATGACTTCCAAGCCAAGGTCCTGGAGAGGTCAGGCATAGGGAGTGAGGCCTGCGTACCCGACTCGTTGCATCAGCTCCCGCTCGATGCCACCCTGAAGACGACTAGGGAAGAGACCATGCTCGTACTCTTCACAGTAGTCCAGGATCTCCTGTCGAAGCACCAGATTGATCCCAAGAGCATCGATATCATCGTCTCAAACTGTAGCCTGTTCTGCCCAACACCATCCATAACATCGTTAGTCATCAACAAATTCGGAATGAGGAGCAACGTCAAAAGCTTCAGCCTAAGCGGGATGGGGTGCAGTGCAGGATTACTGTCGATAAGCCTGGCGAAAGATCTTCTCAAGGTTCATAAGAATTCGATAGCTCTCGTCCTGAGCATGGAGGCAGTGACCCCCAATGGTTACACAGGCAGGGCCAAGTCCATGCTCCTCTCGAACGTTCTCTTCCGAATGGGAGGAGCTGCAATTCTCTTATCAAACAGGAAGCAAGACAGATCGAGGGCGAAATATAAACTTCAGCACCTTGTCAGAAGCCACACTGGAGCTAACGATGAGGCATATGAATCAGTCTTCCAGAAAGTTGATGATGCTGGGCTCCTCGGGGTTTCACTCTCAAGGGCCCTCCTGCGCGTAGCAGGCAAGGCTCTGACGGCCAACATAGTGGAGTTAGGACCACTTGTCCTCCCGTATTCGGAGATGATCCGGTATGGTTGGGCCCTGCTCTACAAGAAATGCATTAATCCATCCAGATCCAAAGATAGGGTCCCTGTGCCCAATTTCAAGAAGGCTTTCGAGCATTTCTGCATCCATGCTGGTGGAAGAGCCGTGATTGATGCCGTAGAAGAGAATCTAAGGCTCCACAAAGATGATGGGGAGGCTTCAAGAATGACTCTTTACAGGTTTGGGAACACATCTTCGTCCTCAGTCTGGTACGAGCTCAGCTACCTTGAAGCAAAAGGGAGGGTGAAAAGGGGAGACCGGGTGTGGCAGATAGCATTTGGGAGCGGGTTCAAGTGCAACAGCGCAGTTTGGAAGTGCATCTCAAATATCGACCCGAAACCGAGGAATGCTTGGTCTGACAGAATCCACAGGTACCCTGTCGAGGTCCTGTAAGTGCTCTGATCAAGCTCCATGAATGGCTTCAACAAGGACCTGGATTGGCTGCCAAGAGTTTTCCGATGGTAGTAATACAAACTTACACCAATCGTAATTCGATTCTTCCTTTCCTGTCATTTACCACTGCGCTAATTCCCAATGGTTCCTCCATTCAAGCAACAAGAAATGAATCGATGCACTCTAAGGAATAGAAAAGACTGAACTGATAGTAATACTGGCATTTAGTGGTTTAGACAAATCGAGCAAAGGCAACGACTATATACTGAATTCGAGAACCAGTGCATATATATATTTACGCCATGTTGGGAATGGAAGGATGGAACTGGAAAAATGTGATAGCTATATCAGATGATTGCTTCGACAAAATTTTCATTCTCCTTCCAAGGTAGCATTAAAGGTCACAAGAAACAAAAATGGAAACAATATTACCTCGAACCACTTCAAGTTCTTTGGTTTCTATTCTTATTAGACCCTACTGTCTTTGGAACTCTCCGATGATTGGACAGTGCTTCTTTAATCAGCCCACCACCAAAGAAGTGTGAGTTTTTGAGAATCAGTGCTCTTGTTGATGAATCAATAGAATAATTTTGTTCGGGCATCCAGTGCAGCAGTTTTAGGAGCAAATCCTTCTTCTCGGGCAGCACAATATAACGTGATACAGCCATCTGAAACATTTCCTGGGAAAAACAAAAGTGCAGTTCATGGATTATTCCAGTAAATAGAACATGAGAATAAATGAATTCATCAAGCCCATAGTTTTTAAAAATCTGATAAACTCCCAAGTTTGCGAGTGCCCGGAGAGTCACTTGCCATCAAGAAAATTAATGGTGCAAGTGCTTTAGGATGAACTAAGATAATTCCCAAACTTCAAGGTAGCTGAGACAAGATGGCCTGAACGATGTGAATTTCAAAATTGCATTTATGTTCACAGGAGCAAATTGGAGTTGCACAAAAGTACTCCAATCCCCTTGACGAAGACATCAATATACACCCAATAATCAATAAGCAACTTTTACTTGGCCAGTATGACCTGAAAACCCCGATCACTTGCCTGATTGATCTTATAGCCCGACCTATGAAGAACCTCCAACACACCATTAATCAAGTTGACATTTCCAGATTTCATAAATGCCGTTGCAAATTTCTTCAATGCTGGCTTAGAGATTGACCCTAAATTCTCCTGTAAAGCATGATTAACATATGACTATAAAGCACTGAATAGAACAATAGGAAAAGGGGATAAAAAGTAAGAGTTCAACCTTAACTACCACAAAAGCTTCCTTGTGAAGCCCCCCTGCAATTAGAATGTGCAGGATCTTCTCATGGAGAGCCTTGCAAATGGTCCTTCTGCCATGTCTCAACAAGTTGTAGGCAGAAAATGCTTCTGCATATGCGTTCATATTGCCAAGATGAAAAATTAAGGAGGAACCAATTTCCTGCAAGATTCCATTCAGATACTTAAGAAATTTCATCATATTAAAAAGGGTTTCATTAAACCATGTCAAACAATGGACGACAATCATGTATGTTTTGAGTGTATCTAGTATCAACTTGTCATACAAGTGATGAAATCATCATACCTCCTCTATTAGGTGCCCCTTACTATGCATATCTACCATAGTCTTATATGCGAGTAGGTACAATTTCTCCTTGCAGAAGTACTTGATGAGGATATGAAAGGTATTGCCATCAGGACTAATTGCTAATTCATCCATTTTCTTTAGTGTTTGCATAACACTCTCCATTTCACCTACTCTACAGTAGGCACAAAGCATACTATTCAATATCACCAAGTCATATCTGTTGTATCCAATTTCAAAATCCTTAGCCAACAGTTTGGCCTCATCCAGAAGACCGTCCCGGCAAAACGCTGAAATCATGATGCTATGTGCATAGCCATCTGCATGTCAAGGTTAAACACTGATTCAATTTCGCACGCAATGATCTGCTCAGAGTTAAAAATTCTCATGATACGCCCCACCAGAGAGAGAGAGCGAGATAGTCATCTAAACTTTAACATAATGTGACAATATTATCTGACTAAATGATTTCAATGTGACCTACAATCTGATACAATTAATTCTTTTGTTTATTTAGTAGAGCCAGTCTAAGATATCTTTCAAGTTTTGGATAGCATGCCTGCCAAAGTTTAATTCCAATCATCATTTGAACAGCCAGCAAAACCTGTATAATGCAGCTAAAATATATGCAAGCTGTATTCAAGTACAAGAAAACTTTCTTGAACTCATTTTTAATTAAGTATTACTTATTCAAGATAGAATCAAAACTTATTACAGTACTTCAGACTGCACATATGATTACAAAAGAACAGGAAATTTTTGAAAACATACCAGACTTGACAGATTTATCAGCAATCATCTTGAAAATTGATTTAGCTTGGTCCATGTGCCCAGCTTTAGCTAAGCCATCCATCAGCAAACAGTACGGCATCTGCAAGAATCATATGCAAGGGCAGAAGTCACTCCCATGGCAATAAGGTGTTTTCATGATAGAGAACGTGAAATTTCCTTTTCTGTGATAAATGGAGCTTTGTGCTCTAAAACAACAACATAGCTCCATTTTATGCAGATTCAAACATGTTGCATATCACCCCCTAAATAACTACAACGAAATTTTTTAACACTCTGGAGTCAGAATTTGGCCTATGACAAGATTCTGCTGCTTCCACTGCATGATATTCAACATGCAGTTTCTACATTACAACATAGTGCCAGCGTAAGAGTGATAGCTTCTTTGAATATCAAAAAATACAGGTTGACAATGCACCTCATCATTAGCATGATCCAGTGATTCCAGTTCAGCCAGTAACTTCCTCGACTTTTCAAATAAGCCTCCCTTAACATACACCTTTAACAAAGTTGTCAAAACCACCTGCATGAATGTATAGTTGGAAATAAACATTAGATTGTAACCAACATCACATGAAACAGGAAATAAACATTAGATTGTAACCAACATCACATGAAACAGAGGATCCTAGTTTCTAATAAAAAAATGAAAGGTGCCATGCTACTATATCCGATTTCAAGAATGTTGATCATGTTCATTTAAGAATGACTGAAAATTTAAGTATCATCACTTAAGCATAGAGCATTCTCATCTCCACACTAGTGCATAAAAAAGGATTTGGAATTCAGCAAAAGTAACAGCCAAAATTAATCGTTCGATGAGTTTCTGCAATGTCAATTTTATTGTCAGCTATCTGTATAAAGTTATTTCCTGCTGGGCAATGAGAAATGTCTAACTCCAGGCATTAAAAAGGCAAATAACATAAGGCATGCAATCCTGCACTGTAATGGACCATCATATAAAGATTCAATGAATACCCACGCCACAATAACAAAAGAAATAACCCACAAACCTTATTTGGTTCTAAACCTACGGATTTCATCTGTTGGACCAATTCTTCAGCCTTCTTGTAATTTCCATCAGCAGAGTAAGCATTTAATAAAGAGCTGTAATGAAATTCATTAGGCACGTGACCCTCATCCTTCATCTGCTGAAAGTATTTCTCTGCTTCTTGACATTGATTATTTGAAGCACAAACGGCAAGGAGGGTCCCATAAATTACACCGTCCATTTTCAATTCATCATTCTTCAGTTCACGCACCAGTTCTAACGCCTTAGAGTAGCCATCCTTCACTTTCATGCAACCTGAAAGCAGCTAAAAGCAGAGAGGATAATAATGATGATCACTGAAGAAGAAACTGCAACGACTAATGAACATCTATGTCAAAGAGTAAATGAGGTGACTTTAAAGAATTGAATTCTTCCATCACGAAAGCTACAAAGAAAAATCATGGCACTTCTTTTGGTCTGAGAATTTAAGACACGATCATTTTTCAATGCCGAAATAACTCGACATTATAAATGCCAGATCAAATAATGAAGGGAACAGAAAGCAATCTGAGCAGAGAGAATACCGTGCTATATGTAACAACATCCGGTACTAATCCATCTTGCTTCATCTCTTGAAACACTTTGATGCTGCTATCAAATTTTCCATTTCTGACCAGGCAACTAAGAACAGCATTACATATGTAGACGTTCGTTCTCATTGACTGCTCTGCAATACCTCTGTAGATTTCTAGAGCCTTCAAAGGGTTAAGGCTCTTCCCCGAGTACGTAATATAGCTAGTATAAGATGAAGCACTAATCTTCCCATGGCGCTGCATCCATTCAAAGAGCTGCGATATTGCCAAGCAAGAAAATTATTGACAGTCAGTTGGCAGGTTGATATAAACCAAAATAATGTTAGAGCCACCAACAAAGATGTAAATTCAACCAAGTCAATGAAACCTTTAGTGGTGAAGAAATCACATGAAAAATCTAATAAAAATCCACAAGCAGTGTTATCTTCTCTTTCCATTTTTCTCGCATTCAGTCTATGTGATACAGAAACAAGTAGATTAAGTTTGCGTGTTTTAGCACCTCGAAGAGATCCTGAAACCTCTTAAGCTTCCCGAAATAACGCAAAATGACATTCAGGTCTTGCACCTTCAGCTTACTTCCAAATCTGCAGAGAAACAGATTCTGCAATCAGCGCTGCTTGGCACAATGCCAATGTTCGAGATAACTTAGCAAGGTATAAGCATCACACAACCTAGCAAGCATCTATCATTTACGGAAAACTCCGACAAACACGATACCATCAACAGTGAGGTGCAAACGACTAACAATTCCAGCAGCCTGATTAAGAGAATACAATGGAAGGAATGCTCGAGAGCAAAGATAAAAGAGGAAGGACCTCTCGAGAGCGGAGTCCAAGTCCGGCGACCGCTGAACTTCGAGTATTGCGGCCTGCCTCGCCAAGTAAGCTTTGGAGTGTTGTCCCTGTCTTGTCGGGGCAGCTGACGCGTTACGTGGTTCCGTGCGAATTGTTCTGATTACACAGCAGAGGTGGCGCTTAGCTCCAGCAGGAGAAGGAGATGGACGGGGAAGAAGAGGAAGAGGCGAGACCGGCGGGCGGCCGAGTAGACCCTGAGGCCCGATGGCCAGCGGCGGAAGCTCCATGGGAGCTGGCACTGTCTATAGAGGCGGCAGCAGCCTGGGATGGATGGAGCGGAGGCTGTTAAGCGTTTACCGTTGTACGATGATGGTCGGCTCCGCCGCAAAGAAAAAGGAGGCGAAGAGAAAAACTAAAAACAGAAAAACCTTTTCCAATTTCCAAATTAAGAAGAAAATTTTTGCCCGTTTTCCAGTTTTCCAATTCCTTCGGTCCGGTAAATTGGGAATTTGGAATTCAGAATAGAGAGATGAATTATCGAAGATATGGCGAATTAAGAGAATTTGGCCATCGTCCATCCTGGTTTTAGGGAAAATTCCATGAATCGAGCAATTACTTGAACCTTGGATTGATGCGAGGGACTGAGTTCTATCGCTTTATATCGGTATCTTTGGTAGGAAGGCGGGAAATTTTAAGGACGGGTTGGTCGCTCGACAGTAAAAAAAAATGCATACACTACATACTATTATTCAGTACAATCTTGTTACACGGCAAATCCCGAATCCAAGTAAAAATGACAAGCTGTCAAGTTTCAACAATCATTTCGAGCCGAGAGCAAATGAGAGTTTAGGGCGGGACTTGTTCTTCCCCAGCAGCTTCATCTGATTCAACCGTTCCTCCTCCTCCTGTTGCTTCTTCCTCCTCATCGCCTCCTCTTTCTGTCTCTGGAGCTCCTCTAGCTCCCGGAACCGCTCCTCCTCCCTCCTCTGCTGCTCTAGAGCCTCCCTTCTCTGAGATTCCTCCACTTTCCTCCTGTTCTCCTCGAGCATCCTTTCGAGCTCTTCCTTCTCCTTGCGAGCTTGCTCCTGTAAATTGACAAAATTAGCTCACATTGTAGAATCTATGCACAAGATTGGATGGTTCAGGTCACGAAGTCCCCTTCTTGTATGAAAATTGTAGGGCAGGCGGCAAAAGTTAAGAAGCAAACTGCTAATGAACAACTGGGGTATTTACCTCTTTTCTACGAGCCTCGATGAGCGCAGCATCCTTTTCTTTCTCTAGCTGAGCAGCAACTTCATCGTGAAGTTTTCGCCGTCCTGCCTCCAATCGCCTCTGTATTTCCAGTTTGATCTCCTCAGTATTCAAGCTCTCTTCCACCTTTTTCCTGATAGCTTCCTCCACCCTCTTTGCGGTCTCTTCTTCTATTAATTTCAATTCTGCTTCCTGTTGGCGCCTGATAGTAAATCAAAAGAAAAGTTAGGCAGGTAAATGGCCTCGAACAGAATTGGAAAACAAGCCCCACCAACCAAATTTGGTCCTCATCCAGACAAATCACATCCCTTGGGTCTCAACACGCATTTTTCCGTTTTCTTGCTTCCTATAAGCTCTTCACTATCTATCCATTATGATTACTGAAGTAGAAAACGACTAACCTTCACTGTTGCAAAGGCACTAAACACATGCTTATGCTTTTAAGGCATACCTCTAACCGATTCCTGATCCAAACAAATGAGATTCAAAACTGGTGAACAGTAGATAATTTATAGCAGTATCATCTTCCTTCAGAAAATCCTGTGGAGAAGAATGTCAACATAGTGCAGTTTCAAAGCCCAAGCATAAGACGACTTCAGCATGTTGCATTATATGTACAACTTTGCAAAGCAAAACATCAAATTGGTTCAGCAACTTGTCAAGTTCTCAATACATGATGTTTGAATAACTAGGACACCAACCAGAAAAGTATTTTAAAACCATCCTAAAACAAATTTTAATACTTTCTCCGAGACAATCCACCGAAAATAGGAGCGAATAAATAGATACTATGCTTACATATGGATCCCTACATCGTTAAATTCCATTCAAGATTAGGAATAGGCATAATCGGACCCACTTTTTAAATATCTCTCAGAAAGAGCTATCAGGCTCCAATGTGAGGTAGAACTAAAACTGAAAGGGGAGAAGATGTTTGGGATGAAGACTGACCCTACCTAGCAAGAAAAGTTAGCATCATATGCAACAGGAACTTAAAACTCAACTCTCTTACCCAGGAGAGGCAGATTTTTTT